>NW_026638968.1:0-437143 GCF_028554395.1 Pezoporus wallicus | reverse complement strand
TAAACCCAGCTTTCTATAAAGGTGCTAAGCACACTGTGAGCACTGGGCTCCTGAGCCCCCCGGCAGATACAGGTCCTACCTTACTGTCTGCAGTCCTCCCCTCTCTCCTTGGAGGCACTTGTGCCCTGTGCTGAGCATGTACCTGCCTAGAAAGGTACACAGCAATGATCGCAATCAGCAGAGTAATTTAAAAACGTGCTTGAACTTCCCTTCAAGTCCGTAAATCCAGGCTGAGTATCTTTCTTAATGAAACCTCCCTGCTCCCAGGGTGCTCACCAGGTCCGTTTAAAGGAGTACATTGCACTGAACGTCAATTAGGGGATGATAACTGTCTTTCTCAACCTCAAAACCTACTCATTTAGCAAATTAAGATCCTTACACATTCCAAATAATATCTCTAATGCCTCACAGAGAAGAGGTACATTTTAAAAAGGTTACCCTATGCCTTGTGCTAAACATTATGACTGACAACTGTTGCTTCAGTTAATTACAGGCTAATTGTCAAACCTCAGATGAGGAAGTTTCAATAGCTGATGCTAGGGCTCCTGCTACTGCTCACAATGCTGTGGTGCTTCAACAGGCCAAGAGGTCCTGCAGTTGTCACTCTAGGCTTTGATGGCCAAAATTTCACGTTAAGGAAGAGAGGAGTTTCCGGGGTCTGTAACAGCATTTATCCCCTGGGTTTACTGCATTGCCACCTAGTGGTGAACTATGCTTTGGTTACTGGACATTTAGATTTCACAGATGTACATAAATGCACACAAATGTCCATGTGCTGTAAGAAAAAGCTCCCTAGAACAAGGGTGGGCAGAAAGATGGAAGACATGTGCTTTATGCTAGAGAATTTTTCTCCTCAAAAATCCCAGGCCATATAACAGCTTTAAGGGTTCAGTATCTCTAAAGTCTGGGCCTTGAACAGCAGCACTGATTGTGCGGAGTTACGTCTGCCCTGAATCTTTCTGCAGTCCCAGCAGCAAGGTTTGACTTTGCCACAAACGCTGGCAAGCTGTAACAAGGATACGGAGGCATGGTGTTCAGCACACACAGGGAGTACACGACCCATAAAGCCGGAGCAGCCCTCTCAGGGGAGATGCTACTGATTGTACAAGGAGCAGCGAGACACTAATTCATATTCTGTACCCAAAAAGAGAAACAGGAGGAGAACAGAGATATTGTTAGGAGACAAAGAGCTATTTCACACAGCAGATGGCAAAGATAGGAATAGCTAACATGAGCATCACTAAAATCACAGAGGTGAAATTTTCACCTTGCAGCTCCCCATGCACAAGCTCTGCCACTGTGGGGATCCTAACATAGCCTGGATTTTGCTGGTGAAAGAAAACTTACCTGATTTCCCTGAGGCAGGTTTATGCAAAAAGCACACAGCCCTCATGTCACATCATGCTGTTCTGCTTTAATGAGTGGCATTTCATTTTTCTCTGTTACTGTGGGACTCTCACACATTCTTCCTGTGTTGAGTTTGGAGGGGAAGCAGCACAACCCTTTTCCATCACAGGTTCTCTGCAACACTCACTGCTAAATGTTTCCTACACACAATTTGTATGATACCTGATGAGATGGTGTTTGCCAAACAGGGACGCAAGCATAGATATGCATCCACTCTTCCACCTTCAGGTTCCCATTTTCCAGCTAGTCCCGCTTATTTTTAGATGTCTACTACTTCTCAGCATCTTTCTCCAGCACATTCCAGTTCCTCTTGAATCTTTTACCCCTTAGATTCCAGTCAGATCTCCCCACATTCTCCCTCTCTTGCAGTCCCACTGTGCCACTTTCAAGGATGGTGTGGAAGTGTGGCGCCAACAGTGGAGGGGCAGGACCCCAGGCAGTTCTGTGCCACTTCCTGGTTCACACCATGCTCCATGCTCCATTGTCATTTCTCATCTCAGGTAACCACTGCCAGATACAGGCTGATGCAACAGGAACTGGCCTGTTCCAAACTGAACTCCAGCAAGATGTTCCAGTAACTAATTCATTACCAGTATGAAAGGGCATGCATGCACTGATGGTCTCCTTTTGACAGGAAATGGAAAGTCTCTTCCATTTACTGCAGTAAATGAGGTTAGTAAAGTCTCTCCTTGCTTACAGAAGTCTTTTAATTACTTCAATCAGCCAGGCCATACTTTTAATACTTGATCTTAGTATTCAAGCTGTCAAAGAGAAGGCAAATGTTGCCAAATAGGATACTGAGGCTTTGGACGTCGGCAGCAACGGTACTTTTTCAGTACTTTTTTGGCAGGGATGGAAAGAAGAAAATGAACTGAAAAATCTGGGGCCTTTTCAAGTCAACTGCTCTTTGAATAAAATATTTCCAAGTGATGGATTTCCAGTAGATCACTGAATGCTGCAAAGGACCAGCAGGGATGATGACTATATGGTTAACAAAAAAAAAAAAAAAAAAAATCACTCTTTGGCAACGTTTTGGGAACAATGTTCCATATCAACCACCTGATTTTATGATTTCTATTAGGAATGTTAAGATTTGCTAAATACAGTCCTGCTACAAAGGTGCACGACTCTGAGCACACTCCCAGGGTGCTGCACCCCGGCACAGCTCTCCTGGCCAGGTTTTCTCAGGAAAATATGAAGCAAAACCTGGAACCCACTGCCACAATCACAGACCTTACTATACTTTAATCCAAATTATTGCTTATGCTAGCAAAATAATCAAAGCTTGTCGGGCTGGCTTTGATCAGATGGGCCCATAGGCAATGATGTGGCCATTCCTGAGGATGGGGACATGCCAGCACAGAACAGGCAGTATTTGTCTCTATCCAGACTCTTCTGCATGCATCACACCAGCATCTCTCAGAAGATTCTACAGGTCTCCTAAGATTTGTTTTGCAGAAAGCATCAGCTTTTGCTAAAACACTACAAGTAAGCAGCTTCACTACATACCTTGTCCTGTGCAATACAGCGTCCTTCAAAGAGCAAGACAGCTGCCCAAAGATCAACGACCAAACTCAATGGGTTAAGAATATTTGTGAATTTGGCTTTCTCTTTAGAGGACTTCAGATCGCAAAAATTGCTATGGAGCCAAAGCAGACTAAGGGCCCAAGTGCAGAGACCCTCACACAGCAAGAGAACCCAAGGAAGGTTGATTTGCCAATCAGCATCACTTCAAAGCTGCATGTGAGACAAGAACATTGTACACAGATGCAGAGGTCCACTGAAAAGGAAGGTCTGATAATGCTTGTCTCAGTGTTCAAGAATTTAGCAAGACAAGATTTTCCTAGCCGAAGACAGGTGAGCTTGTCAAGCTACAATACTGAAGTTTCTTACCATTGTGCTTAGAATGGGAAATCATACAATGTTTTCCTAAAAAATTAATTCACTGTTGACTAAACAGGAGAAAAAACAGGAAAAAGACATAGAAGGGTTTACAGTTTGCTAAGACTCAAGCGCTGGCTCTTGCATCAGAGGCTTTGAAAGCAACAGCCATGTTGAAGCTTTATAGAGAGAAAACCATGCAAACTAATAGCTATAACACAAAACGGTACTCATACAGCCAAACACTAGGTTTAGGGGAAGATCTACTGCTCCACTACCTGCCTTTACAGGGGTCTTAAACCACCCTCCCTCCATGTACTGTGACTGTACTCCATGCTTGTAGCCAGTCATAGAATGGTTTTGGGTTGGAAGGGACCTTAAAGCTGACCCAGTTCCAAGCCCCTGCCACAGGCAGAGACACTCTCCACTAGACCAGGTTGCTTCAAGCCCCATCCAACCTGGCCTTGAACACTGCCAGGGGTGGGGCAGTCACAACTACCAAATACCTTCTGCATGTGGTCTCCTTCTGAGATGGAGAAGCAGCAGCACAGACCTCACCCTGGGAGCAGCGAGGGTGAATGTTCACTGTGCTAGAGCACAACTCCATGCAATCCACACAACCCCCCATGCACACCCTGTAGAAGGGGCACCACTATTTGCCCACCAGCCACCTTCCATGGGTTACGTGCACAAAACAACCTTTGCTGGAGACAGGTCCTGGGGCAGGAGCAGGGCTTCCCTGCCCCATCAGCATGCCATTGAGGTAAGGCTCGATTTGAGTCAGTCTTTAATCTGTGTCGCAGAACAAGCCATAGGCAAATATTGACTAAATGCTCTCTGCCGCAGGATAGTGCCGGCAATACAAAAATCTAGTGTATCGTATTATTTTACTGGTTTAGACTCACTGATCTGTGAAATTCATGCAGTTTTCACAGTAATTCTCAGACCATATCCAAGAACACTGGATTTTGCTGTGTTGGATAAACATTACTCCTTCAAGCCGTGACAGGAAAAACTCAAATAGCTGAAAGAAGCACTCCCCAGGCAACCACAGATCAGGTCCTAAATGAAGCAGGGGCAGATGATATATGCTCTTTGACTCTTCTTGGTACTGTTTGGATCTGCCAAGTGAAGATTGGAAATGTGTTCCTTAGACATACAGGCTTTGAGGGAAGAAAGACACATACCTCTCAGCTCCTGTTTCAGACAGGAGACCATCTATTAAGTGTGGAAGGCTAGTATCAAACCATCACGTAATAACAACCCATCAGCTAACATCAAAGCATCTTTCAGCACCGAGAGGCGTCATCATATGCTACACTCAACTGCAGTCCTCCAAAATGCATTTGCAGCATACAGCCATCAAGGAGAGTGCAAGGTGTTTGCAGCGAATATAAGCAACATCTACCATGAAATACACAGGGAGCATGGCTTTGTCACACTGGAAATGTCTAGAAAAATCCCACTGCTCAATTTTTCTGCTGGAATACTGCACCAGCAGCCCCAAAACTGAACTGTTTCCTACATGGCATTGCTTTACTGAGTATAGAGATCATAGCTGCTAGCAGGAAACATGATCTGCTCATTTTAGTTTATTCTCATTTAACACAGGATGCTTATCGAGTTCAGGCTTCTACTCACTAAAAGATCCCAGTATTTCACTTAAAACTGTACTTACAAGTGGCTTCACTGCTAAGATAATGCGGAAATTCACTGCAGTGTTCTTATGCACTTTAAAATATTACAAAAAAAAAAACCCACCAAAAAAAAAAAAAACCACACCAAAAAAAAGGTCAGAGAAATTTGCAAGATTTAACAAATGCAAACATAAAGATTGACCGAAATAGGACACCGTGTTCTAAAGCCTAGGAAAATATATCAACCATGCAATATATGAATTTACGTATTATACAGTGTAGCTAATGATTAAAATATTAGTAATTATCCATACTATTTGTTGTGTCTTTCCCTTTCAGAGCAAAACCAAAATAACTTCAATTACACAGATTAGCTTCTCACTCTCTGGCTCTAAAAATCTTTGCCATGTCATGTGGGTTGCACAGTGCATGGGAATGCTTTTAGAAACAGTTTTAGCTGGGTTTGGGTTGAGGTTTTTTTTCAAAGTCACAAACACTTTAATGGCATAAAACTGAGATAATGCTTTTTTTAATCTAAAATTTTACAGCAAAGGCGCTCAGAATGAGGTTCTCTTCCACATACAATTATCAGCCTCCACTGCACAGATCACTTTTCACAGCATTTGTTAATGCAACACAAAAATAGTGTAAGGAACAGTGTTACTTTCTCTAGTGATCCTCCCTTCCTCCTCAGGCACATACTCATTTTATTTCTCCCTGCAGTGCAGCTGGGAGCTGTTCAACAAGAATCCCAGGTCCTACCAAGCTACAAAGTGCCAAGGAAATACATGCAATAACAAAATAGAAAGTCTTGAATAAGCCTAACCTCCTTAGAGATCATGCAAAGAACAGAATGACAAAAAAAAAAAAAAGTCAATGAAAAATAAAATGTATCTGAACTAGAGAAAGAAGGTGGACAGGCTCCTGCCAGCCAATTACAACAATAGGAAGCATTACTCAAGAGCCACCATAAGGAGCTTGTTCAGCTGCCTAATATTGGTACATCACACCCCAAAGCACCTCAGACTGCATTTCTGTTTGCCTTGATAAAGAAACCAAAATGTCATAAAGGCAATTAAATGCAAAGGCACCTCACTTGGAATGTAACTGTCGAGTGAGGAAAGCTCTCTGTGCAGACCAGGCCAGCAGGACCAGCAGGAAGCTCCATCTCCCTCAGCACCAGTGCTTCACCACCAGCAACAGCATCAGCAGAGAGCCAACAAACCATGCGATCTGAAATCTGAGCTCATTTTGTCAAATTTCCAAATACATGGCTATGTTTTTCCTCAGGATTTTTAAATGCAGAGGGACGCCCTTGTTCAGTGCTATGGCAAGCGGCTACAGTCTCTCTCCCCTGCACTATAAGTATCCTTGTGTTAACACCCCATTTAAGAAACACAACCCTACAGAAATCATACACACATCAAAAGATTCACAGTCAAAGCAAAACTCAAGGCTTTGTCTCTTCCTTGGAGTTTATTTTAAATAATTCATGAGGTGATGCCAATACGTTTGCGATTGATAATGCAGTCCTGTATTAAAAATATTTATAGCATGCAAACGAAGACAACTTCTGATCATCCACTGCAATAAGGTCTTACATCCGTCTCTCTGGTGTTACACTTTTTAAGGGAATACTGAGCAAAACCTACATATTTAAATTATTTTAAAGCATTCCTTGTCATAACTAAGCTTGTAATGCAACACACCTCTTGCTGAACACATCCTCGCATCAGGCAGGACAAACCTCAAATCCAGCCATAGAAACTAATTTCACTGATGACGCCATTTTCTCATTTCTTCTGCTGCCATTTTAGCACTGTGGTTCCTCCATGTTTTCTCAGAGGTATCTATGTGCGTGTCCTTTCTCCTCTAAGAGGAAACCATGCTCAAGTAATGCAGCCACAAATACAATCTCTATGTGGAATTCCTGCCCGTGTCACGTCCTTGCATGGCAGGGGCAGGGATAAAGCACACCACTGCCATTGTGGACCACACCTCGATTCACTGCACTGAAAGATGGCGAGGAGACTCCTGAGATGGTGCAAGCTAAGAAATCAGCCACTGGAAATCTCTCAGCATCACACAAAATAATTGATAAAGCCGAGGAATGTGGAGTGTCCAGCTTTGTTATTAAAGGACAGGCTTCTCTCTGGATAGCACAGAAAACACTAGCTAACAAGGGGAGTAGTTTGAAAAGAAAAAGGCATAAAGAAGGCATAGTGACAAGCTTGCAGTGTCTGTTGCTGGGCTAATTGTACATTAGCATCAACATATAGGCAGCTACAATAACTCACTTCACTTGGTGGCAGAAAATTAATTTCTCAGGATCACATCTGAAAGCCAAACAGCCGTCCCTATCAGCTGAAGTATTTCCCAGCCTGAAGCAGCACATTTCTGATAGAACACCAGCAAGGACAAATTATTAAACAAACCTGCTAGTCACTAACTCCCAGCCTCCTCTAACCCCCTTCTGCACATTTTAGTGCAATCCTTCTGTCCCCCCCTGCCCTTTAAGTGCTTTATCTTTTTCTGCCTGTCTGGGAGCACATAACCTTGCTGTCCATGAGAAACAGGTTTGTTCTCAGGCTTTTTTGGGAAGCAAAAAAACATTATTGCTATGTGCACATCTCTTCTTTCACAATTTCAAGTGCATAAAAACAGCGAAATACCTTCAAGTTAGCCTGAAACTGTATGTAAAAAAAAAAAAAAAAGTAATGAAAATATCAGCTCTCTTTACCTCCTCTGCACGCCAGTAGCAAGCCTGGCAGCACTAAGCCTCAAACTGTTCTCAGGCTGACTCAAGCAGCAGGCTTTCAGCTCCTGTGCCCCCATCCCACAGCTGAAAGCCTGTGCACCACCCTCCTGAATATTCCATGGGAGTGCTAGTTATCTTTCTGCTTTGGCTAAAAAAGAAAAAACAAAAAGAAAAAAAAAGCCAAGCAACAGCCTTCCAGCCTCCAACTCTATTTCAGACACAAAGTGATGCATGCAGCAGACACTTGCTGCCTTGAAGGGACAATGCCTGGTTCAGAGACATCAAAATCCTGTCAGCTCTGTAAATGCGATAACCATGTTAAACTCGGATGCAAAACCTAAACCCCAGCAGAGGTGGCTTTCCTTAGAGCCACACCTCCACAATGGGATTTCCCCTAAAGTTCCTATTGCAATCTGAAGTCTCCCCGAAAAATCTACATAGGAAAAGAAAACCTTTCCAAAGTTAAAGCTACTTTCTCTTGCTGATTGTGGCTGGCTGACACTACAAAGAAAGAGACACGATTAGATGTACTGTAGTGTGAAGGACGTAACCTTTTTCTTTTTTTTTAATAAAATTTAAGAAAACTGTGTAAGAAAACAAGCAAATTGAAGTACTGATGTCTTAAATAACATTGGATGATTTGGCAAAACCATCCACCTGAGTTAGAAAAATAAGCCTACATTAGCTAGCCCATTCTTCCTAAATATTTGGACATAAATAATACTTTATTCAGGTAGCTTTATTCAGTTATTAAGAGGTATTTTCAGCATGACAGGGTGTCCCTCATAATAAATATCAATATTTTACTGACAGTGAAAGCAAGCAATTTGGAGTTCACACATGTCTTGACATCTTTAAATCCTCAATTTAAACACGCTGTGGTCTTCAGAAAGGTGTTTCTTTCCTACATTCCTGATACATATCACAAAGTTAATTATTTCAATTACCTATGAATTAATAATTACAGATCATTGAAATAAAAAAAAAACAAAAGGCTGGAATATACCTGTTATAATGATACAATTTGTATTTTTAAATGTTTGACATTATAAAGCTCAGAGAAAGAGGTGTGCACTAAAATTCTCTGCTGCAACAAATGATGTTATAGTAAGTACTTTATCCTTTTTCAGCTCATTTCTCTTATTGTGTAATAAACCCCAGGTTTAAACTTTCCAGACTTGGGGTAGGAGCCTAGTGTGCTGAGGATACACCAGAGACAAAAGGTTTCCATTCTTCTCTTCTGGCTGTACTGCACCCTTGCTAAGGAACTCTCTAGCAGTGCATGCCTCTATTTGTGTATCGCATTGACAAGACACACGAGCTTTTGGACTTTAATGTACATGAAATGCCAAGTGAGCTGCTGCCAGCAGATATCACAGAAAAACCCTGCTAGAAGAGACCTACAGCTAATTATTAATTAGGGTGGCTCAGTCCTCTTTCTATATATTAATTTATGGAGGTTAGTTGAACCCTGTTTCCCACCCACTTCAGACAAAGGAAAATTATTTACCACACTGTACTAACTGCAGGGGTAATTGAGCCATCTCCCATACAGGGTAAGTGGAGATGCCTTCCTCCATCTTTTTACACATGCAAACCACACATTTCATTGTCTTTTATTTGATTTCTGGCTGAGCTGCTTTTGTGGCGAGACATACACACACCACACGCCCCCACCTTTGCACAAGTAATCTTGTTTAAAAGAGACAACTTTCTTGCCATGTTATGCCACTGTTCTCCTGCCTCCTCTTCTGTGCGTTTAGCAGTTGATAACAGGAGGAGTGCAGAAGGTAGCAGCATATAGGCACTTCAGTATTTGGGAGAAAGCCCTGAAGGACAGAGGCAAGTCGTTCTCTGCTGCAAGAGCACAGGCACTGTCCCAGCACAGCACAGTTCATTAACCTGCTTTTCTCCATATAGAGAAATAGAATTGAAAGGAAAGGAGAAGAGTAACCCATCCTACACTCCTGTCCCCGTACCAAAGGCAGGCAGAGCTCCCAGTCTGCATGCAGCCTCCAAGTCCCGAGAGCTGACAGTATTAAATCAGCTGCCACCCACCCAGCTCCTCACAGCCACCACATTTATATAAATGTTAATTCCCTGGCTGCTTCCCTTTACTATGATTTTACTGGCTTAACCCCTTTCATAACATATCCTATTCACTTGAAAGAGAGCTGGGGTCTAGGCTGCAAACTAGTTGACTAAGCAAACACACTTCACCACCCCATTTAAAGAAACTAACCAAAAAAAGCAAATCTCCAAGTGTCTCCATTTATTTTGGGAACATAGAAGTATCTTCTATCTTATTTTCATCTCCATTTGAAACCCTTCAAAATAAAATTAGAGGAAGTTTAGTGTATCTCCTAAATAAATCTTAAGTGCATCTGGAGGAACAGAGGAAACAGAGTAGACCTAGATCTTCACACCACAATGAAAACTAAGGGAAAAATCAGGTCATCAAGCAGCATCTTTTATTTTTTAGTTTCAAATACTTCCATAGACATTTCAGAGCCTAGGGAAGAGAACAACAGGAATCAAGGCATTGACAAAGTTACATTCCGATATTTCTGCATAAATGAGAAGCAAAGTCAGCAATGTCAAGAGGGTCTGTAAATAGGCAACCTGACTGAAGCCCGGAGCAGAGCCCAGGCTGCCCCACCCAACGGCTGCTCTAGCCAAGGAGATTAGAAGGTTTAGAAGGTAAAGGCACAGACCATAAGGTCGCTTTTCTGGGAGCAAAGGAGCATTTCTCCACATCTACCCACCTGCTCTCTTGAATTACTCACCTACAAATTGAACTGACCTGCAGCAAGAGCACAAAGAAAAAACCGCCAGAGAAGACACCTGAAAGCAAACTCTCACACCAAAGCAAACTCGTCAGCTTCATTTTATAGATTATAAAATACATACATTCCTACCTGTAGCTCTCAATACTGAGGAGTTACAAACCTTTTAATGCTGGCTGTAACTGCCACACTTCAGTTACCTGAGATTTAGGCTTACACAGCTGTATCTTTCTGTATTAATGCTTAAGTTTTCTCATCTTTTAAAAATAAAAGAAATTGTAAATCAAACCTGCAAGTCCTGAAATGGCTGAGACAGTCAAGAGTCCAGCAAGACAATAAGAAAGCAGCTGCTTTCCACGACTGAACACCACTACCTGTAAAGCATCTATAAATATAATTCTTTTTTTTTCAGTGATGCTTTATTCAAATTCTAGGGAAAGCATCAGTCTGAAACCAGTAACTGATGGGAGTAACAGTTTATAGGTTACAGAAGGATATTTTATTGTTAACGGACTGTACCATGTAGGAATTAGGAGGGGGTGAGGCGGCAGGAGGAGAGAGATGCTACTATTTTTTTTTCCCCCGAGCCACTGCAATTACTCTGATGTGAATTTTTGATGACTTCCGACATATTGCATGATTAATAATCGTTTCAGCTGTCATGTTTGGTTAATGTGGAAAATGCATTTGCTGCATTGTGATGCAGCACTCCAGCCACAGATTGAAACACCAGTTGTGAAGCTACTCCCTTAACTGAGCTGCATGAATTTGCACATACCATGAGGCTGAAATAAATGGGAGTTTGATTTTTATACAGCAACAGAAAGCTTCTGCCATTTTAGCCCTGCAGAGCTGTTGAAACAACTTGTACAAGCGGATAATTTTACTGTATATTAATTGGTGTCAATGTTCTTCAGAGGGGAGCTTTGATTCTTTATTGTTTTGCTGGGCTTGGTTATTTAGCAGTTAAAAGCCTTAGATACTATGTACATGAAACATTGCTCCCTTTTATGGCTCTGAACATGTTATTTAATTGTAAGCATATCTACCTCCATGAAACTATCTGCACTACAGAAATGCAGTCCTGTTATTAACACAGGCTTCAAACTATTTCTTTCTCCATATGATACTTACAAAAGTGGTTTTATACATAACCCAGTCTTACACACAATAGCACAAGGGGTGAAAATATGCCCCTTTCATACATATAAAGAGGATTTTATCTGCAAAGTACTTCTTCACCTACACTTTATACAAAACCCAATAAGTATAAGGTTATGTAAAATACCAACATGTGCTCTTCATTGTCACCAATCAAAAAACAATGCTACCAGCAACAGTGCAATTACAAGAGGAGATGTAAAACAGCAGAGATGAAAGCATGCTAAGAGCCAGTCACCCGATGATTAAAGTCAGGCCAGTGTATTCCAGCAGTCAGGTGATGGCGTGTGCCATCATTACAGTGCAGAAAGCCATAGAAAAATCGAGAAACAGACCACCCCCATCTTAAAGAAGAACATTAGAAGCACTGAAGAAATAAGGAATGCACTTGCTAATATGCAAAACATACAACCATGAAGAAGCATTTCACAAAAGGCAAGAGTAACGCTACTGGGCAGCTGCTTCCATGGGTCCCAAGTGCACATTTAACCTGTGGTATCATCAGAGTTACTGTCCCTCTGCAAACTGCTGACGACACTCCCAAATTCAAAGTGCTTTCTTTTCAAACCCCTGCTGCAATAGTCCTGCATTTCACAATTCCATAATTCTGCTTACCAAATTGCATGGCTTGTATTTGCAAACACATATACACAAAATTATCCAGACTTGGGATGTCTACATTTAATTTAACCACAGAAAGCTATCAGGAGAGTGCTTTACTGTGCATTAACATTGATGGAGCTGCAGAATCACCACCAATGCCACAAATTCATTATTTCCACTTCTGTTTTAATTAAAACAACACTGCAGGGGTATCAGCCGGACACAAATTATCAGAAAAAATGGTGCAGGATATTTTACACAGAGGAAAAAAAAGTTGAACCTCTGAATCAACACTGCACTCCCTGGTTTGGGAGCAACTGCATTAACAGCATTGTGCCTACAGAAGGTGCTCTGTGGCTCAGGCTTACTTACCTCAAAGGCATCACTGAGCACCCTGCACAATTCCAAGCTTCACAGGTGGCAGAGTGGTCTTCCAAATACAGTGTTATGTTGGCTTTGAAACTAGCAAACTTGATCCTAAGGGTGAACCCTATCTCCTTGTGACCAGACAAACACTGTACTAAATACCTAAATCCTTGTACCAGGATGTCCTCCTCATGAGTAGAGAGGACAGGTTCAAACCCACTCACGTTCTTAGAGGAAAGCTGCAGTCAGTTCCACTGCAGGGAAAACCACTGATCACAACCAGCTACACCAACTAAAGTCCCTTCCTGGCAAGCAAGGATATACATTTGCAGGAATAATTTAACTCTGGCATTTCTCCTGCATTTCTGAGCATCCATGCCTGGCAGTGTCCCTGCAGCCATGCTCGCTTTGGTAGCTTGCTGCTCACCTCACACACACTGCTCACCCTACCTAGCTCTAGCTTGCTCTAAGTCACTAGTGGTGCAGAGCCGGAAGCACAGAGGATACAGAGAAATTAAAACAGGTAAAGGTACCTAGAGAGACAGTCAGCTTTTTGGTACAGGCTGTAGCCTTTTCAGCTATTTCAGGAACTTAATGACCCATTTGCAGCCACTAGCCACAACTTTAAAAATCCTGCTTTTATCAATAGACATTCTCTATTATTTTCTGGCCATGCAATGTTACTGCAGAAGCTAGCCACAACTGCAGAACTATGCATTACGGATCAGTTACATATATATATTCTTACATATTGCACTGCAAGCTCAGGATGTCATAAGGAAAGCTTTCCCAGTGTGGTTCAGCACAGAACCGTCTCCCTTTAGATATGCATTTCTTAAAGCAACAGCTTTGAGGGCTATGAACAGAAACTACTCACCCCAAATGGCTGTTAGTGTAAACAACTCTGAGTGGTAACCCAGATAAGATGTCGGAACCGCTATCTGTTTCACTGGCAATCAATTTAGTGGAGTGTTCAGTCAGCTCACATATCAATCACTTCTGCACTCAAATGTGACTGTGGGAGGAAAAGGGAAAAACTATCATTCAGGGCTGCTGGGCGACAGCTAGGGAAAACTGTGAAAGTCTTCTTCCAAAAGTAGAAAGCATCCTATTCCTCAGAAAATGATGATGCAAAAGATCATGCAGAAGACACTGGAATATAAACATTCTCCTCTGTGTCAGGACTGCTCCCTCCCTGGGTGTCCACAATGTCCTCCTTCCCTCTTGGGTAGGGGTGCATATCTGGAATACAGGAGATTCCTTCACCGTAACTACAAAAATCAGAGATGCTGTCATCCATCCCTACTTTAAATTCAACAAAAACCCAGAGAACATGTTGGTCTACAACCACTGTAATCTCTTCTCCCTTTCTTTCCCAGTCTTACACTAGGCAGGAGTAAAGGGAAAAACACAATAGCCCCCCTGGATCTCCTCCTGTATTAGCTCCTTTCTGAAGTCCTACAGCTGCAACAACTGCTATCACCATTAAGCATTAGTCAGCAAAATCAAGACACATTGCTGGCAGCAAGTTAAAACGGTGATAGGTACCACCTTCACAACCCCCTTTTCTTTTCTGCTTAATTCAGCACTGTAGCAGCAGCAAATACTGCACTGTCATACTGGGTCTGGAGAGTGCCTTAAAGCATTAGCTCCCTTCCTCTGCAAGGCATGCAGAGTGATGATCCAGCACTCATGACACACTAAGGCTCTTCAGGAGAGCTGACAGACCCAGCATGCCGCTCTGGTTTCAGCTCTGCGCATTCATCCTCTCCCTTCAGAGGGATGCTGAAAGGAAAGCTGGGGGTTCATTAGTCCAATTCAAACAGGTTGAGGTGGAGAGGAAGAAAATTCAGGCTAATGCTTTCACATTGATACAGTTACATTCACATGCAAACAGTGCAGAACAAAGAATCAGGCAGGCTGATTGTCTTATTATGCAACTGGTCTATCTGACAGGGAATTTGGGCTTTGTGGCAAACGGCTAACTTTCATAGACTAAGAGAACATGAATTGTCCAGAGTCAAAACAGAAAAAAACCCCACACCTAGAACTGGCAAGTGACCAGCTCCAGTCACATCCAGGACCATCATCACTGGAAGCCATGCTCTTGTAGGGTAAAAATCACCAGCTCACTCAGACTGGGAAGGAGTTGCTAGCTTATTACAGAGCTCAGAGGAGACCCAAGCTTCAACATGGTTTTCTGTGGCTGGCTCTGCACTGAACAATAGGCAGAATGCAATGGCTGTACAGAAATACCCATGACAGCATTACTTTTTGTGATCAGGTGGATGGAGGAGCACAAATGCTGTAAAATGAGACAAATGCAGATCCCAAGCACAGAAGAGGGGAGAAGCACAGCCAAGCAGAGGGGATTAGCACCAACACTGGCAGTGCTGTTCCTGCCATCCACACCCCACACCCCAATTAAGGGTATCATTTGTCAGGATGAATGGGGAACTTGCACTCCATTTGACAGAGTGTCACTGAACTACCTCACATCCATATTTATCCAAGAGGGGAGAGAGCAGGAACCAGCTTTAATTAGAGCCTTTTTAACAAAGAACTCAGGGTATTACCCATGCTCTCACCACCAAGTGATAACTGAGATGTAATGGTTTAAACAAAGCTCAACCAGTGTCCATTTACCCACAGCCATTGTTAAATATCTACTAGATTATTTTCAAAATTATAATTTACCATGAATATGCAAACCATTTCCATCTTTAGCATTAAAAAGAATAATCACCTTTTAAAAAAGAAACAAAAAAAAAGCCCAAAACAAGCCCCCCCCCCAAAAAAACTCAACTGGAAGTTAAACAGCTACTTTACAGCGGAATTTGAGGAGTGTTTTAAACATGTCAAGGCTAACTGAAAAGGAGATGGGGGGTAAAGAAGTGATGGCTCTGCTTTTGGGCCATTAAACTCTGCTTGGAAAGCCCTCTTTTGTACAGCATTAGTGTGTGCTGTAAGTCTGTAATTATGCAGAGAACATGTTAATTTTTAATTCAGAACGCTAACCCCTTTTTTTATATACAAACCCTGAATGTCAATGCCTCTCACAGATGACTGCAAGCACCGACAGCACCAAATTCAACTCTCGGTGGGGAATGCAGCTCTCCCTGGGAGGTTAGAGGCACTGTGCGTTGGAAAGTAACTCAGCTCCATAGGAAAATAGCTCTTTTATAAAGCTGTCACCTCCATACCGTGGCAGGCAAAATCCTTTCAACTCCACAGCCTATTAAACTAGAACCGGATGGTCACTGATATTCACAACTTCATCTCAGTATTCGTCTGTCTAGCTGAATTTCTTAACACAACTTCACAAGAGGCTGAATTCCCACGCCCCTCACATTCCCAAACAAAGGGAAGCACAGGATGAGGAAGTTCACCTGACTCTGCCTAGAGGCCCACACCAAGTGAATGGCTATCAAATGCTAAGCCCATCTTTCATCCCATCTGACTCTTACTGATGCCTGTAGTCCACGGAGGGACCTGACTTAAGAGCACGCTTTAACACAGTCCAGCAATGAATTATTAACTCCAGTGGAAGCCACAAAGCATCCGCTCGTAGCAATCATGATCCTTCTATGATGATTAATCAGACTGCAATTACCAATGCTCCTGCTTCTCACAAAATGTCTCTGAATACTCCACCACCCAAAGCTCAAAAGGCACCACGCAGCCATGCACACTCACACATATGAAAGCTGAAGCAATCCTGTGCTTGAACTGTCCCTGAAACAATTCAGGGGTGTACTATCAATGACGAATGGTCTAAGAAAATTCAGCCCACCCCCCCACGCCCCATACAAGAATTATACACAGATTTGCATTGCTGGAAGAATGACATATGCAGAATCAAGCCCACATTTCTACAGCAGTTCAAGCCATGCAGCCACAAAAACCTGTCAGCAGCTTCAGAACCCCCATTTCCCACATTACACACTGTAGCAGAACACGTTTCCAGCTGGGAGCCCAACTGGGCTATGGCTCCCAGCTTCCTCACCAACAATGGACAGAAGAAGAGAGATGCATTCACCAGCAATGGATAGACAGAAGAGAGATGCCACATGACAAGTGATGCCCAAAAGGCTATCACCAGCCTTCCTCTGAAAGGCAGGCAGACAGAGCCACCCTGCGAGATGGATGAAATCTGGGGACCTCCAAGTGCATCCCAACACACACAGAAGGGAGAACAACTTGCTCAGCTCTCTGACAAAAGAATCGAGTCAACTCCTCCTATTAAACCAAAAGGCACCAAACAACAACAAGCACTACTGACAGATCTAAGATGTCCTGCTGAATCCTAAGATGCGCACAGATGTTTGCTTGGGATGAGATGCCACGCAATTCCACAATTAACAACAAAGATGCAGGGCGAGCACAGCATTTTAGGTTTTCCTTAGCAAAGAAGCTAAATGTGTGCATTTCCTTTAATTAAAGCGGCCACCTCTGAAGAAAGTAGCACTAGAAGTACTGACCTGCATGGGAAATGAACACCCATAAGCATGATGGTTGAAATCAACCACAGCAGCACGTAACTGCTTTGTCAAGCCATCCTTGTATTTTTCATAGTTCAAGTACAACTGAAATCAGTACTGCCAGCTCAGTGGGCTTAATTAGAAGTCAGGCCTACTCTATTCAGATCTTTATGCTGTGCTCATTACATTAATATCCAAGTGCCTTCCAGTCCTGCATTAAGTGACATAACTAACATCTGTCACATGTTGTTTGTTCCCTTCTCCCTTTCCTGAAGGAATGGAAACACAGTGCTCAAGGGGATCATGGAACAGCTAACAACTGGGAAGAGAGACCCCTTGAGCCCTGGTTCAGCCTCCTCACACAAAGCACATGCTGGCCATGCCTGCCTGGTTAATGGTTTAACATCAGCAGCAGCACTACTGTAACGATCAGGAAGCTGTATATATTAAAAACATATGCCAGCACCAAGTCTCCTCCCTGTAACGTTTCTGTGCAAGCCTGACAAAATCAGAAGAAAAACAAAAATCTGTCCTTTGCAGACCGAGTCATCTGGCCTTTTATCACAGTTTCTCTGCCTGAGTTTCCCTGCCTTGTCATCTTACATTAGCCAATACTGAGGATATAACTTCCAGCAGAGGAAATAAAAGTATCTATCTCTTGAATTTGACTAAAAAGGAAGATGAAGGCATGAACAGCTTACCCTGCCCTTGAATCCCTTCTAAAACACATTACATCTTAAAGGTACAGAGGTTTCACCTGGAACGTCAAAACTAGAAGACTGAAGTCAGTGATTTTAATTATTTTGTGCTCACATGCCTTTAATCTCTCCCAATGATCCTCCATCTGTACATATCTAACCTTTTTATATTGAGAAGAACTTACATCACCTTGATTCTGAGCTACCTATCACCCAGTCATTCTTCATAAAGAGAGTAGCAAGTATTTGAGATAGCTAGGGAATGGGAAAAGCTAGAAGGAAAAGACCTGGGAGGGATAAAATCTTAGAGCTCAATCAAGACCATGAAGGAATGACAGTGCTACCTGCCTGAAGGTCAGCTAACTGCAATTAGGAAGACACTTCTAGTAGAAACAAATGTCTGGAGAAAAGTCAAACTCCAGAACATAAACTTGGTAGAGATTTGGAAACAATGGGCTGCAGGGGAGGAGACTCTCACCATCTTTTCCCTATTTGTCTGTTCAAACCCTCCAAAACAGAAGATAACAGAAGCCCACTGAAAACCGAGTTACAAACTGTTAAGATCAGAAGGAAGGACTGAGTGAGGCTGAGAGCTGAGTGAGGGGAACATGCATCGCTTTCATTTAATGCAGTGTGCATAGCCATGCAAAACAGGGATTAGTCTTTTCCAAAAAAGCATCACCTTTTCAAGTGTAGAGATAAAGAGATTCTCAGGAAGGGACAGGAGCTGACTCAGAAAACTATTAAAAGGATAAAGTAACTCTCAAATAGAGGTTACTAGTTCAAACATGAACTGTATCAGTAGTGGCCAAGACTAAAACATCTAAAGCCTGATCAGTGGTTTAAACAAAACCATGTTATTAATCTTCTTTCAGCTCCTGCTACACAAGTGGCCATTTCGCAGGTTCCCTGCAGAAAGTGACACAGAACTTTCCATCCCACCCCTGTAGGAACAGACAGGGCTCCGGTAGGTACCCAGAGCCCAAGTGCCTGTCCTCACAGTCACTGCAGAAGCAGGAAGGCTGCACTTCTCCACTTGCTCAAAATGGGTAAGTCAGTTCTTCCAGTGATGACTCTCTACCTAGTGTTCCCGCCAGCTTGTTGCTGCATATACATTATCAGCTACTGCCCTTGGAGATCCACTTAGCAGCTATAAACAAGCATAAGGATCCCACTGCAGGTTTTGCCGGCATTATTTTGTCTGTGAATTTTTCTGTAAAATTATTTTGCTGATTCATTAATGTCATATAGCTTACACGTTGTGGGAAAATAGACCCACCAAATATGATTTATCCTCATCCCAAACTCTGATCAGAAGAGGCTCCAATTATCACTAGACCCCTTGCAGACTACAGGCTCAGATACCTGCATTATGAGATGCCTTACTGCAGAAGATCCTTCCAGGAGACGTCCAAAGAGGACAGACAGGATTCCAAGGCATAGATTTCACTAATGAAAAGCAACAAACACAGTGTTTAGAGCTCAGGAGGTAACACAGCTGCCTTAACTTTAGTCATCAAACAGAATTATAGGCATCTCCCATTCTTCTTTCCAGGGGAATTGCAGCTCTACCACTGCACCATGTAATAGCGAACATACAGTGAAACTTCTACCTTTTCACTAGTACTGGGCACAATAACACATGCTACAGATGAGAGTGAGTTTCAGTCAAACCATTCTCCCTGTACTATGCATTAAGCAAACACTTCCTCATGGACCAGCAGTTTCAGTAGCATGGTGATAAAATCAATGCATGTTTTTGTATTAAAATATTACCTGCTCATCAATTATGATGTAGCATGTTATTCACGCCCGATTACTGAACTAGGGTCTTGCAAGTAACATTAATTCTTGTGTATATGTATTGGAAGTAAGGACATGCTGATAGCAAAATAAAGAATATTTGACTTCCTTTTTAAAGAAAACTTTATTAGTATTTGCTCCAAACAATATCTTCCAGCTGCTGAAATTTAATACTACTCAAAATACACTTTCCTTAGTGTCCTCCATTATTAGCAAGGGCCTGTCTTGCAAGTCCACATATTCTTTCAAGAGATTCTCTTTGTTATTCTGTTTGAGAGCCTTAGGTGTTAAGTGTTTGAGGAATGCAATCAAATCCTGCCCCTCCCAGGCCTCCGGGGACAGCTATTAATTTACCCTCCCGTAGAGAGCAAGTTTATCATCTCTTGCAATTGCTAGTATCTAAAAAAAAAGTAGAACAGGGTGACTTAAATTGGCATTACAATTATTTAAAGTCTATAAATAGTTGTTGCCACGGTGCTTTAAATTGCTATAGGGTAACATCCACTTCTGCCTTTTAAAGCTAAACTCTGACAAGCAGGGACCATCCCATGCAAGAGTCCATAGGAAGTGAATATGAAAGGATATTGTACACCACACAAAGACGAGCCGAAAATCCAAGGTAGATTCTTTAGCTCTCTTTCTCATTACAAAAGAGGGGAGACTCATTTCCAAACTGCTTCATCAACTGTCACCCAAAATCAAAATACTTAAAAGTCACGATAAAATTCCACACACTGACCACAACAACTGAATGCATATGAACTGCAGACGGGACAAAAAAAAAAAATCTGAATGTTTTTCTCCAGCATCTTTTATGTTTTGGAAAGAAGCTGAACAATGACAACATCTGCCTTCACACACAGGCATCAGGTTTTGCAGACCACTGAAACAGGGGAATGGAGAATGTCAGATGAGTGGGAAGAGAAACACAAAGACCAAAATATTCCATGGCAGAAGAAAAACAGTTTTAACATAAATACCAGCATCAGCTTCATTTGGGTAACTGTACTATTTACACTGATATTTGCTTCAGAGACAGAGCAACTGCTACTACTTCCCAGTGAGAGTAAACTTTTTTTTTTGGCAAAAGTATCACACTAATTTATTTTAAAAAGGTAGACTCCAACAGGCAATAACCCTACCTTATAAAAAAAACTTATTATTTAATGGAAAGCTTAAATTACAGGAAAGGGACAGCAAGTCTTGGCTAGAAGTCAGAGTGAAAAAGATTAAATAACACTAGGGACAGTAGCCAGAGGGCAAACTCTTGGCTCCTCACCTTTTGTCAAGTGTCTCCCCTCACATTTGGTAGAGCAGAATGCTGTTTCAGCCTCCCTTTATTTACAGTACTTGTTTCAAGCTATAATTAAGTATTTTGGCTTTTTGTAATTGCTGTTTATCATGGGCAGTTGTAACAAACAGCAACACTACCTGTTAGAACCAGGTAGCCCAAAATGTCATTTTCCATCCCAAAAGTGTGTTCATGTCACCACCTGAAACCAAAGAAATGCATAAAGCAAAGCAAGCTGAATCTTTATTGTTTTGTGAAGATTTGTGTTTCTGTAAAAGGGAGACAGAAGAGGATGGAGAGATGGCAGACACAAAATTTTAGATGCCTCTGAAGGAGCACTGGGTACCTGTGCCAAAGCTATTAGAGAGGAAGGGCTTGGGGTAACTGCTGGGTCACTGCAGTGGCAAACAACTCTTAGCAATTGTTTCCAGGCCGGTCTACCTTACCAATACAGGAAAGCACCACTGTAATCAGGACAGCTGCTTTGTACCAATACCGTCTCTGTACAAGAGCATAAAGCCTTCCACCTTCCATTCCTGTCTCGTCAAAACCTGATGCAGTCTTTTCTACAAGCCAAAAAGCTGCACAGTTAGTAGCACAACCCTGAGACTTAAGCAGAAGAAACCAAGTGGAACACATACCACTAAACATAGGAAGCTCTCCTGGGAACCGAGCACAGGTTATTGATGGTGCTGCAGGGGTAAGAAAGCAAGCCCCACCTCTGAGAAGATTTACAAGACGACAATAGACATGTTTCTATGGGTGGTGCTACTAACATGCAATACACTCCTGAAGCTATCCCTCTAGAAAAAACAGTGACTAGTTTTAAACTCATAAATTGAAGAGTCAGGAATACTGTTGTGCATCCCTGAAGGCCTGTCAGCAGCTCAGCAAACACTAGGGATCTCAAAGAAAAAAGGTGGAAAATTTTAAGAGGCACAAACCTCAAAACACAAGGATTTCTGCCTGCCTCCCTCTGTCATCTTTCAGCATCTTCTGCTTCAGAGGTTCACTTCAGTATTTAAAGGTTAACAAATACAAAAGAAGGAAACTCAAGACTTGCCCATTTTTTTAATTTTTTATTTCTTTAAATCCAAACCACATTAATACTTTTGGATAGTCAAATTAAGTTATAAAATGCAGGATTTCAACATTCTGGCACCCAGCCAACATTTTAATGGACATTCAAACACTAACTAGGGAAATGGTTGTGCATTAAGCCTACCAATAAGTCAACAATCAATACTTCAGCATTACAGTAAAAATACAATGTACCCTTTATAACTGCCTCTGGCCTCATCCTTCTCTGTCAAGATCAGCTACGAATAAAAAACCAAATAGTGTATTGAAACAAGAAACAAAGTACGTATTATTTTACAACCACAAAACAATTATCTTAAATTCTAAACCTTACTGGTCCTCTGAACTGTACAGAAATTTTTTTTCAACTGTGTACTGACAGGATAGAAAAGTCAGGAATTAAAAGGACAGAAGTTCAGACACAGAATTAATCAAGCAGGTCAACAGATAAGAGCAGCAAAACAAAAAAAGAACTTCAAATAGCTAAGCCCCAAGCAACTGCATATTAGGAGCTTGGTTCCAACTTTATCTCCATAAAGCATCTCAGTTTAAAGAAAATAAAAAAGAATCCCATCAAAGCACACTAACATTTGGGGTTTAATCCAATTTGTAGATTTTTAACTGCCCACACAGCATCAGTTCTAAATGTACCCTCCCACTACATTCTATCAGTTTGACCAAATGAAGCCAACAGCAAACTCTTCAGAGTACCTAACTTGGACACCCTCAGGAAAGCATGAGCATGAGGCAGTATCACACTGCAATAGAGCAAATGTTTTGGATTTAGTTAACTCTGGCTTCCCATTCTGAGCCATGGACATAACGCTGAGCCAGTGCTATGCTTCTGAACAGCCAAACAGTTTATGGACACTTGGAGCAGCTGCCTACATCTGCAGCAAGGGTCAGGGTAAGCCTGTATTTCAGGAAGAAATAGTGGCAGCCATTGATCCATCCTGTGAAACCCAAATGCAAAAAAAGGAGAACAAAAGCAATCTAATTGATCATTCTTATCTCCACAGCCTAGTCAGCTCAGTACTGAAATGGAACTTCATCATGGAATAGATAAACCAGCATAACAGCTTGTGTAAACAAGCCAACCAAATTCTCCATTTCCTTCTCCAAGTCTGCAAATACGCAGAGGAAACAGAATGATTGTTTCAAAAATCCCTCCACAGATCCCTTACGTTTGCTAAACCTATCTTGCATCCCTGGGGTTTCAGCTATAAACAAGCACAGAGCAGAGCTGGGAATCTGGAGACACATTTTGCTGATCTCTTGAAGTGGGAACATCTGCACCCTGAGACGCAGACTGAGCTCTACAAAAGGACCCAATTCGGCAAGTCTAAGTGACCAAGGATCAGAAACATCCAAATCCTTTCCTTGCTGGTACATGATCCAAGCTCAGCAGCAGTAGGCTAGGCCAGACCCCTCACCATTAGGTTTTGCTACTTCATCTCACTTTCTCTACATCAGGCACATCCTAAATAATCTATCTCAAGCAAGAGTCGTCACACTACAAAACACTGCTGCATCAAATGATTATATTGGGTATCAGGCAGTAGTTGCATTGAAGTTTTAGCTTATGGCTCTATAATCAACTGCCATCTTAAAGGGTTTCTGCATGGCCACAACTCCAGCACAGGGCAATAACTAACAGCAGTCTTAGCACAACTTTGGTGCAGAGAGGCTGAAGATCTCCAGCTCAGACTAGTAAGAGCCACTGTATATGTCTTCATGTGAACAGGGTGGTTTCAGCAGAGCTGCTATTTCTTCTGTCAGGTAGAGACAGTCAGTGTATCACAGGGACATTCAAGGGCT
Source organism: Pezoporus wallicus (assembly GCF_028554395.1). Lineage (NCBI taxonomy): Eukaryota > Metazoa > Chordata > Aves > Psittaciformes > Psittacidae > Pezoporus > Pezoporus wallicus. The sequence continues at coordinate 413,373 of NW_026638968.1, read as the reverse complement.
ATGCTTCTCAATACGGCCAAAGCAGAAAGTTACTGATGGGGAGAAACAACTTTGTTTCTTACAGGGTCTGGTATCTGAAGGAGGTAAGGTGGAGGCCAGTTAAATGCTGTTGTATACTGATCAGGGCTGTGAACAACAGAGGTCGGAGGAAACACTAAAAACAAACATGAGAACTGGTTACCCTGGACTTGGAGAAGACTGAGGTTCTTGATAACTTCTTTGCCTCAGTCTTCACTGGCAAATGCTCTGACCACACCATCGAAGTCTCAGAAGGCAGATGCATGGACTGCAAGAATGAAGACCTTAGGCCCACTGTAGGAGAGGATCTGATTCGAGAACATCTTAAGAACCCGATGAAATCCATCCACGGGTCCTGAAGGAGCTGGCAAATGAAGCTGCTAAGCCACTGTCCATCATATTTGAAAAATCAGGGCAGTCAGGTGAAGATCCCGACAAATGGAAAAAGGGAAATAGAAGCCCCATTTTCAAGAAGGGAAAAATGGATGACCTGGGGAATTACAGACCAGTCAGTCTCACCTCTATGCCTGGCAAAATCTTGGAGTAGATTCTCCTGGAAGGCATGCTAAGGCACATGGAAAACAACAAGGTGCTTGGTGACAGCCAGCATGGCTTCACTAAGGGGAAATCCTGCCTGACCAATTTGGTGGCTTTCGATGATGGAGCTATTGAACTGATGGACAGGGGCAGAGCAGTTGATGTCATCTACATGGACTTGTGTAAAGCATTTGACACTGTCCCACACAATATCCTTGTCTCTAAATTGAAGAGACATCAATTTGATGGATGGACCACTGGGTGGATAAAGAACTGGCTGGATGGCCGCACACAAAGAGTTGTGGTCAATGGCTCAATGTCCAGCTGGAGACCAGTAATGAGTGGTGTCCCTCAGAGATTGGTGTTGGGACCGGTCTTGCTCAACATCTTTGTCGCTGACATGGACAGTGGGATTGAGTGCGCCGATGACACCAAGCTGTGTGGTTCGGTTGATACACTGGAGGGAAGGAATGCCATCCAGAGGGACCTTGGCAAGCTTTAAACCTTACGAAGTTTAACCATGCCAAGTGCAAGGTCCTACACTTGGATTGGAGCAATCCCAGGAACAGCTACAGGTTGGGCAGAGAAGAGATTCAGAGCAGCCTTGAGGAGAAGGACCTGGGGGTGTTGGCTGATGAGAAACTGAACATCAGCTGGCTTCAGTGTGCACTCACAGCTCAGAAAGCCAACCGCATCCTGGGCTGCATCAAAAGGAGCGTGATCCTGCCCGTCTGCTTTCGTGAGACCTCACTTGGAGCACTGTGCACAGTTCTGATGCCCTCAACATAAAAAGGACATGAACTGTTGGAACAAGTCCAGAGGAGGTCACGAGGATGATCAGGGGCTGGAGCACCTCCCATACGAAGACAGGCTGAGAAAGTTGGGGCTGTTCAGCCTGGAGAAGGCTGCACAGAGACCTCATAGCAGCCTCCAGTATCTGAAGGGGGATTATAAGGATGCTGGGGAGGGACTCTTCATTAGGGACTGCAGTGACAGGACAGGGGTAACAGGTTAAAATTTAAACAGAGGAAGTTTAAATTAAATATAAGGAAGAAGTTTTTTACTGTGAGGGTGGTGAGGCACTGGAATGGGTTGCCCAGGGAAGTTGCAAATTCTCCATCCCTGGCAGTGTTCAAGGCTGGGTTGGACAGAGCCTTGGGTGACATGGTTTAGTGTGAAGTGTCCCTGACTATGGCAAGGGGATTGGAACTTGATGATCTTAAGGTCCTTTCCAACCCTAACTATTCTGATTCTATGATTCCATCTGTATAAGCTTCCACTACAGAATCTCACAATCTTGCACCTTTTGTCAGGTGAAGAAATTAGTGCAAGGGAAGGCACTTTGTGAATTTAAAGTCAAGCATGAAAATAATGACAAAAACTGGATAAAAATCCAGCTTTCCAAACTTCCTATGTTGAATACCAGCTGCCACAGAAGGCTGTTTCCTAAGTAAATACACCCATCGTGGGGTGCCAGTCAGGCAAGGATCCAAAACTTTAAGGGTCAGGTGCTATTCAATATTTGAATCAGTTCAATAAAACACTGCATAAATATTTGAACTGGCATTCCTGCTCGAAAATACCCTTGGAAAATATTTCAGCTGCTTGCTTTAGAAGTTTGTTAGAGACATTCCCTTCTTCCTTCTGCCCTGTGGAACCTCTGATAAACAAAATCCCATTCCCTGTTCACATTACAGTGCGTTGGCTTGTTTTCAATGTGTTGTTTTCAGTCAGCAAGTACAAATGGGTAAATCTAAAGTGCTGAAACTCTACATCCTTGTCCCTTTATGAGGCCTTCCTCTAAATCTTCCCCAAAAATCTAAAACCATACCACTGAAAAAAAGGCAAAACTCCAGAAGAGTCTCCATTTTTAGATCTCATTCATAACCTCTGGTTTCAGAAACTCAGTACTTGGGCTACATTTTAGCTATTCTTACAATGTGTGCTATAAAATAATGTATGATGCAGTTTGTCTTTAGGCATGTCCAAACTACAGAGAACACAATATTTGCTTAGTTCTGAATATGATATCTCAAGTCAAAGCACAGTAACAAATAACATGATATTCCACATGCAACTGCATCTCTTAATTTTTTAGCTTGACATAGAAAAAGTATCATGCCAGTCATTAATGTACGTTATGATTATGAAATTATAGGGCAACATTTTCATACTATTATAGCCATTGCCTTTGCTGCCTTGCCCAGCCCCTACTTTCAAACCATGCAACATTCAATGGGACAGACGTTGGTGCAAATGAAGGTAGAAGCTGTGCAGATGCACACTGCCAATACCCCCACAAGCTGCACACTCTATCAACTCAATTCATTGAACTGCAGCTCTGATATATTTCAGCCCCAAGATCTCCACAGCTACACTCAATACCGATTAGCAGAACCTGCTCTGATTTCAGACTTCATCTTCCTGTGCTTCTGTATCTTAGGCCTGTCCGTGTAATTGTGCTCCAAAACAGCTGACATTTCTCTTGAAAATAAAACCTGATATTTCAATAACATAGTCTAAGAATCACTGATTTTTGTAATGTGTTTTTGTAATGTGTAGATGTGTAAATATATCTAAATACTGAGCACAGAAAGTTGATGTCGCAGTTGACATCTCCAGAGTTTTGCTTCTCCAACTGGTAGCAATGGCTTGTTCAGCAGATGCTACTAGTTGCACCTATGCAAATCCTTCAAGAGATTAATAGTAAAACAAAGAAAAACCCAAAACCAAACCAACCACGAGAAACAAGTAACAAAATACAGCTCTTCTATAGCTCAGCAAAACTAAAACTGCTATAAAAAATAAAAAGCAACTAAATCTTTGGCAAAAGGAAGCTCTGATGATCCCACAGATGGGATTATTCCAACAGAATGTACCCTGGTGTATCAAAAGGCACTGTTTTCATAATGATACTTTGAGGGGTAGCACTGCACTTGAATCATTTACACTCATTATGACCCTGGAAAAGAAATCCAAAGGAATAAGCTATGAGACTATCAGTGTGAGTAAACAAGATTTAGGCTATGAAGCTGTACCCATCAATGAAAGCTAAATTAACTCACTGCACTGCTTTCACAAATAGTACTAGACAGGACACCACCCCAGCCTTTGAAATCTGGCCCTTTTCAGACCCATCAGTCTTTCTCTCATTACTGCTCCATCAGAGAAAGAGTTTGCCACTCCTGGCACTGTTACAGTGTCACTCCTGATTTGTTCTGGAAGCTCTAAGTTTGTTTTTAAGATAATTAGTTGATACTACCCAGGAAAGCCAAAGATGTTGCACTCTAACTGTAGCAAAGAGTTGTTTCAAGATGGAAAAAGAACCCACATGCAGTAAAACAGATCAATAAACTCAGGTGTTATGTTTAGCTCTGCTGTCCTACCTACCCTGCCGAAGAACAAAAGACTCCATGAATTCATACATTTAACAGAATTCCTCACCTTCCCTAGGAAGTGCTCTAACTACACATTCAGCTTAAAAAAATAAAACGCAACACTTGCTGAAAAATAAATTGTGAAAAAAAAAAAGGCTCGAGTCACATGTGACAGCAATTCAATTTCACTGTCTACTGCATACATTTTACATAAGGCAGAGAAGTATAGGACACTGGTCATGATAGTTTTTCATTTATCACTCTGGAACTTAAGTGAGAAACAGGATGAGATCAAGAAAGCAACTGCCTTTGACAGTAGAAAAACAGCCTCACTAATGTAAATGCTCAGCGTGCTTGACTAGCCATGCTTTGCAGAGGCATGTACAACCAGATCATAACTCTTGCACCAGATGCAGTGCAAAAAAGAGCCTCTACCCGTTTAACTTGCTTTAAGTCAATTAATCAGCATGAGAGAGTGCCAGTGAAAAATATTTCCATCATAAATGGTGGCCATCCTTCTGCTTCGGCATCTGACTCTCATTTCAAAGTTTCCACGGAAAGGTTCATATGAAATATCAGAGAAAAATTGTTTCAAGAAAGCAGTTAAACACTTGTAGCTACAAACTGAGTAACCTGTGGCCAAGGACCAGGCAAAAAACATCCCGTGCACAGTGTATTCATGTAAAAGGCTTTGAAGAAACAGAGGAAAAGCTTACAGCACCTTCCTTGGTGTGAGATGGTCATAACTACCCTGCATGCTTGCAAGGCAACACACTCTGGATTTGTGTATTGCAGTACCACAGGGCATTCAATGAGTCGGAGCAATCCCAGGCACAGCTTTAGGTTGGGCAAAGAAGAGATTCAGAGCAGACCTGTGGAGAAGGACTTGGGGGTGTTGGTTGATGAGAAAATGAACATGAGCAGGCAGTGTGCGCTTGCAGCCCAGAAAGCCAACTGTATCCTGGGCTGCATCAAAAGGAGCGTGACAGCAGGTCGAAGGAGGTGATCCTGCCCATTTACTCTGCTCTTGTGAGATCTCACCTGGAGTACTGTGTGCAGTTCTGGTGTCCTCAACATAAAAAAAGACATGGAACTGTTGGAACAAGTCCAGAGAAGGGCCATGAGGACAATCAGGGGACTGGAGCACTTCCCATATGAAGACAGGCTGAGGAAGTTGGGGCTGTTCAGCCTGGAGAAGAGAAGGCTGTGTGAAGACCTCGTAGCAGCCTTCAAGTATCTGAAGGGGGCCTATAGGGCTGCTGGGGAAGGACTCTTCATTAGAGACTGTAGTGATAGGACAAGGGGTAACGGGTTAAAACTTAAACAGGGGAAGTTTAGATTGGATACAAGGAGGAAATTCTTTCCTGTTAGGGTGGTGAGGTACTGGAATAGGTTGCCGAGGGGGGCTGTGAATGCTCCATCCCTGGAAGTGTTCAAGACCAGGTTGGATGAGGCCTTGGGTGATATGGTTTAGTGTGAGGTGTCCCTGCCCACGGCAGGCAGGTTGGAACTCGATGATCTTAAGGTCCTTTCCAACCCTAACTATTCTATGATTCTATGATTCTCTCCTCTCGATGACAGCAACCAGGGGTGCTAAAGGTAAAAGGATCTACCGCAGAGGTCTGCATAAAATTAATGGATTTAGAAACTCCTCTGAGGTGGTAAAATGAATAGTCTTTGGATCCACAGGGGCGCTTCCAACATGCAACATGTTCTCATAAGCCGTCTCTGCAATGGCACAAGTCTTTGAATTCTGCTTCCCACCTTCCTCTCAGAATACGAGGCTTCCAGCAATGCGTGTTGCCAGGGTGCATTGCTAATATATAATACGTTGGCTGGAAATCAGTATTTCATCTCGGAGAGAGAAAATGTTACAGACATTTCCTAAGAGGCAACACATTCAGAAGACTTTGAGGAAGAAATCAGGTGAGACAAACAGAGTAAACCTATAACCAACAGAAGACAGATCTATGGATAACAGCTACATCCTGCCCCTTAAGTCAGACTGCAGAGTCAATCCCCTGATGCTCATTTTACTGGTGGAAGGAGATCTGTTCTGCTATTCTGCTGCAAAAGGACATTATTTCTCCACAAAGCTTTGCTTTGGGTATTTATTACAGGGATAGCTTCTGAATTCAAAGCAAGACTTTCTTCTCTTTTTCTGGTGATGCTTTGCAAAAGTCATGCCATCACTGGTGTCCCTGGAGATTGACTCACATGTAAGGTTTCCTGCCCAGACCCAGCACCCCTAAATGTCAGCAAGAACATCCAGCCTTTGACAGAAGGCCCAAATTCTTTCTGCATAGAGGAGTGTCCTGCTGACTTGGTGGACCTACCAAAACCAAAGGGGCAGGAGGCCTGGGAGTTGCTAGTTGCCTTCTGAAAGCTTTTAAATGACAGCATCACACACCTTACATGCTGGAGAGACTCCTCTAACAAGAAAATGCAATAGGCTCATTCAAAGCAAGAAAAAAGTATACAAACACAGTAACCCAGAGGAAATAAGGAAAGGAGTTAATAACTGCTACAGTGACTAACAGGAGTATAACTGAGTGACAGCTTGCAGTTCAACTCTTGGCATTTTACATGACTAGTTCATGATAATCCCTTCCCAGGTCAGCTCCCCTTAATTCCAGCAATATGCCAGAGATGTGTCTACCTTGAGTGCCTATTTCCACAATTCACTAAACCATGACCTTATTAGAACCCCAGAAACTGTTAAGACCACAAAAAGTCTTTTTCTCAGAAAAGGAGGACAAAAACCAATCAAGAGGACATTAGAGAAAGTAATGAATAAGACATCTAAGGGTACAAAACCACAAACAACAAAACATTTAGCACAGCACATAAATCAATTACGTGCAGCCCTATCATGCACTTTGTCCTACCAGCAAATATGAAGCCAAAATATTAACCTCAAGTCAAATAGCAAAACAAAATAAGAGAAGGAATATTGATTCATTGTATTGTTGAGTAATCAAGCTTCTTACTTGAAAGGAGCTGCAAATTTCCTGGATAAGCCATCTTTAACCTTGGAAAAATTAAATCAAGCTAGGCAGGGACTAAGAAGTTAAATACAGGAGGGTTAGCTCTGAGAAAACAAAACAAACACACAACAAAAAAAATCCCAAACAAGCCCCAAGTACAGGGTCCAAACATGTAATTCCACAATGAATTATATGGGTCTCTGTATCCAGCTTCCACCATTCAGTTTTCACTAGCACCTCAAAATGGGCATGGTCTCTTTTAGTCAAGAGAATGGCACTACTGAATTAGTGATTATTTCAAATTCATTAAAGCCTTTAGATCTTTGTACCTACTTAACAGACAGTAAAAGGATTTAAACATGCCATTTTCTGTTACAAGCCCTGGGGCAGGAGAGGAAAGAAACAATGAATGTTTCAGAGTTACTATATGGTAACCATAGCAGGCAAAATCAATTACTGCTGAGAGGATGTAGAGATAACATGAAGGCTCCCGCTCATCTATTTGAAATGTCGGATTTTTCCACTCCATTTCCTCCCCACTTCTCTTCAGAAATGCCTTTTCTCATACATTAGAATCTGGCCCAAGGAATCCTATTGGCTTGCAAACTCATTTACAGATAAGGATTTGTCATGATACTGTATGGCATCCCCACCTGCACACTCCCACTTATTTGAGATTACAGTCAAATCCTTCTCAGATTGCTACTTCTGCCTTTACGCTGAGTTTGGCTACACTAAACTTGGTTATCAGAGAAACCAATGATGTAGTTTTATCAAGAATACAGTGTAAGCTGAACAGTCACCCTCAAAAGAACTGTAGGATGAATTTGGGGAATTAGTAGAAGCATGTATACCCACTCACATGATGTAAGGTGGGAACATTTTGGGATGGGTAATATTAAAAAAGGGAAACAAATAAGAGCTGGTACTTTAAACATCTGTGAAATAAGTCGTCTAGAAAGGGCAGATCCAGACACCCAAGTCATGCAGATCTGAACAACAGGAAAAGGATGTCTGTTTAAATGATGCCAAGCTAAAAACCAATAAAAGGAAATAAATTTTACACAAACTGTAATTGAGTTGTGGAACTTACTACCACAGGAAGATGGCAAGGCCAAAAACATAATGGGATTAAAACCTGACTGAGTATGGATACTGACAACATCTAGAGCTGTGTTTAACACTAAAATTGTAGAATTATTACCCCTGATGCTTCAGGGTTTTAACTAATCTCTAACCACTAGAGAAAGGGTGAAGCCTAATAACAGGCAGATTTCCCCATGAACATCTCCGGCAATGTTTCTCCTTGCAATTATCCAGTGCTGGTCATGAGCACATAAAGGCAACTGAATAGATGTGTCCCAAGTCTGATCTAATAAATCAACCATGACAAATTTAGTTTCAGCTAATGACATCTGATTCAAGTCTAGGACAGCCAACTGAACCATTCAGAAAGGTTTAATAAAGCTGTTGAAATTGAAATTAAGTACTGATGTGTTTACCACAGACCTTCCTCCTTCACCTGCCTTTGAGCAGCACTCATAGTGACACTAGACAGCCTTTGCTCCCTTAAAACTACTGTAGGTTAGAAAACCTCTCTCCCCTTTCCAACCTCCAGCCCACAATGAAGACTGAAGAAATCACATCATCCAGGAATCAGTGCTTGGAAAGGACAGTCCACAGAGACTTGCACTGCAGTTGCAAAAGCTTTCAATATGCTACGTTATTCTCTATTAAGTTATTTTAAAGCTAAGTCTCTCCCTCCAACTTTCATCAAGCCATTTTTACCAAGCAACAATTAAGCATGCTGTTCCAATTATGCTAAAAAATAATCTGTTAGCTGTGGCTCAAAATGCTGTTTAAGCAGATTCTTTCTGGTGGAAGCACCATGAATCCTGCATGGTTGCTGAGATACAAATAATGGAATGGTACAGAAAATTTCCAACCCACCTCCCTAAGCTTCTTTCGGTCATTTCCATGTGCACAGAAAAACAGCAAGAGACATTTCACACAAGTGCTTTTTGTTTGAACACAACTTTAATGATTTAGCTCAAAGTAAGTAAAATAACCCTCGAGCACTCAAAATAACGTCAAAGAACAGACCTGAGTAAAGAGTGGGCAGGAGGTTATAAATGAATCCGAAGTAGGAAAGGAAAGGGAATAAATACAACTGAAGTAAGGAAAAAAAGAGAGTGCAAGAAACACAAGAAATAAAGGACATGGAAAAAAAAACACCAAAACAAAAACCCAAACAAAACAGAAAGGAGGCAGCAAGAACAGAAGTTATGCAAAAATCTAAATGAGTAAGTCAAATGCATGCGTCCTTAGTTCCACCTGAAAAGGCTGCAACTTTCTTTCAGGAGTGTATCTTGGCAAGGATAAGAATTCATTTTGACTTCAAAAAGTTAAAAAAACATCCATACACACAACCCAAACATTCCTTCTGCAAAACGCCAAATTTTCAGGCTGCTGTTTTGCATGCAGAAACTTCAGTACATACTCAGTTTGATGCCCAAGCACTGGTAAACAGTTTACACACTTATCAGCTAGTTACTATTTTAAACCAAAGCTCAATAATGCCTAGGATTAGGATTTTGGATGTGGAGTCAAACTGACTAATTACTACAGCAGAGAGGAGGGCATGCACAACAATCTACCTGGGGCCTTTCCCAGACCGCTACATTAATGCAAATCATTTCATAAGAAACCCCAGTGGAATTCATCAGTCGAGTAACACTTTTGAGATGCCAGAGTAAATTAGAGGGGCTTGAAAGGAGGGGAGGGAGTCGAGAGCTGCAGCAGGTATTGTTTTTTCTAATAGATTTGATGAGCAGCCTGGCCAGAAAGAGAGTATCCAGGACTTACGCCATTTGTGATCACAGGAGTGCAGTGAGATGGTCTGGCCTGCCCCAGTCACAAGCTTCCCCTGTGAAAAGAGTGATTTGTTTCGTGCAGCCCCCAGCACCATGAGAGATCAGGTGAGAAAGATGCTCAAGACAATGCTTAAGTAATAAAGACAATAGCAAAAACCCCTGTAAAAACAATAGTTCAGCATAAAGGTAACAAACCCACCTCTCTGCCTGTAGGTCAGCTCCAAGCTACTCTATCCCACTTCAGAAAAGTTTGCTGAAGATCAGAATTTTTTTTTTTCCCCTCTTACAGTTAAGAATTTTTTCTGTATTTCTCCATTTCAGAAGCATGAACAGAAAAGCCACACTGCCTTTAATAGGGGAATGTTCATTTTTCAGTCCCAAATCTGTATCTTAGGTCCAGTAACACACTGCAGCATTGTGACTCAAAGCTGCTGCCATCTGTGAGAAGTCCCTGCAACAAGGCCTCTCTGCACAGCTACGAGCAAAGCTTCTCAAAACCCAGGCTCTCCATTTCAAATTTCCACCGAGGCACCAGAAGGACGTACCATGGTCCATACTTAGGAAACAACTGGATTACTTCAAATATAAGTATACATTAATATGAAAAACAAATACAAAAGCCCCAACACTGTGGTCTTGCTCTGTTACTAGCCAAAATCTTCTACCCTGAAGTCTGCTTTCTTCGTAATGGTTTCAAAGTTGATGGAAATACCAATATTTTACAAAACCAAATGAAGTGCTGCTTTGCAAAAGCTACACTTGAACCTCAAATAAATAAATAAAACCATCTCTTTATCTCAAGTAATTGTTCTATTGCATGATACAGGGAGGTGGCAAATTGCCAGATTGGTAGAATTTATATCCCACCATTCCATATAACCACAGAGATGAACCCATTCTACTAAATTTTTCCAGCACCATGAAAACACTAATTCCAATAGTTCATTTGCACATGCTGAGCACACACTGTCTAGGTCAGTAGTCAATACAAGACCTCAGCAAGCACTATATTAATGGGAGACCGTGACATTAAAATGTACTGCATTGCTAGAAGTGCAGTCCTCCTGCTAAGATGCAACTTGGACCCTGAAAGTCACTGAACATCCTAGAGCACTTCTAGCAATAGTAACATTCCTCCAAGCCGAGTCTTGGTGGAATTCTGACTCAGGTAATCACATCCTACCAGCCAAGGCTCACTGTACAGTTTTAACTACACATGGTGTTTTAAAGTCCTGCAATGCTACCGAGAGAAGCAAAAATGTCTACAGCTAAGAACAGAAGAGGCTGCATTTTGGATATGTGATCTCCGAGCTCCCTTTTATACCCTATTTGCCCCTTCAGAGGGGTATGAGTTAACATTCAATTAGGAATTGAAACAATTTTCATTAAAGAGCAGAGCCACGCAGCACAAGTATTAAAAAAAGAGGGGGGAAGGGAATGAAGTCAAGTGTTGTAACTCAAAATCTGGTCTAAGATGCTTATGATAGATACTTCAAAGACATTTATTAAAAGTCTACAGTCATACCTATTTAAGATGCAAAGGACATATCTGGATTAAGCAGACAGGAAATGTAAAATGTGACAGGACACAGTAGAATTTAAATTGATCAATAAACATAGCTCCTAGAACAAGAGTTCTCAATTTTTCCATCTCATGACCTTGTATTAGCATAAAAGTTTTCGAATGTCCCTTTCATACTTTCTTGTTCACCCATGATGAAAGAGAAATGCAGATCATGTCTCTTCTTTCCCTGTTCCTAACCCTTTAGGGTTAGGAATCCATGATCAGAGCTATGATGAACTGGAAGATCACCACCTAATTACTTCAGTTAGTATGCAACCAAGCGAACAAAAGAAATCTGAAATAATTTAGTCTCACAGCATTTACTGAGTGGCTGTAATGTGGCCAACTAATAAAACACCATGGAATATTTTACATTAAATGTGCCATGGTTTGGGTTTTTGGGGAGTGCATGGATTTGTTTTTCAGGATGGTCATGCCAGGGTAATTTAAAACTGCACTACTAAATCATGCTATTAAACCAGTAGCAAAAACCAGAGAAAACTGCACTTAAATGTAATCACATGAGGGGAAAAGTGACAAGCAAAAAAAACCCAACAAAACAAACCTCAAAGCCCAAATACATTTCCAGTGTTTTGGGCTCCTTCCCACCCTGCTTTATACAGTGTTATTCCCACACCTGCTCCACACCAAAAGCAGTATTTGAGGCTTTTAGCCTGATGTTTTGTGTATTCTTTTTTTTTGGGGGGGGGGGGGGAAGGTTTGTTGGTTTGTGGTTTGGGGGGGAGGGGTGTTTGGTTGGTTGATTTTGTGTTTGGTTTGGGCTTTCTTCTTTTATTGGGGAAAAAAACCAACAAATAACACACACACCCGCAAAAAAACACAAAACACCCCCCAAAAAAGGCAACCCAAATAAACAACTGAAAAAGAAAACAAAAAAAACACCACAAACCAAACAACTCCACAGTGGCTATGAAATAGAGAAGCCTGCTTTCTTAAACCCCACTCACAGCCCAGTCTACACACAGAGTGGCATTTCCCAGGGCATTCTTTGATCTGCACAAGCCTGATCTGCACATTCAGAGGGGCTCTAGGAGACTGCTGGCATCAGGAAGGTGGCAGAGAGGCCACCAAACCCCTGTCTGCCTCACCAAGGCTGCATGCTGCAGAAGCACTTGCAAGCCTGATCACTCATCAGAACCACAGACAGGCTGCAGATTTCCTTCAGAGGCTTATGTAAAGCTGTTACATCTTAACCTAAAAGGAGGAAGGCATGTAAACACATCAGATGTGATGAGGAAGTCTCCGTAATTTGTATTTCTAAGGTCCACATCTCTTAACAGCATTTGCTGCATGTCAAAATACTCAGTCTACATTGCTGCTTTCTCCAATTGTGTTAAAATTGCCTCTGGCCACATTTAATTACCATGATATTTATATTCTTGATTTACATATCCAAGTGTGTACATTAAGGGTCAAATCCTGAATGAAATCAGTGAGACAAACTGGGCAAAGAAGGTTGCAAGGTTTGATACTAGCATGTGCTAGTAACAGAAGGAAGAATTACTTCTGAGGACCTTTTCAGAGCAGCATTTTTGGAGCACAAGGTTTTTTCAGCTTTTGAAAAATTCACAACTATGATCACAAATATTTTTCATTCAGACTGCAGCAATGCAAAGAAGCCAACAGCTAATGACAGGCGCTAAAAAAAACCACTAAAAGATTATCCTCTTGCATTCACTGTCCTGGCTCCGCAGTGGTTAAAAGGCCCCCACAGCTGTGCTGTCATCATTGATTAGGGTGAACAAGGAAGTGCCAGGAAAAATAAAGCCACCTTAATTTCAAGCCCCATTAGAACTGAAGGACTTGGGAGGGGGGGGAAGAGAGGAGAAATCAATGTTTGGCAAATGGGAAAGGACAAAATCTGCAAAAGGAAAAATGCGTTTTCAGGCTAAGTTAATGCAAACAACGGATGGTGAAAAGCACTTGAGGCTGCCCCTTTTAGGTTGTGTCAGCATTTCCATTTATAAACTCTGATTTTAGTTACACCCGAATAAGATTACCACAGGCTTTGGCTTAATTCTAGCAGATACGACAAAGTACATCACAAATGGTAATGTAAAATAGCAGTAAGAGCTCACTGTGTGAATACTGCACCCTTTTGGTATCTGATGTCAGAGTGTGTTTAAATTATGAATCACACACTTATGTTACACATGAACAGAACATACAGAGCTGGGGCAAGCATCCCGGGCCCCAGATTCTACCAACACTGAAGGCTGCTTTTGCTACAAACCCTGTTTACCGTTCTCTGGAAAACTTGAAAACATCCCAGCTACTTAATTTCAGTCTGCCTTAGTTGCTACATGGACACATTTCAGTCTAACCTTCTGTCCTCATTTAGATAAAAGCTCTTACTTCTGTATCTCGACCTCCACCAGAAAGCCACTCAGTCAATATTCTGAACATCTACACCCAGAAATCAAACCCAAGCCCTGGTACGCAACCCTTAATTTCAGCTCTGCCTAGACCACAAGGGAAGGTGAAACTGTTGTACAGATGAGGTAATTCACAAAATTTTCCTTCAGTGTAATGGAGCCAGGGCTTCCCCTCAAACTCTCCAAGCAGATCAACAATGTACACAAGGAGAGCTCATTTCCAGCATTTATTTCACAGATCTGCACAGTGCTGGACCAAGCCTTAAAACTGATAGCAGCACCATTTCTTGAAACTACATCATGCCTTTGGGCTTATACATTTCAAAACAAGTATGCAGGGGGCCTAAATCTAGTATTAAACCACTGTGACATGTTCAAAACACAAAAGCACAACATTACTGTAAAGCATAACATATACTGTAGCCAGTCCAACTACCTTTGTAGGTATAAATTAGGCCTTGATCCTGCAAATAACACAAATAACCAGGTACCCAAAAGTACTTCACTAGAGCAACACCAAACCTCTCGCCAACATCCATGCACATAAACTAAACAGTACACATGGAAGAGCCAGGTCCTAGCTCACGTTACAATAGTGCAGCCTTGCCATATAGTGGACATAATTCCTTCTTTGGCTGCCATTACTGTGACTTGAGAGAGGTCTGCTAGGACAGTGCTCACTAGAAGAGGATGTTGTAGTTTGCACATTTGAAAGAGAAGACAACACCTTTCAGAATGTCAATATTCTGTTTATATACACAGATGCCATTTGCAGGATACCAGCTTGCACGATCAACTCTTACCTGGGATTTTTAAAGCCACAAACAAACAGAAAACCCAACACACATTTCTGTGCTAAACATGGCATCAAGAACATCAAGGACCCCTTGACTACCATATTCAACTCTGACAGATTTTGCCAAAATAGGGCTTTTTGACAACTTGGTCTTTATAAAGTCTTCACATAAGAATTGTTATGAACTGGATTTCCTGCAAGAAGTGTCTGGTGTGTTGCATGCACTTTAAGAAGACCATCTTTGAAATGAGAGAGGAAAAATAAGAAGTCCTATCATTTAATGGCAAGCCTAGACTTTTCCATAATCTTCCCTGCCTACTGCTCTAGTGGGAAACATTTCCTAGACTCTCAACCCTTTCACGCGCAAGCAATCTACATTTTACATAAATAATTCAGGTAATTAATTGAGCTGCAATTTGGTGCACTTCTTTTTAGTCAGCACTATGGATGGAGTACCATTTAAAAGAGGCTCTGTACGGAAAGTCCCAAGCTGACGCTTCTATTAAGGTAAATTCCTAGATTCTCTTAACACTTTCTGAAACTCACATCAGTATATTGGGACTTCAGGCCCTAGGATGCTCCTCTCTGCTTTTTCTTGCTGTGTTTTCATCTATAAGAAAGAAGATATTTCCTGGAGTTCTCCTTCTGCAGTGCTGACAGCCATCATTTGAGAGATCAGATTCTAACATATAGGCTGCCCGAATAGACTGCAGCATAAGAAAGAACACAGACAGTAAGTAAATATTTCACATAAGAAAGCTGAAGAAGCTCAAGCAAACTGTCCAAAGAAATCACTGGATGCAAAGGAGTTGTGTGAGCACACAACAGGAAGTCTAGGGATTATTTTCATGCTGTAAAAGCTTTGAATATTTAAAAGTCAGCAGAAACCTAAAATTCATACAATAAAGATTTAGTCATATTTGTAACCTTCACATAACTGCTACAGTCAAAGGCTAAGCATCAGATCTGTGCCTCTGGTTGTAAAGTATTTATGAACTGATAGCACTGCCTGCCCAAACTGAAGCAGAGGGGCACCACATATACAAGAATAACTGAAGTGTTAAAGAATCTACAACCAACTACGTTTCAGACAGGATTTAAGTATGTGCACTGAGCATCAGGAGAAAATGGGATGAGAAAGGACAGCTGAGCCTACAACAGTGATGGTAAACTGTGAATCAAGTTCATTAAGTATTTGAGAAGTTTTTGCTGGTTAAAGAAAATGAGTAATGGTAACATTGGAAAGGACAGAAATAAACACAAGCCTAAAGAAACCAAATGAAACTAAATTAGCTAGGAAGAAAACAAATCCCAACTATCATCAGAAGGTGTAAGAAAAAGAAACATAGGAAGAAGCTTTTGTAGCATATCTTCATCTAAAGCATCAAATCATTTAAGGCTAATTAGAGGACAATCAGCAGTGTATAGCACAAAGGTCCTCTTACATAATTAAGAACAAAAACTTAACAAAAACTGCTCAGAAAGGACAAGATCCTGCAGTTGATGACTTCATACAAGTTACTTGCAGATAAGAGACCATTACTGACATCAGCTAGGCAGCTTGAGATGTGACTGCAGACATCCTCAGACAGAGCAGAGGATGAAGTTCTGCAAAACAGCACCAAAAGCCTTTCACCTATTAACTGCAGAACAAACAGGGATAAAACATTTTAAATGACTCTTCATCTAAACTGGAGCACCCTGCCATGCTTCCCACTGCAAACAGTTTTAGCTAATTTACTGTGAAGATTTTCCACATGTGGCCTGCAAAGAAGTTTTATGCAAAGCACTCATTTATTAGGCTTCAGACATGAGCAGTTAAAGTGATCACTGATTAAATCACCAGTGTTAATCACAATTCAAAAGAGCAAGCAGGGAACTTTGATTTAAATGATTGATTTTAATCCTGTTTTTCATTTGCACTTCTTAGCTGTTTTCCTAAAGGAAAGGTTGAATCTCATTGGCCAATTTGGCCATTTAAACATATTGATTTGCAATTAACCACTGTTTTATGTTAGATCTGAAGCTTTCCTAAACAGAATAAAATTGTATCTGTATTTACAATATTAAGTTACTTTTAAAAGAACAGGATTTATTCAGGATCTTAAACATTTTTGTTAAGCTTGAAAATAGTAAGTTAGAAATGTCTTATTTATCTTACACATGTGCTTCATGTCAAGCTCCTAGGATGGACTAGAATCCTAGGAGAAAGAGACCATATTAAAATGTTCAGTCAATTAAAATGCCTTATATAAAGCAAAAACTACCCAGCTTGTATTTCAAAATGCTTGCATTTCAAATTGTCTCTGTGAGACAAAAAAAAGTCATTAACTTTGTTAGTAAAAAGACAGACTAAAAATGATGGCTAGACACAGAGGCATTTCAACACTTAAAACATGCAAACAGACCAATATTTAAGAAATTTTCCAGCATGCCTATGCAAGGTAAGTACCCACAGAAATCACCTCGAGTTGAAATCAGTGGGTCTCAGATACCAAATTTGCTTAATTATAGCTGAAAATCTTTTTATTTCAGGTGTAAGATAGTGAAAAAAAAAGTCTCCTCCCACATCCTCCAAGCTTTTCCAACTAAGAAATCTTACTTGTCACTTACTTGTTTAAAAAATACTCTTATTTAAATAATTTTAATAGTTTATAGCAAGCTTAGTCCATAACGTCAACTTAAACACTTCCTTTTCCTGAAGGAATAAATGCATTCTAACGAAAAATAAATATTGACATGGGTCATGGGAATAAGAAAATATATTGAGAAGATCACCAAATATACCAAAATCACCACATTGAATGACAAGACCTTGGTATAAGGTATAATTCAGACAGAAGCAGAATGTGAACGCTTTCTCAGGTAACCGGCAAAATAAAATAAAATGTGAGTATTAGACAGCCCTATTCATTTTCTTACAGGCCACAAGTCTTAGATTCAGAAAGTCAAGAGCTCCATTGCTTCTGGGTTTCAAAATCTACAATATGATTGCCCTTAAAGCAGAAAGGAAAAACACCACAGAAATTAAAGAATTAGCAGCAGCAAGAAAAAAAAAAAAAGGAAGTTTAACATCACCAATTAGAAGTACAACCTTGGAAACTGGAACAAAGGAAAAATGAGAGAAGAGAAAGTGAACAATGCCAGTGGTTTAGAGCTCTCATTATGCAATACATAAAGTCTCCAGAGTGCACCAATTTTTGGTGAAAGAGAGAAGAAAACCACCTGGGGAGGGTGCGAAGATAGCCAGGCATGCCAGGAATTGCCAGAAGGTGAAGAGGAGCAAAGGTACAAGAAGAAATCTCACCTTCAGAAAGCCCTTTAGCTGCTCTAAGTAATCAGTCCTCACACAGAGTCACTCCTCTGCATTCCCAGCCTGAGAGTGCTGAAGGCAGCCCCAAAACAGAGGGGTACTGCTTGCACTGCAAGGAAGTGTGTCCTTGACAGGCGTCCCAGGGCACATACGTAGCATACTGGAAAGGCTATGGGGCTTAAAGAAGAGCAGATTAAGTAGATCTACCTGAAGACAGGAGACCACAAGGCTCCTAACACTAGGAAGAGTCTAGATCAAGCACCTGTCCACCCAAAACGGATGGCACCAAAAGCTTAAACAAAACATACCGTTAGGTAAAATGGGGTATCTCCACACTCTTCCCTCCCCATTGTCTTCTGAAGTTGAGTAGTTTAGGGCATACTACTTCTGCTAAAAAAAGAAGAGCTTACAGCTCTTTTGACTCTTCTAACTTAGCCATCTGCCAGTAAGGAGAGACAATATAAGGTTCAAAATGGTTAAAAAGTAATTCAGACCAGTATCGTCAACGCAACCCACAACATCAATTTCATAACCAGCTCTTAACTGAGTAATGAATACCACAGATCTTTTCATCATTAAGGTATCCTACAAGGGCAGGCAACTATCATAATACAAAAATAAATGGCTCATATTAATTTCTAAGACATCTGGGGAGATGAGCTACATGAAAATTTATAAATCATATTGGCAAAGCATATGCAAAGTCACAAAGCAAAAGAAACATGGCAAAGTCAGTCTACCACCAAGACAAGGCTGTGACATCTGATATAGACTGAAAGAAAAAGCTACACTCACCTCCTTTGTATTTTGACTTAAATGCCCCCATTCCAACACCTCCAAACTGATAAGTGGTTCTACTTGTGTTCTTACAATCAGACATAAAAAGATCTCAAAATTATAAGGGAGAGGTATCCATGCTGTAGTTCAGGCTTGCAAAGCAGACAGACAGGTCCACAAAGGCAGACAGCACATACCTAGTTCCTCTTGACTGCAGCAAGAGTTCAGAACTTAAAGTATGTCCGCCAGTATGGTACTTAAATGTTGCTTCTGATGGCTAACGAACATCTTCCCCCATTGAAAGCAGCACATCTCTCCTGTACCCCCTCTAGCCAGTGAATTAAACACAGAGCAAGGCTATTTTCACAAATGCCTTCAAAGAGCTTTGAACCACAACACAGAAACAGCAGTTACAAAGGCAGTGTAACTCAAATCCCCCTACCTGGATGTCAGTGTCCTTAACAGGTTCAAGAGGCTCAAATGTAGTGACTGCACTTAGACTCTCTAGACGCTGAGAAATGTGAGATATATCGAGCCCTCTAGACCCAAGAAGCACAGACCTATAAGGAAGAAATTATACAAGTATGAAATTAGTATTGAACAGACAGAACTCTAAACCCAAATTCATTGTCAATATTTAGGTCAGCAGTTGGCCATGTACAGTGTTCCCAGCTGTGTTATATAAAAAGCAAAAAAAACCCCAAACTCTGAAAAGCCCTATGTGTATCTCTAGCCTCCTCAGCCCTGCTGAACTCCTTCTGCTGTTCCACTGCAGTACTGCACAGCTGCCAAGTCCTTCCAGAGAGAAAAAAAAAATCTATAGCATACTCGTAAATGTCTTCAGCGGCAGCCAGAACAAGGGACTGCACTTTTTGGCTTTAGTGCCCAAATTCAAGAACAATAGGTCCTCAGATACATCCTCCAATCACTGTATTGGGTTTTGGAAGCAGGAGAAAGGGCGGGGGGGGAACCAGCTCTGCAGTCATTCTGTTTCTCCCGGGCATGTCCTCCCACCCACACTAGAAGTCAACCCTATAAACAGCTTCTGCTCTCTGCAGAGTTTCCAATGCTGGAACCCTGTACTTACGCCTTAACATCAGCAGTCTCCTGGGAAGTGCGGGTCAGAGTGCGGGAGCGCAGGCGCTCCCCAGCCTGCTGAATCTCCTGCAGGTTGCGTTCTACATGAGGCAGCTCAGAGATACCTTCTGTCTCAGCTGCAAGCTGTTCCGCCTGCTGGAGAAGCTCACCGAAGCCTTCAGTATCCATCTCTGTTGCAGGTCTCACTCAAGATGCACAAAAACCTTCAGAGAAAAAGATGCTTGATCAACTATAAACAGTTTCTATACCTATGGCACCACAGACAGACCAGCAAGAGTAGGTCTTCTAGAATAGGATACTCCTCTGCCCATACTCCCCAAGCACTAAACATTAAGGAAAGACTTTCAAGTGGTCTCAGAGAGCTTTGCCTTGCAGGACTGCATTCTCAAGGCCTATCTATGGGCCTGTCAGAAATGGGATGCAGATGCCATATACTGCCTTGTTATAAATGAGAGTGAAAGCAGAGACATCCCTGTGAAGACTTTTGTGTTAATTTAGCTAAAACCTACTTGTACACACACACATATATATATGTGCATACTACATACATATATATATATATATATAAAGTAATTTGAAGAGTCAGATCACTCAATGATCCTCATGGATCCCTTCCACTCAAGCTATCATATGGTTTTATATTTTTATATATTAAAAATTGAGATACATACATGTGCATGCATAGATATATATACACATGCATCTAGATATATATGCATGAGGGCTAAAAACACACAACTTACATATGAGGTTAAATTAGCAGCAAAACAGACAAGCAGACGCATGTACATAGACAGCCATAACTAACCATCTACTAAAATGTGCTAATCTACACAATATTAATCCCTTAGTCAAAAGGGATAAGTACATGTTGTTCCAACATAGAAGACGTGCCTCTAACTCTGAGGCATGCAGAAAGTTTTACCAGCGTTTGTGAGAATTGCTTGCACAGACCAAATGAGAGCATGGTTAAAGAAACTAAGGCAAGGGCTGGAATGGATGAGGTCAACAGTGCATTGTGCAGTTCCAAATTCAGAATGGATCCTCTTATTGTTACAGAAAAGACAAAAATGTAGTGTTTGAAATTAGCATGAAAAAAAAACCAAACATGTAGCTGCAACAGTGTCCATGTAAATTAAATATGAAATCTAAACCCTTCACACACCAAATCCGTGACTTGCAGCTAAACCAGCTATATGCTACAAGCACCTGGCACCTCTGTAAAGCCCCAAGAAAAAAATCATGTAAATCTAGTCTTGCTGAACAGTGCTCCAGACATGGGAATCTCCAGTACACTCTCTGACTGCACTTGCACCCTAACCCAAAGCGTCTGGGATCAAGTAAGATAAACCAGATCTCAAATATTAACTCAAGCAACTTTATAATTTACTCAAAATTAAAATTAATGGAGACTATCTGGGTCAAGGGAGCCCACCAAGAAGAAAACTGGGCATTTTTACAAACCAAAACCAGACCACAATTCCAAGTACTTCTTGGTACCCCTCAACCACTCCAAAGCAATTTAATGGTACAGTTTCAATATTCCTCACTTTCTCACTCGCACCATTCCAAAGTACAACAACCAGTGGCAACAGCGCTGCTTCTGTCTGGACAAGTGATTTAAAAGCACTGCATGATGATTCACTCAGATACATGCAATTAGAAAGAGAAAATGATCCCTGCTGCCTGGGTGCCAGGACAAACCTTAACAGCCGGCACCCAGGAATAGAGAATTTCACAAGCACTCCCACCCACTTCTGGAAAGCTGGGAGCTGTTGGGGGAGGCAGTGATCGTGTCTGCACTGACTTGTTAATCAGGTGAGACAGCAGAGACTGGATTTGGTTGAACAGATTAGCATGTCACAGAGATGGAGAGGATCAGGGAAGGGTGGCGCTTGAAACAAGCCACTCTGTGTGCTGCAATGCAGCACAGAACATCCTTCCAGTATTTACTTGCAATAACTCAGGTGCACCCTGGCCAGAAGCAGCCTCTGTTGGCAGACACCGACCAGAACAGCCACACTCCAGTACAGAACTGACCAGATCCTATGGGAGCAGCGACGGCAAGAACAGACATCAGCTTGATTAGATCTGATCCAGTCTGTTTCCTCTTTTCATTACCAACAAGATAAAAAGCCAGGAGCATAGGAAGGCACTAACTTCTAAAAGCACTGCAACCAAAAGCATGGAGAATCAGTGCACTATAAAGCTGCTCCCAAACCTGTACCTTTTAGCCATAGATTCCACATCAACATTATATAAGGTCTGCCCCATAAATTTGCTGATACAGCACAACTGCAACAATGATGAGATTGAACTGAATTCAGCAAATATAGAATAAACTAGTTATTCTGGAGCAAGTTAAACTACCTGTGATTATAATCAAGCACTGGAAATGACAGGTCAGAACTGAGAGAGCCAACACTAAATACTTTTTCTAAATAGTGACGGAATTCAAATATTTAGCCTGAGTAACAGCATGAACAACTCTGTCTCCACCGTGACAGAATTTACTGCATATGAGAGACTGCCCTCTGACTCCTAATGCTGCTGTGCAGGATGGAAACCGCTGCCACAGTAACGAGTAGGGCAATGGCAAATTTTCACGTCTGGCTTGGGAAGGAGCAACAACTGACACCTAAGGGAAAGAAAACACATCAGAAGTTTAATTTCTGTGAAACCAATCGACCTTGGGCTAAAAGCCAGGACTGAAAAGACTCTTCTGTAAAAGATCTTTGATGACTTATCAATCGAAGCTGTGGCATTAGACTATTATTCCATTAAACCCCAGTGTAATGTTTCCCCAACATTTAAAACCACAATTACTATATCTCGTACAGGTTGACTAGATTTAAGCCAGAAAGAAACTAAGAAAGATGATGACAGGTTTCTTCAGTCAGTTCAGACTGATTAAAAATGATGACTTATTACCTAAAAGCCCCTAAAAACTCCTCAAGAGCACTACAGTGTTACGCAGTGAAGAATGCTGTAGCTATTTTACTTCAAATATGGCCATGATGAACAATGTGCTGTACTAGCTTCAGAAAGAAGTTCAAATAGAATCACAGAATGACTTGGGTTGGAAGGGACCTTCAAAGCTCATCTAGTCCAACTCTGCAATGAGGAGGGACATCTTCAACTAGATCAGGTTGCCCAGAACCACATCCAGCCTGGCCTTGAGTGTTTCCAGGGATGGCGCATCCACCACCTCTCTGGGCAACCTGGAGCAGTGTCTTGCCACCTTCACTGTAAACAGTTTCCTCCTCATGTCCAGCCTGAATCTCCCTCTTTTAGTTTAAAACTATCACCCCTTGTTGTGATGTAACAGGCCCTGATAAAAAGTCTTGCCCCATCTTTCTTCTAGGCACCTTTTAAGTACTGAAAGGCTGCAATCAGGTCTTTGCAGTCTTGTCTTCTCCTGGCTGAACAACCCCAACTCTCTCAGCCTTTCCTCACAGGACAGGCGCTCCATCCCCTGATCATTTTTGTGCCTCTCCTCTGGACCCTCTCCAACAGGTCTATCTCTTTCTTGTACTGAGGACTTCAGAGCTTGACGCAGTTCTCCGGGTTGGGTCTCACTAGAGCAGAGAGGGAGAATCACATCCATTGACCTCCTGGCCACATTTCTTTGAATGCAAAGATACAACTGGCTTTCTGAGCTGCAAGCATGCACTGCTGGCAAGCGTCTGTTGTACTTCACATATTGACAGGCTTTGTAATGATTAATTAACTTTGAGAAAGACTAAATCCAGAACTGCTGATGGATCAATACAGTTTCATAAGTCACAAAGTCAAAATAGTAAACAAAGAGGAAGAAATCTAGTGCTGGCCTCTTGCAGAGGCTCCAGAGTACTCCAAGACCTAGTCTGATGAGTTGGGATTGGCTTCTTTAAGGAAGACACACTAGCACTCTAGTAAGAGAGGGGGCAATTCTCTAGTTTGTACAGCTGACATTTGAGGCAAAAGTGCCTTTTCCACTGACACCTCACCATGAGCAGGGACGCAACTGGGGTCAACTTCTGAGGTCTCTTACTCCCTTATTTTTCATGTTCCACAAGTGGAAGTGGCCAAGTACAACCCAAATACCTGCTACACATTTTCAGCAGATCACCCTTGAGTATATAAAGTATATTAAAGTATATTAAACAACGTTTAATCAGACCTTGCAAAGGGAAAACTTCCATACCCTAGCAACACTAAAAATATATGAAATCAGGATAGGCCATCTGAAAGACAAATACCTAAAAGCTCCACACTATACTTGGTCCTCCGTCTGGTACAATAGCAACAAAGGGCTGATGCTAGAAAATCCTGAACAAGCCACACAATCTTCTACACCTAATGTTTCTTCTGCCACCCACCAATTAATCCTCCCCTGCCTCCCATAAAGACTTTCAGTCCTGTATGTTTTGTTCTTTATCTCATCTATTAGCAGGCATGCAGAAGTCCAAGCTTTTTATGATCTCAAAGAGCCATTACAGTACATAAGTTGGAGCATTTAAAGACAGCTACCCTGTCCTGAGTCCAACTTACAGGTCTGAAAAACAAGAGTCACAAGTATCATAAACTGATTTACCTTCTTCACTCAGAAGTCTGCTGTATCCTGCAAGACACATATGAAAGTAGTCCTTGGCAACTACAAGGTCACATAAGCTTAACAAAACCTTCAGTGAAACCAAAGCTGCATCATAGGCAGTGCAAAGAACACTGAGCCTCTATAACCAGACCCACGACAGCAGATCTTCCCCCAGTCAGGAATCAACCTGTAACCCTGATGTGGAGAGGAACGATGCCTCCACTTCCCCCCCCCCAGCATGAACAGAGACATCAAATCACAGGCATACAGAGATCCGCTCTCCTGATGCCTCCCCATTCAAACAACGAGCTTCTGCTTCCCAAAGTACCAACACGGCACCCTGGCTAAATGCTAAGCTCCCCTGCTATAGCTGGGCTTCGCACTGCCGACCATCACAAAACAGCTCGAATGAAGACGCTGCTCTTCACCAGCCCCGCTGCCTTTTAACGCGGGTTATTTTGGGGTCAGAGACATACAAAACAAACACTCCCACCCCTACCCCGAAGGAGCCCTAGAGAAGCCTCCGGGGAGGCCTGCGACTTCTCCCCACACTCCTCCTGCCGCAGCGGCCTGCACTGCGGCTGAGATGCTCGGCCCGGGGCCGGCCACCGCCTGCCTCAGGCAGCCGCCCCCCTGAGGAGATTCTCCTCAGAGAAGGCCCCGTCAGAGTCCCGCGCCGAGGGACCAGCCCAGCGGCCAAGGAGAGGGAGCCCCGGGCGGGAGGAGGCCGCAGAGGACTCAGGGCCCGGCGGGAGCAGGCGGAAGACCCGCACCGGCCACTGCAGGAGGGAGAGGAGCCAACGGGAGAGGCCACCACACATCCGCGAAGAGCCCTCACCTACCCACCTCCGCGCCGCCGTCCCCGCGCAGCACGTACCTATTGGCTACCCTCACGTCAGTCCCCGTGCTCCCATTGGCGGAGGAGCCTCTTATTCCCGCGCGCCGGATCCCGCCCTCTCGCGACAACAACTTTATTGGGGCGCTCGCAGGCAGACACGGACAGCGCCGTACGGAGGTGGGCGGGAGGAGGGTGGTTTACCCCAGAGAACACGGGTTCGAGGCTGCCACCGCCGCCTCCTCCTCCCCCTCGCCGCACAGTGGTGAAGTGACCAGAAAAAGAGAGCTACAGAAAGAAGGAAAGCGCGTGGGGTTTCTCCTTTCTGCTTCCTTCTCCCTTCATAGTCACTGCCAACTCATGCTGGCAACCCCCACTCCAAGAGTTGATACCTTAGGAGGTAAAATGAGGGTGATGAATTCACCTCACGTCTCCCTTCTATGGCCAAGTACACGTGCAAATAAGCCACAGCCAGCAAGTATTCTCTCCATCACCACTGGAACTGTGTCCTGAAGGGATACACTGCATTTGATCCCCACATGGGAGCATGTCCATAATCGCACGGGGCGGGACATTAGCACAAGCTTTGGAGCAAGCGCTGCTGAGGATCTTGGACTTGTAGGGCAGGATCTGGGAACTGGGAATTTTGGAGACCCCACATCTAACAGCCTGCTTGTGTAAGAAGTAGTGACTGGACCTCATCAGTGCTCCAGAACATCATCCACCAAACCTCCAAAGTCCCTCCTCATAACTGTAGTCATGTCTTTTGCTTGAGACTTGTTTTAAAAAGCAGCAGCAAGAAACATCCCTTACCAGGATGCACTTGGTCAAGGTACATCCCAGCCTGTACTGACACAGAAATATGGATTTTCCTAAAGGTGTCTCCTTGCATGCAGGACAACAAGCATCAAAACATGGCTTTCTTCAAATGTTCCTGGGGCTTTCTTTTCTTTTCCTCACTAACTATAAGGGTTTTTTCAAGCTGTCATAAAACATCTCCTGCAACTTAATTTTCTCCAAGTCACAAGCTTCACTCAGGGTACATAAAAAGACTCAAGCTGTCTCTAAAACACTGAGGAGATGCCTGCCTCAATGCCCCGGTCTACCCCTGCCCTGGTCCCTGGGGCAGGACCATTTCTAATGTGTGGCAGAGATTCAGGACCCCAGCAGAGTGCAGGGCAGACCTTAAGCACTTCTGCCATGAATTACAGTCCTGTGAGGACTGCCCCCAGGTCATAGAATCCTAGAATCCCAGACTGGTTTGGGTTCGAAGGGACCTTAAATCTCATCCATTTCCCAATATCACCATCCCAGTACCTTGCCACAGGCAGGGACACCTTCCACTAGAGCAGGTTGCTCTAAGTCCCATAGACCCTGGCCTTGAACACTGCTGGGATGGGACAGCCACAGCTTCTCTGGGCAACCTGTGCCAGGGCCTCAGCACCCTCACAGGGAAGAACTTCTGCCTAAGAGCTCATCTCAATCACCCCTCTATCAGTTTAAAGTCATTTCCCCTTGTCCTGTCCCTGCATGCCCTTGTCCAAAGCTCCTCTCCAGGTTTCTTGTAGCCACTTTAGGCACTGGAGCTGCTCTAAGTTCTTCCCAGAGCCTTCTCTTCTCAAGACTGAATAAGCCCAGCCTTATCCACCAACCCTGCTTCAGGTCCCCAAGGAGGCAAAGGTGATTCACAGCCTTTCCAGCTCAGCCACCAACCTCAGCAAAAAATCTCTGCAAATCCCCAGTGTACCCTCCCCATGGTGGTTAGATTGTTCTCCCTGTGCTGTGACACTCGCTGGCTGTCCAGCAGCTGGCTAATATCACCAACACCACCACCCCCACCCCACCCCCTCCAGTTTTTCCCAGTGCTGGGTGCCTGCCTGGTTCCTGGAGCCTGTGCTCTTTCTAAATGGGTAGCTTAAACTATTTCTGATGTATTTAGGACTATATGCTGAGACCTGGCATCTAGAAAGCATGCTTTCCCTGTGCCACGGTCTGATCTGTGCCTTGGGGTGTGCTGCATTTGGGCTTGGCCCCAGCTTGCCCACTTACACCCTCCATGGAGCTTCATCCCCAAAATTAGCAGGCAGACAGCACTTGCGGCACTGCAGAGCTTGGGGCAGGGACCCCCAGGGGTGCACTGGTCCCCAGCAGGATGCCCTAGTGGGATGAGTGTCCTGGCAGGATGGGTGTCTTAGTGGGATGGATGTCTAGGTGGGACAGATGTTCTGGTGGGATGGGAATCGTGGTGGAGTGGGTAGTCTGGTAGGATGGGTGTCCTGGTGGGACAGATAATCTGGTAGGGTGGGTGTCCTGGTAGGATGGATAACTTGATGGGATGGACAACCTGGTGGGATGGATGCCCTGGTGGGATGGCTGCCCTGGTAGGACGGGTGTCCTGGTGGAATAGATATCCTAGTGGGATGGGTGTCCTGGCAAGAAGGTTCTCCTGGTGGGGTGTCCATGCCACCCCAGCTCTCTCTGAGCCTGTCTGTGCTCCAGGGGCAGTTTTCCAGCAGGAGGAGGGTCTTGAGCTGCCCTGAGATAAGTGCTGGTGCCCCGAGGGACAAGAAACACGGGGTCATCCAGGCAGACTGAGACAGCGGGTACATTGAGTCAGCGGAGTACACTGGGACAGCCGGATACACCAGAACAGGGGACACACTGGGACAGGCAGGTGGCAGCAGATCCTTCGGGAAGCGCTGGGATGCACCGAGCTGGCGGCTGCGCGCCCGGAGAGCCCGATCCTGAAGGCGGAGAGTAGGTGCCCTCTGCACTGGATATATCCCCTCTGCACTGGGTGCTGTCCCCTCTGCACACGGTATATTTACCCTGTGCACCCTGTGCCTGTCTCCTCTGCACTGGGGGCACTGGGTGCCTGTCCCCTGAGGACATGGTGTTATCTCCCTGCTGCACACGGTGCATATCCCCACCGCACGGGTGTTATTTACTCTTTGCACAGGGTGCATATCCCCTCTGCACGCAGTGCATTTCCCCTGTGCAAGGGCCGCATGTCCTTTCACATGCCAGCACCACCCAGCGCATGGAGACAGGTCAGCTTGTCTCATACAGAGGCAGAGCGGTGCTGAGTACAGCCCCTGGGGTGCTGCACCCCCTCGGGCATGCACCCGGGACACCTCTGCCCTGGCTTCCCTGTGTGCCCAGGGGAGACACATAGTCCTTGAAACCACCTCTGCAGACTGAGCTGTGCTTTTTCTTTGAGGGGCTCTGTGCACATCAGCTTCTTCTTGCACTGTGTTCATTCCTATCACCCTTCTGCTATTCTGTGCTGGTGTGCAGGCTGAGACCAGCTCCTGCTTCATTAAAAAGTGTGGCTTTTTCCATAGCAAATACTCCAGAAAGCCCGTATTCACCTTGTGGGAGCATCTACAGCAGAGCTACTTCCCAGGTCCAGCACCTTCCGTGGGTGCCTGCACACATCCCACTGGTCCTGGGATGGATGTCCTTTGTCTTTCCCCACCCCAGATTCCACTTGGGAAAGGGTGCTGAGGCTGGGGTCCATGCTCTCAGGCACTGCTGCAGCCAGACAGGTTGCAAGCAGAGCCAGGAGCTGGCAGCACAGGCTGTGGGGTGTGCGCCCACCTTCCACCCTGGCACACTGCTGTGAATGGGGAGCGGTTGATGCCTGGGGCGCTTCCTGAGAGGGGAAGCCCCATCCAAGCCCCGACTTGGCTGCTGGTGCAGGATGCCAGCACAGCCCCTGCGCGCTGCAGTGGCCCGGGGTCCTGCTGCGGAGTGGCCATGTCAGCCACCCGTCAGCCTTGTCTTCCAGCAAAGCATCTTCCCATGGGGTTTATTGGGGTTTAAATGCATTTAGGGCAAGGCAGGCCCTTAAACCCTGTCTCCAGCCCTAAGCCTCTGTTGCAACAGCCTCTTGGAGCCTGCTTAGGCAAAAGACACTCATGCAGTAAGGCAATGCATTTAAAAAGCAAATGGGTGCTGAGCTGGGTGTTGCTTTTCTCACCAGCAATGCTGGTGCTGAGCAGGCTGGGCAGCCACCACAGAGCCATATGCTGAAGCTGGGCAAACCTTTGGGGAAGGGGTGAGGAGCTCTTCAGGGGGGGCCTGGATTACCCTTCGGTGCTGGTATTGCCATGCTCCCGCTTTGACAACCCACCTTGTGCCACCCAGCCTGGCAGAAAGAACTATCCAAACCCTCTCATTTCAGGGCTTCCGCAGCATCTTGCAATTTAAACTTGCTCTGTCCCTACTGCCTGGCCACCAAGGGCTGGTGGGGACACCCATGCCAAGCTGAGCTGTCCCCCTGTGTGGAGGGGCAGGGGAGGAGTGACAGCAGTGGGGTGCAAGCCCTTGAGCCAGGGCTGAGAACCTGCCTTGGTGGCAGGGCACACCCAGAGGACAAGTACAGGCAGGCAGACGCTCCTGTGCATAAAAAGCCATAAAAAGCAACTCTCACTTGGCAGAGAGTTTCGGAAGCAAAACACGTCCCACGCACCTTCCCAGCACCCCACCACACCCCCAGCACCCCTCATCCTGCAGCCACCCACCATCAGGGCATCTGAGCACTGCATTTAACACCCACAGGGCTTATTCCCAACTATGATTGTCTGCCCTCCTGGGCCTGGAGCTTGCAGCTCCAAGCAAAGTGCTCCCCAAAACTGGGCTTGAAAAAAGTGCTTGGAGATCACACCTGGGGCAGGAGTGAGGCACTGTAGCTGGCAGTACCTGGCACAGGGAGGCTGCAGGGAAAGCATCCCTTTGGTGATAGAGCTGCTCTGAGAGAAAATTTGGGCTTGCTAAGCATGAGATCTCAGGGTGGGTTTGTCCCCCATGGGGCTCAGCCCAGTGCCTTGCTGTAGCAGCTCGGGATGGACATGCTGCCAGCCCACACCACCCTCTCAGCCACCATGCCTGTTCCCACAAGCTCTTTCACCCACAGGAAACCCCAGGGTGGTGCAGAAACACCTACCACAAAGTCAGAGGAAGGCAGGAGGAGGCTGAAGCCCACCTAAGCATGCCTCCCCTGTCCTCAGCAAGGGACCAGCACTTTCAAGATGCCCAAAGCCACCCCACGTGCAGGATGAGATCCATCCCAAAGACTGAGAAGCTGCTTTTGTCTTCCAGAGAGATGCAGAGTTCTTCCCCGAGTTCTTCTGCATTCAGGAAGGCCATTGGGGTGTTTGCAAGCAGCCCACCACCACCCCAAAGTGACAATTCCCACACAGGAGTCATGAGCGGCAACAGTGCTCAGTCTCCAGTCCAGCAGCAGCACTCACACCTCCATCCAAACACCTTTATTACTTTATTTCCATCCAGTTACACACCACTGGTACAGAAAATACAAAACATCGAAAATAGGCTCTTTTGTGCTGTGTGTCCCCGTCCCCCCCATATCGCTATCCCCAAAGTGTGCTGGCTATTTACAGGCACAGGTGAATAGCTCAGTGGCAGCAGCTGCACTTGCTGCTGGCCGGCTCCTTACACACGCAGCCCTTGGCACAGTTGCTGCAGCTTGCGGGACAGCAGGCACAGCAGCCTGGGGGGAAGACAAGAGAGTTAGGGGGGAGGGGGGCTGGAAAGGAACTGGGGGCCCATGGGGCAGAGGTACCTAATGGAGAAGGAAAAAAAAGCACACCCCATACATAGTATCCCAATGGCACAGCAGTTTGGGTCCTAACAGAGAAGGGGCACCCCCCAACGGGCAACAGGCGGCAGGTCTCAGGAAGAGGAAAGGATCCTCGCAAAGGTCCAATAGGACAGGGGCACCCCCATGTCAGAGCGGTGGGGTCTCCATAGGGAGCCCTACAGTGCAAAGGAGAGATTCTCTACAGGACAAGAACCCCTTGGATTCACGGGCACGCTGGGAGGTGGTGGGGGACCCGTGGGGTCCCAGCAAGGCACGGGCAGACCTCTAGGGAGAAGCTCTGTATGTCCCCCCCACTTTCCCCCTGCTGAGCCCCACACTCACTCTTGCGGCAGCTGCGGCAGCGGCAGTTCTTGCACTTGCAGGACCCGGCGCAGGAGCATGAGTCACCTGGGACGGGAGAGCGGCCGTCAGGCTCAGATGGGGCCGGGGCCGCGACGAGGACCCGCCGGGCACAAGACCGGGACACTTACCGGCGGCACACGTGCAGTCCTGGGGATCCATGGCTCGGTTTAGCTTGGTTGCCTTTGCTCGGTTCGGCTCGGCTGGACTCGCAGCAATACACAGCCCTGCCGGCGTTCAGTATTTATGGGGTGAAAGCATGGGGCGGTGCGCGGCGCTGCGCACGGCGGGGCGGGACCCTCATCGGGGCCTTGCAGTGCCGGGCCGGGCCGTGCTCACTATGGGGCCGTGTTCACCGTAGGGCCGTGCTCACTATGCGGCCGTGCTCACCGTGGGGCCGTGCTCACAGGGGGCGGTGTCGTGGAGCCGTGCTCACCCGGGACGGGGCCGTGCTCAGTCTGTGCCGTGTTCACCTGGGTCACGGCCCTGGCCTCCTCCATACTTCCATCCAGAGGGTCCTACCTATACCCCATTGTGCCCACCTCCCCGCAGGGTGCTGCATCCCTGAGGGCCAAGATGCCGGAAGATGCCGCGGGGGGTGGCAGCGATGGCGTAGCACTGCCCCCAACTCCTCTTGCACCTCTGGGGCATCTCCATGTGCCAGTGGTGGGGTGAACTGGGCCACCCACCTGTGAAGAGGCCCGCGGGTTGGGACAGTCTCAGCATCCAGCTGGAGGGTGGGATGGCCCCGGGGTAGAACTTGGGGTACTTGGCAGGTCCTCAGGAGAGGTATGCATGGGGGTCAGCACCTGGATGTGGTGCTGGGTCATGGCATGGGCTGCTGGGAATCCCGGCTTCCCTGCACCAGCAGTGCCCATGGGTTTTCCCTCTTGTCCCAGTGTTTATGTGCCAACTGTCTTTCACCACCAGCCAGCTTGGCACTGGGCATGGAAATGAGTGGCTGGGTCAGGGACATGCTGTCCCTGTGCCTGGTGGTGGTGTGGCAAACAGGGCAAGCCTGGGCTCAGACCTGGCACTGTGGATGGGCTCCATCCTGGTGGAGTTCAGGCCAGCAGGCCCCTGGATCAGGTGGGAACCTGTGGCCCTGGGAAGTTGTGCCAGGGAACGGCTCGTGCTCGTCATCAGAACCACAGGGTTGTTTTTTCCTGGCAGTGTTCTGTGGGCAGTGTAAATATGGGGCTAAGCCAGCAGGCACCGCGCTTGCCACTGGCTCAGCGGGAAAGGAGGGGAGGTGAGATCATGGCACGTGCAGGCTTACTGCACATAAACAGGGGTTGTGAAATCACTTCCCGGAGTCCTTCCCAGCAAGGTCTGCCCCCCCCCCCTCCAGCGAGGACAGTCTCTGCTGCACCCTTGCTTGAAGAAATGAGAGCCCCACAGCACCCAAAATGGGGATGTGCATCCTGACATGGGGATGCACAGAAAATGGGGGGTGATTGTGCAGGGGCAAGGCTGCAGAAATGCAAGAGAATTCCCAGATTTCTGGGAATCCCACACATCACCCATTGAGGGGCTGTGCTCCCATCATTGCAAGTGGGAAGGTCCCCACAAGACCGTGTGTGTGGAGCTGGGACAGGAAAAAAGCCTGGAAAATGCCCAGTTTTCCCAATCAGGGCATTTCCACCGAATAATGAGGTCACCCTGCAGCAGGTCAGAGAAGGATAAGGCATGGGCTTGCTGGGATGCAGGGCACATGCCAGATGTCAGTGGGGAGAGGAGACCTCAAGGTCCCCCCACATCGTTGCTGGTGCTCCCATTTTCCAGGGCTGGCAGGGAGGGAGTAGTAGTTAATCCTGAGGCTGTGCCCATGAAAGAGGGATGCAAGGTCCAACCCTGATTTTATAGCAGTTGTAAAGCGAACAGAGGAGCCCAAGCTTCCCCGCACAGGTCTCAGGGCTTGGACAGCATCTGATAGGTGTTCTCTATCACACTGCTGTGGGGCAAGACTGAAGCAAACTCATCCAGGACTGTGAGGCTAGAAAGATGCTGTAAGCCCCACTGGTTAAACCACATGTCTGGGGATAAATCCCATTAGCAACCTCTCCTTCAGGCTTGTTGTGGGCTCACCAACTATGTTTTTGCATGGCTGGCCCTTAAATCTCTCTGGGTAGAAAAGAATAAAGAGAACCCTGTGATTTGCAGAATGGAGTTTAGTTTGGAGCTCCAGAGCTGGTGTTGCACCCTTCCTGTGACATGCCTGCCCTGTCCTACATAGCAACATGCTTCACAGCCATTGGAAGCATGGGGTGATGGTGATATCTCAAGGGACACCCTGGGGGAAGAGCCCTCCTGGAGCAAAGGAGTATCCCCAAGGACGGGCACTGCAAGCACCCAGTGTACAGGCATGCCCTTAGCTGTGACAAAACCCCACTGAGTCCTGGCAGCAGTGGCTAGATGGGTCAAAAAAGATTTTACAGCTGTAAAGAGGCTATGAAAGGCTGTGTTTGGGGAACATGAGTACAGGCAGGGCCCCTCATGTGTCCTAGGGAGCAGCATGGTGCCACATAGCTCCTGGGGTGCAGTGTTCTGTTGTGAGCAGAGCAAACATCACACCCCAACATGAGCATCTGAACTCACTGCGGACTCACTCTGGCATGGGCATTGCAACCATCACAGACATTGCACCTTGGTGTGGGCATCCCACTCCAGCATGGACATCATAACCCCTGACAGGTATTGTCCCCCATCATGGGCACAGCATCCTATTGCAGGCATTGCACCACATTGTGGGTATCCAGCTCCCTGCAGAAGCACCCTGCCAAGCTGGCAGAGGGATGAGCAGTGTAATTCTTCCCAGCCAGTTCAACAAAAGTGCTGCGAGGAAAAGCTAAACCTGTTTCTCCACCACCCCACCCATCATGGAAACATTACCCCTGGAAACAGGCAGTGCTGCACCAGTTATTACATTGTCAATGAAGGCTCGTGCTGACGAGCTGCTCACTAGCCCTGAGGATTTCTGGTGAAGGAGAAAGCATGGGATTTGCCTTTGGGCAACAACAGGGTGGGGGGGGGGAAAAAAAACCAACTATGAATTACCTTGTTGTGCAAGGAAAATGTCAGAGCTGCTGGTAGGGAGGGCAGAGCCGAGATTAGAAGAAAGCAGAAAGAACACACAAGCTGTTTGCCATGACTACCCAAAACCAGTGCTCTCCTGCTCTCCAGAGACACCCCCCCCCCCCCCCCCCCCCCCCCCCGTCCAGCAGAAGTGCCAGCTTCCTTATAGACCTTTATATACATATTACTTTATTTAGGTAGCTTATTACACATCACAGTGACAAACACTAAAGGTATCTGAACACACGTATAAAAAAACCCAAACATACACAATAAGGTTATTGTTCTTCATCCCCTCTGATGCACAGCACCCCCAGATGTGCAGCTGGGGGTCCTCATTTGCAGCAGCTGCACTTGGCGGAGGGTGGCCCCTTGCAGACGCAGCCCTGTGCACACTTGGCACATCCTGCCGGGCAGCAGGAGCAGCAGCCTGTGGAGAGGGAGAAGAATGAGTCAGGGGGGCCTCAGGGCGAGATCTAGGGAGGTCCCGTGGGGGGTGGCTGGTCTGGAGACCTCGCACCAAACCTTGTGCACTCCCCTTTTAGCAGCATCCCCATCCTGGCAATGTCTCCCGGGGTAGTTTTGCACCAGGGCCCATCAGCCCCTCACCGAGCAGCACCTCCCCACCCCCGCCCCGGCTGTGCCCGGGGGTGCCAGCGTCAGGAGCAGCCAGAAGAAATCCCAATGCTGGTTTCTTCCCGGGTCATCCACTTGTGCCGAGCCTGAGCTGCCAGCAAGGGGTATACCAACTTGTGGGTTACACTGGGTAGCTGGTATTGCCTGGTGGCAGGTGGATTGCACCCTGTGCTCCTCTAGGGGCAAGAACGTACACGAGGAATAAACTCCACCCTAGCAATCTGAGTCTGATTGGATTCAGTGTGTCCCAGAATGTTTAGTGAAACCCTCCATGAATGTTTCTCCCCGGCTTGTGGCTCAGGGACCCCCTCCTACCTTTTTTGCAGGATGTGCATTTGCAGTTTTTACATTTGCAGTTGTCCCCACAGGTGCAGGTGCCCCCTAGAACACGGAGAAAAAGGGGAAAAAGGTTGAGAAGCTGTGGTGGGAAGGGAGCCCCACAACCCCATGGCTCAGCATGGATGCTCCGGCCGAGGGATGCAGGGGGAACATTGGTGTCTCTCTGGAGAGGTCACAGCGTTCCCAGTGACATGCTCCAGGTGTGACACTGCAGTGCTGGGAAAGGATTTCAGCAGGCAGCCCAGCCAGGATGAGAGCGATGAGGATGTAGGAGGAGGCTGGAGCATCAGCGGTCCCCCAGGGATGCTCTGGCAGCTCGATGCAGAGGGAAGCGCTGGCTTACCAGTGGCACAAGGGCAGTCTTGGGAGTCCATGTCCGCCTGGGCTGGGTGTCGGGAGACGCTGGGCAACGTGAAGAGCCGCTTTAGCGGAACTCTCCGCCGCCTCTTATTTATCCGTGGCCGGTGAGAGCGAGTGCAAAACCTCCGCCCCTCGCAGCCTGCACACGGCTCAGCCCGCGCCTGCCCCGGGCGCTGCTGATTCACTCCCCGGGCAGCACCTGCGGCTCCCATGTGTCCCCTCCCCGGCGTGGTGGGGACAGCAGGGAGGGATGTCTGGGACCACCAAGATGTTGGGGTGTGCGCGTGTGCGCGTGTGCGCGTGTGCGTGTGTGTGTGTGTGCATGCAGAGAACAGCCAGCTCTCATCACACCGATGGCACCCACCTTGGGAGTGCTGCTTCTCTCCCATGGGCTGGTGGATTCACTCAAGGTTGACCCCCCCCAGCCCCGCCTTTTGCCTAAACCAGTCTGCCAAACCCCCAGATGTCTCAGGAGGTGCTTTGATCATGGGGCAGTCACCACTGCTCTTTGTCCCTTCCTCACAGTGAGGAGATGGGGAGCTGGTACAGTGGAGTGACAGGGATGTGGTCCCTACCCCAGACCCCATCTGATGGCTCTGACATCCTTCCCAGGAGCGGGACCAGCAACAAGCTGGACTGGCTCAGCCGGAGCCTCCATGCCCTCCCAGCGCCTCGGGATGGCAGCACCCACGTCCCCTCTGCGCCGTGCTTGCCACCTTGGGGCCCTGTCTCCTTCCCAGCTGCAGTGCTCCATCCCACTTGTCTGGGTTAATTTCTGTGCTCCATTAGCCGGGTGTGCAGGGAAGACAGTGGTAGGCAAGCTGCCATCATCCTGGTCAACTCCTCCAGCGGGTTTTACCCACCCACTCTAAAGAGCAGTGAGGCTTTGGGGTGGAAAGTGCAAAAAAAAAATGATGCTTCCCAAGATTTTTGGTGCAATGAAGACCTGTCCCATGGCCAGGAGCATTGCCAGCCCTGGAGCATCCTTCCTTCTCACCCCTGGGGTTTTTGTGTCTCGGTGGTACCCCATCCTGGCTGCCCCAGGCTCTGAAACTGCTTTGCTTTTGGGGTTTTATCTCTCCTGGGTTGCTGCCCACAGTGCTTGGCTAAAGTGGTTTGTTGGAGGTGATGCTAATCCAGCAGAAACAGAGGGCCAGGGAGTATTTTTACCACCCAGCTGTCTGGGCATGTCTGGAGCTTGTTGGGTGACCTGGTGGGGAGCAGTGCCAGCGCTCCGACTCAGCGTCTCTTCCAGCCCTGCCAGGCCAGGGTGGGAAATTGGTGTGTAAAAGCCCGAGGAAGGCAGAGCTGATAGGCCCCTTCCTTTGCCACCTCCACCTCGGCAGCAGCTCCTCAGTGCCCTGGCATGCCAGCCCTGCAGTCATGCTGCTGCTGATGCATTAGGGCGTGATGGCAGGGGACGGTGCCAGGGATCAGGTGAGTGCCAAGGGTGTCAGTTGCTCCCGTGGGAGCAAGGAAACACAAAAGTGCCAGGAAACATGTGCAAGTGGCCACATACTCTCCTCGGCTATGGCCCCCTGCACTACAGGGGTCACAGCAGAGGTGGGACTCCTCCTTGGGGTCCTGCATGTGCTCTGCTCCTGAAATAGCCACCTGAGCACTCCCACAGTGTGGAAGTGCTTCCATTTGAGTCATGATGGATGCAAGGAGAGCACCAATGCCACTGCAGTGTCTGCTGTGTCCTCCCACATCACCTGGCACCCTTGGCCACACAGCAAAGCCATGGTGCTGGCAGACTGCCCTGTCCCTGGCTGCTGGTGGTTCAGGGGTGTGGGGACGGATGGCCCCTTCACAGTGGTCCTCCTCCAGAACAATGTCAGCTGCACTGTGCAATCTCTGCACTAAAGGATGAGGTGGAAAAAAAGCTTTCCATCACCTACTCTCAGCTCAGGGCCCTTTTTCCCTTCTTTCCTTCCTACCTTTGCACACTATCTCCCCGATAATGCAGGGCTTGGAGTCAGGGCTCTGGGAGGTCATGTACTGCTCCTGGTCCATTCTGTAATTATTCTGGGACAGGGCTGGTTGTGAATTGGACACATGTCAGCTGGGCCATTTCTGGGAGCAGCTGGTAATTGGGGTGATGTGCTGCAGAGCTGGGACCCCGAGGAGACCTTCCCACTGCTTAAAAATCCCCAGTTACAAGGCCCTGCAAGCCCCAGTTCACCTTCTGGCCCCTGTTGTCCATTTGCTGGGAGAGCATGTGAGTTCCTCATCATTTACTATTCACATACATTCATTATTCATGTATGAGGGTGGTGAGGCCCTGTCACAGGTTGCCCAGAGAAGCTGTGGCTGCTCCATCCCTGGCAGTGTTCAAGACCAGGTTGGATGGGGCTTGGAGCAACCTGGTCTAACGGAAGATGTCCCTGCCCATGGCAGGGGTTTGGAACTGGACGAGCTTTAAGGTCCCTTCAACCCAAACCGTTATGTAATTCTATGATTTAAATAAGCTTGATGCTGCTCCCCACAAACAGGTGCCCTGTGCAGCAGTTACCTGCCAGCTTTTGCCATGCTGGAGCCATACGCCTTGGCTGCTATGTTCCCCTGTGTGGGATTCCTGGCTCTGTCCCCCAGCACATCCATGGCATCACCCCAAGACTGCCAGGCAAAGTAAGTGGGGTGAGTCAGCAGGATGCTCCAGTGCTCGAGGCAGAGCCGGATATGATGCTTGCTGGTGGGATGATGATGGCTGAGCTAGGGTGATGGCTCTGCAGGGCATGGCAAGGACAGGGCTCCCCAGAAAGGAGTGAAGGAGCCTGGTAGCCTTCAGGAAGATGCATTGGAAGTACCTATCCCTGTGACAGGCACTTGCAACACCTGGGGAGCCTAGATCCAACTGGTGAAAGGATGGTGCTGGGGCTGGTGCCAGTGACTGGCAATGACTCAAGGCTGGTGCCACACAGGTGAGGAGAAAGGCTCTTGAGGAAGTGACCTGGCACAGGTCTGCCCTGACTCCTTGCTGAAGGATGTGCAGCTCCAGTCACCCATAATCATACAGGGGCACGTGATGAACCTGTTTCTGCCTCTGTTTGCCCATGATTTTCTGCAGCCACTGCATCACATTGCCTTCAAGGGAACCTGCTGACAACTACAGGTCCTGCTTTCCCCTCTCTGAGGGGTGATGGGCACGTGTCTTCCCAAAACACCTGCTCCAGGCTCATCATTCCCTCCTGAGCAGTGCTGGGTTTGGTGACCTGTCTTTTGCTTGGATACAACATCCCCTGCAGTTGTGTGGTAACACATCATGGCTCCGGTGGATATGGACCATGGGCAGGTCCGCTTCATAGCCAGGCAGCTATGAAATGAGGGTGGGCACAGCATGGAGACCCCAGGGTGCAGTCCCTGGGGGTACACTGCCCCTCATGTTGCCTGCTGTTTGCTGGGAAGGGTGCTGATGCCTCTAGCACCCAGCAAACACCCAGCACCCCAGATGCTAAAAGCCAGCAGTAAGCCACAGAAGCGATCAGTGCTTAGAAAGCAGCTTGGCTTTGATGGGTATCTTGGGTTGTTATTTGCTGATGATAAACAAGTGTTTAAAACACAGGAAATAGGTGCTGATGTCATTTTGTCAGTGCTTGCCAGACCTTTGGCAGAGGAGGAAGGGTGTGAATCAGTCATCACCTCCCCTGGAAAGCCATTCCCAAATGCTCCGCGTGTACATAGGCAAAGCCTTGGAACTCATTTGAGAGTAAAACCGGATTGGTGAGGTGACATCACGCTGTGGAGGCTTCTTTCCTTTTTTTTTTCCCAGAAAACAGTGAGCAGAGACTTGTTCTGGTCTCAGTGGCAGACATGAGCTAAGCCCATCGTCTGCTTTCCCTCCTCTCTCCTTCCCTGCTGCCTGCTTTCCTGCCAAACCCCTGCACCTCCATTGCAGTGTTGGGAAAATACATGCCAGCTGGTGCTTCTCCAGATTCTCAGCCATCAGCAAATACATGGTGTGTCTCCATTAATCTGGGTGAATGCCCTCCATGGTAGGCTTTGGTGTCCCACCATCATATCGGTAGCAATAGAAACACACCTCCAGCCAGGGCTTGCTGGCAGCAGGAAGGGATGAGATTTTCATTAAACAGGAGCTGCACTGTGTGCAATCCTACAATGCTTTCACAACCCTTCAGCATGCTTTGATGTGGGCTGTTTGGGAGCCACCTTGTAACCCAGCTGGCTGCACTAGGACTGGGACTCACAGATCTAGGTTTCTGAGCTGGGCTCAGCCACCAGCGCAACCTATGGCTCCAGGCAAAGGCTTGATATCTATTTCTGATTTGGAAATAAGCTACCAATAGCACCTTCCCTTTGAAAAAAAAAAGAGCATGGAGAGGGTGGTGACTTGGTAAAGGGAAAGGAAGAAATGCTGAGCCAAAGGTCTGCAATTGGGTCCAGGAGTGTGAGCCTGACCCCACAAGCTTACCCTGGTTTTGTGGTGTGCATCCTGAGGGACCCCAGCACAAGGCAGGAGCTCCTGCTCGGTGGTACAGGGTTTGGGGGCTGGGCAATGTGCGTTCAGGCATGCCTGGAAGATGAAAGGGCTGATTCTTCTTTTGATCATGAAATTCTCATTAATGTTAATGGGAATTACTTCAAGGTCTAACGAGGGCAGAATTGCAGCCCCCAAGGGGAAGAAGGGGGTGAGGACCAA
Source organism: Pezoporus wallicus (assembly GCF_028554395.1). Lineage (NCBI taxonomy): Eukaryota > Metazoa > Chordata > Aves > Psittaciformes > Psittacidae > Pezoporus > Pezoporus wallicus. The sequence continues at coordinate 373,191 of NW_026638968.1, read as the reverse complement.
CCAAGCTTTTGCTGGGAAATAAAAGGGCTTCAATTTACCTTGTCCCTTGCCTGTGAGAGAAGAGCATTGGTGGCCAGGGGCTGCCCAGCATCCCTGCAAACCCTCCTGGAGAAAGGGGGGTCCGCAGGTGTCCCCCACCTTGCCCAGCACTGCTGGCACCAGCACAGACAGGATTTAAGCATCACCTTAATTCTAGGCATCATTTTAACTCACAAATCTAATGCTTTCCCACTCTACAATTTGGATTTTCTTCTCTTTGTTTTTCTTCCCTCCCCCTCCCATCTTCCCTTCGCTTTTGTGTCTTTCAGGTTCCCACAGACTTCAAACTCACCTGCTCCAACTACATGCCGCCTCCCCAGCTGAAACGTGACCTGAAGTTTCCAAGTATCATTACCTTGGGCATATTTAATTATTTTATTCCCATTTAGTTGCTAATTAGAAGCGAAGAGTAGAGGGGATGAGTAATCCCCGGGGATGTTGAGCAGCCACTTGCCCGAGCTTGCAAAGAAAACACCAACCACCTTAGTATAAAGGCGTGAAATACAAGGATGTGGTATTTTCCTTCATGTCTTCATAGCCTTGCTCTTGAGATCCAGAGACTGTGGTTGTCTGTCCAGGGAATGATTCATGCAGCAGCTCTTCCCATCCCTTTGGAAGGCATCTCCTATCCTAGGGATGTTCATGGAATGGGGGGAGAAATGCTGCTCTGGCTTAGGCAGCAAACGTGGGATGGGAAAAGAGAAAAGCCCCTGCAGATAGCAAAGCTGGTTTGCTGCTGCTCAGATGGGCTCAGTCTTCATTTTCAGAAGTATTTCGGTGTGCAGATGCAATTTCTCATCCCTCCCTGCTCCTCCCAACCATATTATCCCCTCCTGGGGGGCTGGTGATGGTTATTTTTGCCAACATTTTCCCAAACTCTGAGCTCTGCTCAGCACTCCCCTGCCAGGCAGATAAAGGCACAACGAATTTTTTGTTAGATTGGAAGTCTTTCAGCTACTGGGTGTTCTGCTGTCATGGGCAGAGTCTCTGTGCAACTTGCCTAGAGAGCCAGCAACCATTACCACGAATGTTTGATTATACTGATATAATTTATTGTATGATATGATATGATATGATATATAGAAAGTTCTATTCACCCAGAAACTAGAAAAGAGCAAATAGTGGTTATAGGGCATTGCCTTGGGACCATGCAGGAAAGAGGATGGTGATAACCCCATGCTGGACGTTAATACCCTTGCTCTGTAAAGAAGCTGAATAACTCCTTGAGTACAGCCACACTAACTCTGGCTGTGCAGCAGTGATTCTCAGGGGCTCAGTGAGGATTCTGTGGGATTTCCCCCCTACAAAACTGGGGAAAGGGAAGGACTCCTGTCCTGAGTACTGCTGGATGGCTATGGGGTGGTTGCTGAAGCACAGACTGGATGCTCTACATATAAAATAGATGACAGACCTTTCAAATGAAGGAAAGTGAATATTAAAAGCCATCATTTTCTGGATTTCAGTGTTCAGTGTTTCAGAGCCAGCAAATTCAAAGTGGCAGCTGTAAGAGGCAGCATAATTTTACTATACTGCAGATGCACCAAATCCAATACCATAATTAGACATACAAAATAATATTTACAGCCTAGACTATACATATTTAGTGAGAAGCTGGAATTTTCATCCATTTACAATTTTACCAGCCTATAGAGGTCTCTGACCTCAGTTTTAGCCCCTGTTTGCTTGGTTGGGATTGCAATCCAGCTGGAGATACTTCCTGGGAGGGCAGTAGCGTTTGCTGGGCTTGAGCAACACCAAGTGTGTGTGCCTGAGTTCATCCCGCTGCGTTGCCTTTGTGCTCCAGTACCCAAACTGGCACCCAGTGGGGGAGACCCATGGTGAGGCTGCACTGAGACCTGTGCTCACCCAAAACAGGTCCACAAAGAGGGAAAATACCCTCCTCTTTAATATGCCAGAAGTGATTGCTGCCTTGTTCTCCACAAGCATAATGGCACATTGATAGAGCTGCCAGGAAAAGCTGGTAAAAAAATAAAAAAGAAGAAGAAAAAGACGGTTGTCACATTTGGAGTCTCATGATCTCCACGCAAGCGCTGTCTGTGAGAGCCTTCCTTCATATGCAGGGCAGGAACACTGCTGCTGGCCAGGGCTTGGCTGATGCACAAGTAAAAGCCAAATGGGATGTGCCTGCCAGGTTTCCTAGAAACAAATGAATCCTTGCCTCAAGCCTGTGGCCTCTGCAGGAAAGGGCTGTTGTCCCAGCACATCCTTCTCCAGACCTGCCTCTTGTTGGGATGGGGGTGATAATGTGCCAGTGAATGGCAAGTGCTGGATTTGGTAACTGGTCAGAGACTGCAGAGAATTTATGGCACTTGTGATGTTATTGGGTTAAAATTATTTCTCAAACCCAAAATAATTTAAGAATTTTGAAAATCATGACCTTGAGAGAGCACTTCGCTATCCAGCCTGTGGACAGGTAGAGGGGGCCCTGGAAACCCTTAAGGGATCTGGGTACTGAAATCCATGCTGGGATGGGAACTGACACGGGGTTTGGTTATACTGGCTTGCTGCTCCTCGGTTCGAGGAGGAACCAAGCACCGGGCTACTAATGGAGGTGTGAACAATGGGGAGTGCAGCAGCCGGGGGGCAGCGAGGGCTGGGCAGGGGGCTGGGGACAGGGAGGGGACATCCCATGGCCCCAGCTGGGTGCTGCCCCCCTGGGATTGTGGTGCTGGTGTTGAGGCTGCTGTGATTGCCCAGAGGGCAATCGCCTCTGCCCTCCTGTACCCAGGTTCCCCACTTCCCCTGCGATGCCCCCCAGCTTCCCTGACCTCTGCAACTGCCCCCCCCCCCGTTTTACACCTCCAGCACCTCCATCTGCCCCACATCTTCCCCATTTCCCCCCCTTCTGCCCCTATCTGCCCCACGTCTTCCCCACCTGCCCCCTGCATCCATAACTGCTCTCAGTCCCACCCCAACTTCCCTAGTTCCCCCGCAACCTCCCTCCCTGTACCCCAACCGGCCCCCCCCGCGGCCGCCCCGCCTGACACCGCACGCCCAGCCCCGCCCCGCCCCTCCCCGCCTCGCTCGGCGCGGCCCCGCCCTGATGCAGCGGCGCCTTGGGCTTGCGTACGGTGCGCGGCCCCGGAGCATCCGGCACCTGGCGGTGGGGCCTGGTGAGGCCCGGTAAGGCCTGGCCGTCCCTGCATAGCCCGCCTGGCCCCGCCATGCTGGTGCCCGTGTTCTCGCTGAAGCTCAGCCACAAGATCCTGCCCCGCATGGTGGCGCTGGGCCGGTACGATGGGACGCACCCCTGCCTGGCGGCCGCCACGCAAGCGGGCAAGGTAATGGCGCAGCCTCCCGGGCTGGGGGCTCCCCGGCCCCGCTGAGCTGAGGGAACCGGCTCTGCTTGGGGGTTGCTCGGCCGCGGGGTCCCTCCGCACGGCGCCCGTAGCGGGCCTGCGGGCCGCGGCAGAGACCCGCGTTGAGGCCTGCAGCCTCCCGCGTGGAGCCGGCTAGGCGGTGTCCCGCTTCCCTCGCTGTCCGCTGGGCTGGGGCTGCCCATAGGCAGCGGGGCGGCGGCAGCAGCTCATAGCGGTAACCCAGGCTGCTGGTGCATGTTTTGGAGTCGTGGGTTTAAGGCCTGGTGCGAAGGTTCTGCAGATGATGCCTTGCCGAGCAGGAAACGCTGTGTGCGCTCTGTTTGGGTTTGAGATGTAAACAGCAGAGGGTTCATCTTAGTGCAGCCCAACTGAAAACAAACATAGGTTGAAGCATAAATCTACAGTGGCATTTGGGTTGCTGTAAATACAGACATGGGTCATCTGGGATGCTTCCTGGCATTATTACTAATTTTATTTTGGAGCCTTTAGGAATGGTGTAAATGAGGGCTTGTTTGAGAGTTGGACTGTGCAGCCACAAAGCAAAGGCTGTTAGGCATATCCTGCAATCCCCTGAGTCTGCTCCAAACAATTACGGTGACTGAATGTTAGTGAGAACAAAAACTTACATATCACAGGCCCCTCTTTAAATTAACCATCTTCACCAAGAGATGGAGGTTAGCGATACCAGGTAATTTGTCCTAAGTGTTTGGGGTTTTGGGGAACTTTGTTAAGATCTGGCTGTAATTTGCTTAGGTTGTTGTTGATCCTTTTAGTTTTGCCTTCCTCTGAAGAGTTCTCGGTGGCCACTTCCAGAAGCATAAGTATGGTGGCACAACCCCTCTGGCCAGAGGAACGTTTTTCTTGCCATTTCCCTTTTTTTTTGGCATAGTTTAAAATGAAAGTATAGCTGTCAGAAACAGTATTGTCAGCAATCCCCCCATTCTTTTGTCCTCGCTTTGACTTGTTGAGTGCCCTTCCTCCCCATCACAGTTATTACCCAGACAGTAGTCTTTACTGTTTGTACACAAACACATATATGCTTTGTGATAATATCTTTATATCTTTGTTACTACAGGTTTTTATTCATAATCCTCATGCCCGTGGGCAGAGAACAAGCACAAACCGAATGGTGCAAAGTAATCAAGACTCTGACATTTCCCTTCTCAACATTAATCAAGCAATCAGTTGTCTTGCTTCAGGAGTGCTGAACCCTCAGCTTGGTTATGATTGTCTTCTGGTTGGAACACAGACTAATTTGTTGGCTTATGATGTGTATAACAACTCAGATTTGTTTTACAGAGAGGCAAGTTAATTTAAATGTCTGTTTTTTCTTTTCTTTCCATTCTAACAATGACAGTTTTTACATTACTTTGTCAATGATTTTTTGTTGCTCAAATGCTTCATCACTGGCAGTGTTCAAGGCCAGGTTGGACAGAGCCCTGGGCAACGTCATCTGGTGTCCCTGCCCATGGCAGAGGGGTTGGAATTGGATGATCTTAAGGTCCTTTCCAACCCAAACCATTCTGTGATTCTAATTACGCTTGTGTTCTTTACATTAATTATATACTTGGTCTAGTGGAAGGTGTCTCTGCCCGTGGTGGGGGGTTTGGAACTAGATGAACTTTGAAGTTCCTTCCAACCCAAACCAGCCTGGGATTCAGCACACTTTGCTTTAGAATACCTGGAATATTTAAAAAGTATGAATGTGATACATGTCTTTGTATGCACATGCAAGAACAAGCTTCCATAACGTGTCACACGTCACCTGGCAAGGCAAAATTCAGAAAATCTAGAACTCAGCTAGACTGATAGTGGTGACGTTTCGATTTCTGTACTCTGATGTCTCATTGTCTGCTGTTTCTTTTTCCTTTGTTGTATATCTTTAGGTTTCAGATGGAGCCAATGCAATAGTCCTTGGGAAGCTGGGAGATATTTCTTCTCCAGTTGCTATTATTGGTGGAAACTGTGCCCTGCAGGGCTTTGATTATGAAGGAAACGACCTTTTTTGGACAGTAAGGTTGCATATAATGCTTTTGATGCTATTACAAGATTCTTTCAATGGCACTAATTCCTCTTGAATTTTTTATTATGATAAATATTAATTTGGCTGTTCATCTTTCTTAATTTATCTTAGACCTTAAACTGTGTTTTGGTCATGTATTCAGTGCACTCAGGTGTTGCTTGAATGTTGGCTATGTCAATTGTTCTGTTGTTTTTGAGATAATGAAATTAGTTTAGCTTCTGACAGTGATCATCAATATCAAGGACCGTCTTTCTCGTTTTAGGTTACTGGAGACAATGTTCGTTCATTAGCACTGTGTGATTTTGATGGTGATGGCAAAACTGAGGTTTGTAGCGATTTATGTGTGTTTTCTGCTGTTTTCATGGTCTTGTAGGGAAATGATAATAAGAAACCATGTGTTATCAAATATGACTGACTTATATTACTAGTTGAAGTGGAGTTATGCCTTCTTCAGCCTCTGGTCCAGCGAAGACAAATGCTCAGCCCATGTCTCAGGAGCAGCAGTGGTCTCTGGCACTATTCAGGATGTGTAAAACTAGGCATAGCTGGGGTCTTTACAGCATTACAGCCTTGCTTTGGTGAATTGGTTGCTAGCTTTAATGGAAAAGTTCTCTCATTTTCCTTAACTATACCAGGAGAAATACACTGAAATGCCCGTGATCATCAATTGCAAGGCATCTGTTTTCAGTGGTATTTCTTGAATGTGGTTCTAAATCCTTTTTCAAGTTTCAGATAAAAAACTAGCGAGCATCTTATGTGTAAAAATGAGCTTGTAAAAATCTGTTCTGCGAAGAGCTTCCTTATGATTGTTAAGATTAAGAAATCCATCTTCACATCCAGTTCTCCCTTTTCTTCATAGTGACATGGCTAAATGAAATAATATTTGCTTTTTTGATTTAAAATAAAAATAATGTGTAACAGGCATCTTCCTTGTAAGTAGGAAAGAGCTGCCATTCTGATAACGTAGGCTGCAAGGGATGATAGATGAAGTTGTGAATTTGTATGGCATTCTTCGTTGTAAATGTTCTTTCATCCTGAGTGAATCAAAGAATCATGCTTATAAATCTTCAAGGAAATCGATGGCTTCCTAGTATATACGTCAGATACAAGTAAATATGATGTTAAATCACCATGTTAAAAATACTAAAATACTTGTCACCTGTCTTGCAATTTTAATCATAATTACTTAAGCTTTTCAGTTTAGTTCCCCCAGAATCCTAATTTTGAATGTCTACTTGGACTGTGGTATTTATAGTGACATGTAAAGGGCCTCTACGTCTCTTATGTGTTACTCTTATGTGTTACTTATGTGTGTTTGCTTGACTGGGGTCTTCCAGAAGTGAGACAAAATTCAGGTTATCCATTCTTTTCTTGCACAGCTTCCCCTAGGGTGTTTTTTTTTTCCTGTGTGCTGAGAGGTAGTTATAGAAAGTAGAGATAGTGTATGAAGATTCAGAAACTGGGAAACTGATCTGTGGCACTAATTGTAGATGTTTTTCACTTGTGCTTCTAAATTGTTTTATTTTTGATACTTTGCTTTTTTTTTCTCCTTGAGAAAAATTCATTCTCAGTGGGTGGTATAATGTGATTCTGCTTTGAGTTAAGCAGAGTTGGGTGTGTTATCCAGCTACTTACCGTGCCAGTTAGCCCAGCGTGCATTTGCTGATATTTTTTTAGGGTTCTTTTAATTATTTAGGTTTTTTTTTTTTTTGTCTTATTTGTGGCATTTGTGAAACTGCCTCTGGATTAAAATTGGAATTCTAGGGAAATACACAGAAATATCTTGTTAAATTGTTTATCAGTTTGTGTCTTGTCTGATAAATGGGTGTGCTAGCTTAATTTGTTCTTCCCATCCCCATAAAACATGTCTTCATTTAAAATTGACTGATTTTAAAACTGCATGAATATACTTCTGTCATTTAGTAGTGAACAAAAACAATTTACTGTAGTCACTTTCTTCCTTGGGTTTTTAGAGTGATACAGATTAATTCTTCTGATCTTGCTCAACATTTTTTAGGGAAGAACTTTTTCCCTGCTTTTTCAAATTCCAGTCTAGTGGCATCAAAGGCACTGAGGTGGACAAGTTGAATCAAACTAAATTAAACTCCCATCTTCTATTCACCTCTGGGAAATGCAGCATCACTGGTAACTGTTCCAGGATTCCATGTTTTAGCTGGTCACTTTTTGCTGGTGATTGCAACTGATCAAGAAATCTGTACCTCTTACATTTATTATTTGTTGTAAATGATTTCAATAGCTACAGTAACCTTAGCTTGGTGTAATTTAATTTGTCATGGTTGGAAGCATCTTTACTTGGAAGGAAAAAAAGAGCCGCATTTAATCTTTTTTTTAAAAAAAACACATGTCCTATTTGTATAATCATTCACACTGAGTTAAAGCCCATTTTACCCATGATTTCAGTAGTGCAGCCACCATTTTGGTTGGAGGAGCAGCAGTGGTTTGATACTTGGATTCATTAGTTTTGAGGATTTTTTAAAATGAGGTATGTTCAGTGCTAATCAATGATTTTGATATTTTTTTCCCCAGCTGTTTGCTCACAGGCTAGTAACTGGGAGTTGCTGTTTCTCTGAAATAGTGTAGTACAAGTCAGAATTGAGCCGCAGGTCTTCTGCTCCAACAACAGGCAGCATAGTATTTTTGATGTGTACAGTTGCAGTTAGGAATTGGAAGACTCAATCTTTTACAGTGAGAAAAGAGTATAGCCCTAGTGTTCCTAAATATATTTTCTCATTTTTACCCAAGATATTTCACTGTGCTTTTGTAGAGTCTAACTTGACAAAACGAGGAATAACACTTGATCAACAGGAGGCTTCTGAAATGGTGTCTTGGCACAGGGTGCCTTTTGTTCCACTGGCAACTTTTCACAGAGCTGTTGAAACTTCTCTGTTGCTGTAATTGGGATATTTATTTCCTCCTTGGGCACTTAAATCCTTTTGATTTCCTTAGGTCGAAGAACTATTCTTAAGGTAGACTATTTTCTTCTAGCTTCTTGTTGGCTCTGAAGATTTTGACATCCGGGTGTTCAAACAAGATGAGATCGTGGCAGAAATGTCAGAGACGGAGGTAAATTGCTTCTCGCTAGTGTTTGTTATAATTGCTGGTGAAGCTGATACTGGTTGGTGGTATGGTGAAGCTTCTCTGGTTCAGATTTATTGTGAAGTTAGTTATTTAACCATATGGTACAATATCTATTCTGCTAGAACTGCAGAAGTTTAGAGTTTGATAATAACTTTCATTATGCATGTTTTTTTTGTTGATTTTTTTTTTTCTGTTTTTTTTTTCTTTGTTTATTTACGAGCCTTTCACCAAGTTGAGAAAAGTAACTGCTGTTCGACTAAAAGTCAAGGCCCTGTTGCAAGGTTATTAAGGTTACTGGGTTGTGAATCTCTTAGTGCCTTCTGAGCAAAAGAATGTCTTCTGCAGGTTTCCTCAAATGCATTGACACAATCACAGTGAAGTAACTTGCCCCTGTGTATATCCAGATAAGTGAATGGCAGGGTAGAAAGGGGTGCCCAGGCAAACAGGGCTGCAGTTCCTAAAGGAAAGAATGGGGTAGAACGTGTGGGTTTACAGAGAGATGAGTAAAAGGTGTAGAAGTTGCTTTATAACCAAGAGAAGATCCTCACTGTTAAATTTTGGTTGCTTGGAAGGGAGTAAAGTACTGTTACTGTTGCCTTTAAGAGTTTGCTTAGTCTTTTTGTGCCCTTCTGGGCTCAGGGTAGAGTAAGGACATGTTACAGACGTTTGTCCTTAAAGATCTGAGGTCTCCCTGTTGCTCAAGTTGGGACTAAAAAGCTTAGTTATCTATTAAACCACTTAAGAAGCGCTATAAAAGACAAATCCGTGCAGTGTTCTAAGAAAGGAAGTTGTTGCTGTAGTTGGAATTAGTAATACATTGTAAAACACATTAGGCCTGTAATACATTCTGCTGTCCGTACAGTGGAGTCACGGTGTGATTTCTAGTTAAAGGGAAGTTAAAGGTCTGTCCTTGTCGTGTATGATTTGTTTCCAAATCCACAGTAGAATGGTTTTAAATTTACACCTACAGTGTCTTAGGAGGCCTGTCAGAGTCCTACTGTCCTAATTTAAAAGGACACAGCTGCACCTAAACCTTTCCTTTGAGGAAGGTAAATTCAGGGAACAGTGGCTTTATACACTGCTTGTTTTGGAAGGCTTGAATAGTTTGCATTTCCTTTGGTTTAATAACTTACTCTGATGAAACTAAAGCCATAGACTGTTGTGATTATTGAATTTATAAATGGACGGTCAGATATAAAGGGAGTATTGTGAGTTTCTGACTGTTGCTGGGGTCTTCTGTCTTTACTGGATGCTGAAAATGTAGAGGGTTATGATACTTGGGAAAGGCTTTATAGAAGATGGTGAGAGGGGATGTAGAGGTTTGGAAACCATGTTTTATAGTAAGAAAACTAAGGAGCATAGTCAGTTGAGTTTAATTAAGAAGTTGGTGAAGCTTTTAATTTAAAGAAATGTCCTGTACTATGTTGTACAAAAGACCTGACAGATAATTGCAATTGTTCTTCCTTACATTAAAATCTCTAGTCTTAGTGCATGGAAAAACCTGCATTTCCAAGCACTGAGAGTCTTAGCTCAATGAAGAATCGTAAGGTGATGGGATCTTAACTCAGCCTGTGAGATGCAGGCTGAGTTATGACTCTCAGGTCTTTCCCTGGAGCTGTTACTTAGGTAGTACTTAGCCTGGTGTTCTAATTGCGTTCCAGGGAAGCCTGGCTGTGCATTTCCAGCTCGCTAATCCTGAGCAAAGATTTTCTACCAATGCTGTAGGGAGCCTACAAGGATGCTGAAGCGGGACTCTTCGTTAGAGACTGTACTGATAGGACAAGGGGTAATTGGTTAAAACTTAAACAGGGGAAGTTTAGGTTAGATACAAGGAAGTTCTTTACTGTAAGGGTCGTGAGGCACTGGAATGGGCTGCCCAGGGAAGTTGTGAATGCTCCATCCCTGGCGGTGTCCAAGGCCGGGTTCGACAGAGCCTTGGGTGACATGGTTTACTGTGAGGTATCCCTGCCCATGGCAGGGGGGTTGGAACTTGATGATCTTAAGGTCCTTTCCAACCCTAAATGTTCTATGATTCTATGTCTCTAGGACTTTCCCATCCCATGTAAAGTTAAACTCTTTGGCATCCTCAGCTCCTGAAGCTTAAGGAGTGTTGTGTGTTTGGAGTAGGTTTTCAGTGATAATGTGTTAGCACTGATGACCCCAGAAATCCTATGAGCAGTTATGTTGCTGCTTGTTGTAGGAAATACTTGGTCGAAGTACATAGTTTGAGGACAATTCTGCAAATCTTTGTTGAAGTGTATCTTAACACTGGTAATTCAGCTTGTGTGAGGAAATCCTACAGGCCTTTGGTGATTTCAGACTGATTTGTAAAAACCGTTGCATCAGTACTCAACTCTTCCTACAACAATTTTTCATTTAAATACAGTTTTCCTGTCATGTAGAGATTGTATAGTCTGTTCTCTGCTACTTAAGTTGTAGAAGTTTACACTCCTGTATCCCCATTCTCCTTCCTTTCTCCTCACAGACTGTTACTGCACTTAACCCCATGTGTGGCAGTCGGTTTGGTTATGCTCTTTCTAATGGAACAGTCGGAGTTTACGAGAAGACAAACCGTTACTGGAGGATTAAGGTTAGTCTGGTGTTGGAATAGCATCACTTTCGCTTGAAGGCTGCTAGGAGGTTTGATACCTTATCTTGAGTTGTTCTGATGTTACCCTGACTCCTTTTGATGAATTTAAAATCTTCTGCTGAGCATAGAACTTAATGTAATTTTGGTGTTACAAAATTTGTATTTATGTCTAACTATAATTATACATACATGCAAAATTAATACTGTGTCAGTTTCTTCAGTGCTTTTGGGACTGCTGGCGATGGTTTAAACAGGCAGGGACACCTTCCACTAGACCAGGTTGCCAGGGAAGCTGTGGCTGCCCCATCCCTGGCAGTGTTCAGGGTCAGACTGGACAGGGCTTGGAGCACTGTCTAGTGGACAGTGTCCCTGTGCATGGCAGGGATTGGAACAGGGTAATCTTCCAGGTCCTTTCCAACCTAAACTAGTCCGTGATTAATGTGTTCTTTGTGTTTTCTCCTCAGTCTAAAAACCAAGCGATTAGCATACGTGCATTTGACCTGAACTCTGATGGTGTATCTGAGTTGATCACTGGCTGGTCCAATGGGAAGGTGAGTTTATACAGAGGTGAAATGAAGAGCTGTAAATCTGGAAGCTGTGTCTGAACAAGGCTGTGAAATTATCTGAATGAAAACAGCCACAAAATTAAAAAGACTGTTGAAAACTGAGAACTATTGCAGTAAACCTGCTTTGGCTGGTGAATCCTGTGCCAAGTGCAAGATCAGAGAAAAGCTGATCTGCTTAGCTCAGATTCAGTGGTTAAGGTGTGGTAAGTTGTTTCTATGGCAGCAGGTATCATATGCCACATCCAGGGGCTCCTGAGGGCCTCTTCAGCTGTCTTGAGGACATGCTAATAATCCTCTGGGATGTTTCCTCAGTGTTCTCAAACATTTTCAAACAAAGCATTTTATGTAACAGGAGAGCAGCATCAGTCTTGACTGTGCAAGATTAATCAAGCATTATTTAATTTTATTTGAAGGCATTCTATACAGCTCTTAAGCCTGTTGCTTGATATTCCCCTTTGCCAGAAATGACTGTTCTAGCTGCCAAATCTCTCCTGGACACAGCTTGCCAGGTTGTTGTTTTTTTTTGTTTGTTTATTTGTTTTTTTGTAAAGCTATGCTTTACAACCTCTCCTCCACATCTCTCATTACTCTTATTAGCCTGGGGGAGTTTAATTAACTTCATATCAAGCCAGCAATCTAGAGCCCAGATATGTTGTAAACTTACGCTGGATTAGGTGTATAACATTGTTAAAGAGAGAAGCTCTCCTTCATTTACTCATTTTTCTGTTTTTTTTTTCCACTGGCAGGTTCTTTCCTGCTTCTTGTACTGAAACAGTCTTTAGCTCCTAGAAAGAGTAATGCTGGGTCCTGGGCTTTGTAAAAAGACAGCACAGAACTGAGCCCCCCCTCTTTCTTCTTTATTGAAAGATAATTAAAGATTGTGGTATTTGTGTATAAAAATAATTCACCACACAAGGTCTGCAGCTGAGAGGAGACATGGTAAATACTGCATCAAGCTTATTTCTGGTTTAGTCCCATCACTGCTGCATTCATGTGTACATAACCTTGCCAATGCAGACTAGCAGTCCTCTTCTTTGGTTCCTCTTGTTTACAACATAGGGAAGCATCTCTGAAGAGCAGCTCCTTCTAGCTGAGTCTGTCCGGAGGTCATGTCTTGATGGTATTTTATTTCACAATGTGGTGTTCTGATCAGTAGAGCTGCAAATTTACCTGCTGTTCTGTGAGCAGAGCTGGTTTTTGATTAACAGTTCAGGGTATGGCATGACATCTATTTTGGAGTTAGCTTTTCTATTCCTGATGTGTCTTGGAACTCTTTGTTCTTCCAGGTTGATGCACGCAATGACCGAACTGGGGAGGTCATCTTTAAGGACAACTTTGCTTCCTCAATTGCAGGAGTGGTGGAGGGGGATTACAGAATGGATGGGAGCAACCAGTTAATCTGCTGTTCAGTTGATGGTGAAAGTAAGAGTGCTGTTCAGGTTATTAATTTAATACACAATAATATCAGGCACATCACATTATCTCAGATTAGCTAAATGTTATTTCAGTTCCACAGGCATTTTTTCATGCTGAGTTTCTTTTGCTTTATGTTAAGAGAATTTTGAGTTATGCTTATCTGCAAACAGGATTTTGAATATTACCTTCCCTGTGATAATCAGTGTGAATTTCATTATGATTTAAGAAGCATCAGAATTCATTTGCCTAAAGCAAGAAGTCCCGTCCTAATAATGCAAAGATTAACTGCATTCAGTGCAGATTGTTATTCTTCAGGCAACATTATTATAGGTGAATGTATAGAGTATCTTCTTGCCTGTATGTGACGATTTTTTGGTTGCTTTACAGTGGTTAAAGGTGTTTAGAAAGCTAAGGAGCTGTGTGTGTTGTTTTTCTTCTAAACATGAATAGTTCTTCTGTGAGAAATTTTAGATGTTAACAGTGCTTTGCTCCCTGGAAAATGCTATCCTAAGACTGAAGAACCAGTGGGTTTATCCCACCATGCATTCAAGAAGTCAAACCTGGTTACTATGAGTAGGTACAAATATGATCACAGTTTATTTGAATAAGCTTAGCATGAATTTACAGGGATGGCCTCAGAAAAGACACTGGTGTGATTATCTGACTGCTTGGCGTCAGTGGGCTGAGACAAGTGGGTCTGGCACAGCCCATTTGGAACAAAAGCCTGTCCTTGTTAAATACCAGGGTGTTTTTCTGCCTGTCTTAATCACAGGCTGTGGGGATTTGCTGTGCTTGGGCTTCAGCATTATAAACCTTATTCCCAAGCTTACAGAAGGGGAATATTGTACTGCTCTGAAGAAACCTTGTCCTAGCAGAGCTGTGTATGTTAACATCACTGAACATGATCATCTTTTCTGATGAGTCTGTCATAAACAAACCTTGGAACATTGTGGATTCCTCTAGGCTGGAGCGTTTAGGTGTTACTAAATAGTAAAATAGTATTAAATAGTTGCTGGACTATGCATTCTCATAGTCCATGTCGTTAGAGTTCTGTTTGTGGCCAGCATCCTTCCACATGAGGTGTTCTTTTGTGTTTCTGTCTTGCTCTTGTTTTAAATGAATGATTCACTCAGAAGTAATAAAGCAGGTCCTTTCATTGGAGGAGAGTGTGCATGCTGAGTGCTTTTTCAAGTTCCCTACAACTTTTTATGGGGCAGCAGCAGTCATATGCAGTCAGGCAGCATACTCTTTGCAGGCAAAATATGCTTGTCCCTCACTTTCATTGTCAGTTGCAGTCAGATCACACAGCCCTAGAGCAAAATAGAAGTTTATAGCAAGCTTTTTTGTCCCATCTGCTTGGCTCTTCTGTCTCCAGAGGCAGCTGGAAATATTTCCATAACTCTGCTCCACTGCGATACTTCCAGGCCTTACCCCTTGAAGTATACCTTGATTTGGGGAAAAACTAGTGTGGCTGACACCACTGGCTGACTGACAGTGACTTGAAGTCACTTCCAGACAGCAGCAACTCCTCTGACCAGGTCTAGAAATCCAGGTAAACGTTCTACTAATTTAGCATAATTGCAAACTTGTCTAAGCACCTGAAAGAATGATTGCAGTGGGAATCCTGTGGCAGAAGAACTGGGCTCTGCACTTGTCTGGTTGGGTGAAGACAGCTTAAAGGCAGGTTGGAAATACACCTGTTTTCAAATGTGCAGTTCCTTTGTTCTGATCATCTGGAAAGTCAGAGCCTCTGCGGGTGTAAATCACCACTCAGATTTTCAGCTGAAGATCAGAACCAGTGTTTGCTGCTGAGGTGGTACAAGGGGGTCTTGTTACAGAAATGAAAGATTTGGGAAAGCTGTGAAAAGCTTTGCTGAAATGAGCTCTTTTGTTTCTGTACAGTCCGAGGCTATCTGCCAGGAGGTGAGGAGATGAAAGGAAACCTAATGGATACAAGTGCTGAGCAGGATCTGATCCGAGAACTTAGTCAAAAGAAACAAAATCTGCTGCTGGAATTAAGAAATTATGAGGAAAGTGCAAAGGTACTATTTAAGCAAGATCTAGGGCCGAAACATACCTTCCTGTTGCTAGTAAATCAGGAGTAACCTGGGAAGTGGTTATGGGGCAGTCCAAACAAATCAGAGCTGTAACCTTTGGGGTGCAGCAAGATTGTCTGCTGTGGCTTTCTCCTTCTGCATTTGGCTTGCTCCTTGTGTGAGCTCAGAACTTGTTTTTTGTATTTTAGTAAGTAACATTTTCCTTGCTCCTTCATCCTGCCTGAGCAGTTGTGTTTGGGGCTGGATTCTGTCCAGCCCTGTGCTTTGGCTTATAGCTGGAAATTTTATTTTTAAATGCATAAGCCATCTCAGGAGCCAGAGGGGCTTGTGTGAGACGATCAGGTAATTGTGTGAGAACTGGCAGCGCTGTCAGGGTATGGAAAGCACACTTGTGCGTGATGGTGAAGGCACAGAAATAAAGAGCTTCAAAAAACAGTCTGTGGAAAGCACAAACATATTTGAATAGTAGAAGACCACCACAGCAAAAGCATGGAGTTAATCTTGCACCTAAAGTTGAATAGATGTTAAATGCTTTTCTGAGTAAAGGTTTGGGTACAGACCCTGATCTTCGTCGACAGTAAACCACTTGGAATAGATTACAATCAAGTGTCCACATCTCCATGCGTAATCCAGCTGCTGTATATAGCTGTGTGAAGTCTGGGAACTGCTGTAACACAACCTCCTGCAACGAAAGAGAACTCACTTACGTGAATGTTTTCTAGGTTGCTTGAGTGAAAATTTTGACATTTTGATACTGCAGGGTATATGTTTTGCAACAGGTCGAGCTGAACACTAAGAAAATAGATGGGCAGAGAGGTGTGATTCCAGCAAATACCCAACTCCAGACAGCCCTCTTGGTTAATCTGGGCTCTGACAGCCGGTCTGCCCATGTGGAGCTATGTATTTCCACCACAAATGGTGAGTGGTAACCTGCAACCATTGACATTCATTTCATGTGAATTCATGCAAACATTTAGTTATATTTAGCTGATGATTTGCCTGTCTCCCCTTTATTGTCTGTAGTATCCCCTTTGTGGCTGCTTTCCTTTCACAGAGTTTTGAGTCAAGCTGTGTTCTTTTGATGGGTCTAAGGGGAGAGGAGTTTGGTGGAATTTGTTTCTTGTTATGTGTTGTTTTCCAAGGCAATTAGCGTTTAACTTGGATGAAAGAGTCTTGGTGATCCCTGAAGTACTACTCCTTGTGTTGACTCTAAACAGTAACCCTGTGCTAGTGAGGGTACTGTATGAATGCAGCTGGACTTCAGCTGCCTTTACATGCAAAACTGGAACTACCCCAACATACCAAATTCATGTGGCACCACATGTGCTGAGGATGCAGTCAGGTCCAGATGTGACAATGCTGGTCACTTGGGTTACTCAGAGGAGGTGTGTAAAGAGTTGATTATGCTTAATACTGAAAATAGTTGTGGTTTGTTGCCAGAGGACAGCTTTTAATTTAGGAACTGCTTTTACTTCCTGTTGCTAAGACACAATCATCCGTGCTGTGCTGATCTTTGCTGAGGGCATATTTGAAGGAGAGAGCCATGTAGTACACCCCAGTCCCCAGAATCTCTCAGGCTGTATTCGTGTTCCCCTTACACCAGCCAAGGATGTTCCTGTGGATTTGCACATCAAAGCCTTTGTGGGTTACAGGAACAGGTGAGTTTTGTGTTGTGATCTCCCCTGGTTCAGAGCCAGGTGTGTGACCACAAAGCAGCAATGATATGGCTTCATGCTTATCCAATGGGAAGTGCTCCTTTAATTCCCTGGTGCCCCATTTCTCTGTGTTACTGGAAGGAGAGCTTAAATGCTTTTTTAAAAATACTGTTGCACCTTTGATGCTGAGCTCTTCTCCAGACAAAGTCTAAATGCTCTGGAGTCACTGGGACCTGTGGTGCTCTGGCCCTGCCTTTAGGGGAACAGCGAGCAATTGTTGGGCGGGGGGGGGCATGCTTTGTTGTGGGTCTCTGGAGGGAGGAGAGGCAGAAGCTGTGTCCAGGCTGCCTGCTTGCAGTGGCTGCCTTTCCATGCCCCAAGTCGTGGCTTCTCTGTGGGAAGTACTTGAGCAAGCCTGGAGACACAGTGGTGTCTTTCAAGCTACAAAGTAACTTGTTTTCAGAGCAAATGGGAAGTACCATAGGCTTGATTTCAAGCCCGGACTTTGCCAGTTTTCCGTAGAAATAAAATGACTCTTCACATGCACTTGGAAACAACTTGTCCCTGCTCACATCTGCTGGACCTGGCAGTGCCCTAGGAAGCTGCATCCTTTCTCTGAACCGGGAGGCATATTTTGAGAGCTAGCCAGCCACTGCAGAAAGAACCCATGGGACTGAATTATAGTTTATTTTCTCTATCTGTTTTTATTATTTCCTTTAGTAAAAGACTTCACTGAACCTGTAAAGAAAATATCCAGTCACATTGTAAAATCATAAATGTGTTAGCCTAGAGAGTGTATTTCATTGGAAGGATTATGGAAAGTGTAAGCAATGGGGATGAGTTTTTTAACCTTATCACCTGATGTGATAAGCCTGGAATTTCCAAGTTCCAGTGTTTTTTTTTTTTTCCCCTGGGAAATGGTAGGCAGCCAATTACGTAGCTTAAAGCTTCTGATGTCAGTAGCCAGCTAGGAGGAATCAGGAGCTCTTGCAATAGGTGAATCTCTGGTATGTCAGTAACTGTCTGTTTTCCGTTTGGATTGCTTCCAGCACACAGTTCCATGTATTTGAGTCGACAAGACAGCTTCCCCGCTTCTCAATGTATGCCCTGAGCAGCCCAGACTCAGCCGCAGAGCCCCTGAGCTTTCTTAACTGTACGATGAGCGAGAGGCCACAAAGGGTGAGTTTCTGCCCTGTTTCCTGTTTTCAAATACTGAGGAGGTGGGGGGTTTGCCATTAGCTTGAGATTTCCAATAGCAAAGGAAAAAATTGTGCAATGAACTGCACTGCTGGCCTTTAGAGTTTGTGTATTACAATTTGTCTCGATGCTTTTTCTTCCTTGTTTAAAAGATGTCTCAATTGAGACATTCCCTGCTTCAGAAGTTCCTACAGGAACTAATGGCCTGAGACCATGAGGTGTTTCAGAAATTAATCTTGTTTGCTGTGTGACAGCTGATGGAATGCCAGTGGCAGGAGCCCTGTAGTGAGTGAGGAATTCTGTAAGTGAGCAGAGAGCTGGAAAAAGGCAGTACAGTGCCCAGATAATCGCTCACTTTCACAGCAGATGAGCAGCAGTGCTGTAGCTTTGGTTCTGAAGGATCTGAATTGCAGGATGGCAGTAATTGGAGCTAGTAATTTCCCTCATAACTATAGGGCTCTGCCATTTTTACATGACCCTTATTGCATTAAATGCTCAAAGCAAAAACAAGATGAAACTTCTCTTCAACTTCTTGCAGTAGAACCAAGCCTTGCTTCCCAGCTTTCTCCAGTCTCCAGGCCTGGGCTCATGTTTTGACACTGGGCTGTGATCTCTGGTTGTTGGATTTGATTTTTTTTTTTTTAGGAATATTCAGCTTTGGAGCAAGGATTCAGCTGTTCTTATTCTAAAAATGGATTTAGGAGATGAAACTTAGTAAATTAAATTTCTAAGGCACTCTGAACAGAATGCCCTGGTGTACATCATATGCAGAGGTAGTGCATGGTTCTCCAGGCTCTCCACACAGATAATGGCTGATGCTCTTCATAATTTTTTTGCAAGATTGTTATGTGGCTGAATCAGAGCTTCTTGCTACCGGAGGATGTGGAATTTCAGAGCGTTCCCTTTCAGGTTTGCTTCACTTCCCTTCGTAATGCAGGCCAGCTCTGCATCAAAATCAAGCCTGGCGGAGAGGTGAGTACCTTCATGAACAAGGGGAACGCCCGTTTAATTATCTTCCAGTGAAACTTAAGGGTGGTGCCAGTATGAGGCAGTAAAAATTAAGGATGACTGAACAGGCAGAGAAAGTACTAATGATTTAGGGATGCTTTTGGAAACTTTTGGGTCTATTTACTCTTAGTTGGCAAAATTCCAGGGCCTGTTAATGAAGAAAAATGCTTAGCCTACACATCTGTAGGCTATTTGTTCACACACAGAGTGGTTTCAGGGAGTGGTTTCAGGGAGCCATAATTTGAGGCACAAAAGCTGCGTGTAACTTCTGCAATGGTCTTGTATGCACAGATGCCTCTTTGGCCCAGGCTTGGATAAATGCTCCTTTCAATTCAGTGTCTCCTTGTGTACTGAAAGCCCTTGAGCTTTCTCATGCAGCAGTTTTGCCTCTTGATAGAGTGAACTGCTTTGAGCCTGGGTTTGAGAGGCAGTCCTGCTGGGCAGTTCTGGGAGATACTTTGGCATTGAAGAGCGCTGAAGTGCTTTCTTTCCTTTCTGACAGATTTCCATCCATACGGATGATATTGATCTAGCTGGTGATATTATCCAGTCCATGGCCTCCTTTTTGGCCATTGAAGACCTGCAGGTGGAAGCAGATTTCCCTGCCTACTTTGAGGAACTGCGAAAGGTGTTGGTCAAGGTGAGGAGGTATCAGGCATTTCTAAATTGGCAGCCAAGCAGCCACTGGGGATGTTTTTATGAGAGGATCTCTAAACTGCTCTGTCTTCATGGAAATCGGCCAGCTAAGGCTTGCTGTATATTCTGTGCCAAGGACAATGGGGCACCCTCTGCTTTCTGTTTATTCAGGCCCTTGGTCATCAGCAGTTGATCACTTAGTGTAAAATGTTTGGGAGACTGAGCTATGAATTTGAGTGCGGGCATAAGGTGTGTATATCTCAGTCTGATCACCCCAAGGTACTGTTCTGGCAGGCAGGGAGGTTAAGGCAAGAAGAATGGTCCCAGGGATGTTGGTAGCTTAAGTTAGGATGTTATTTCCTAATACACTTGGCCAAGGTTTAGCTTGAACTATTACCCATATGTCCAGAGTGCCAGGGGCCCTTTCTGCTGACTGTTTGCATTGTACAGGTGGATGAACACCATGCTGTGAACCAGAGGCTCACTGCCGACATGGCTGAACACTCCAGACTCATCCGCAGCATGCTGCTTCAAGCAGAAGATGCACGATGCCTGGGGGACATGTGAGCAATTGCTGCTTACCTTGTGTGTGTTTTGGGTTTAGAACAGCCAGTCTTTGCTTTTCAGGCAGAAAAGAACAAAAACCCCATTTGTGTAATACAAGGGTTGCCTAGTTACAACTCTGCAGAACTGGTTCCTTTGCTGGTCCCGCATGAGCTCCCCTTGAGCCTTGTCTTGTTCTTCAGGTGGAAAACCAGTCTGGGGAAGGCAAAAGGGCAAGGATAGGGGCTTAGCATAGAGCCCATTGTGTCAATCAGCCTTGGGATGGTGAGATACATTAGAAAGATATACTGAGGGAAGAAGGCAGTAAAAGCTGTCTGTGGTGTATGAACTTTTGAGAACACCAAGAAAGAAATTTTAGGTGTCTTTTCACTCCAGGTTGCTGTGTTATGCAAATGTCCTATCTTTACTGTCAAGAGAGGTCTGAGCAGGGCAGTGCCACTTTCACTGGGGAAAGTGGCATCTCCTCTTTGTGTTGCCTTATGAAGTAACTGAAAAACTAAGAGTAAAAAATAAGTATAACCAACATGTGTAGACAAGCCTGTTGACTTATAGCTGGCTGACATGCGGGTAACCATGGTAGCCGTTGCAACCATGTATTGCTACACCTTTATATTGACAAACCAGGAATGACTTTCTTGTCCCCAGAGATGCAAATAACTGGACTGATTGTTTCCCCTCCAGGAAAAACATGAAGACACGTTACATCGAGCTGTATGATCTTAACAGAGATTTAATAAGTCAATACAAAATACGTTGCAACAATCACACAGAGCTGCTGAATAACCTGAAAGCTGTGAATCAGGCAATCCAGAGGGCTGGGCAGTTACGTGGTAAGTGTGTGTGTGAGTTTGAAGGGAACGTGGACTCTGGGACCATAGTGAGGCAGATAAGATGGATTTGGAGGCCACCTGGGTTAGTTAAGTGGCTTCAGGGTTGTTAGCCTGAAAATAAATCAGTAGAAGTAATCTTTCATTTTTCAGGCCTAGCCAATTGCCTGTAACAGTCAACTGTGAGTGCCCAGTATCATCTGAGATCATGATTTTAGAACAGTGCAAAGCGGTTTCTAGCTTTCTGGATGGTACAAAAATTGCTAGTTTTGTTGAACACAATTTTAAAAGCACTTTTTAAAGTGTTTTTAAGTTCTTGTTTTTATTAAGCAACATTATAAATTAACTGTCAAGTGGGGCTGTTTGTCTGTATTACTAGCTCTGTAGGTCTTTGGGGAAGGAGGTATGTTTTTGTCTATTTATGGCATTCCCTTTTCAACAAGTCCTTTAAGCTCTCCTAAAATAGAGCTACAGACAATTCTTCAAGGAAAGGATTTTATTTATGCACTAGAAAAAATGTGTGTGTTTAAAAAATATTTGAAAGAATCCTCTAAATCTTGAGAGATGTGATCAAATTAGTATTTTTACTAACTGAAGCTTTTTTCTTTTTTTTTTTTTTCCTCTTTACAGTTGGCAAACCTAAAGCACAAGTGATCAGCGCTTGTCGGGATGCAATAAGAAGCAACAACTTTCATACACTGTTCAGGATAATGCGTGTGGGAGCAGCCCCTTTGTGAGAAGAGAAGCAGGACTTGCACAGAGGCAGCGTTTGCAGGCAGATAACAGACCAGGAACAATAAACAATTTAGTCTCCTACTCTCTAGCATGAGCTCATTGCAAAGGTAGCATTGTAGTTAAGCTATCAGGTGCGATGTTATTACACAAGTCAAAGCTTCGTGAAGGAAGCATTAGTTTAAGTGTAGATGTGATATTTATGCAAGACAGGTATAACTTCAGTTATTTTTCTTACAGTAACTTATTTATGTATTTTAATATATTTTGTAGTTAAGGCATTGTCCTTTTTCCATTAAAACATAGATTGGTTTGATAACTTTTGTTCTGATTTAGCTGGGAGAGATGCATGTGGTTAAGTTTATTTGCTGGAAAGATCCAAGCATTTCTGGTTTTGCTGTAATGGTCTCTGCATACTAAGCACGTAAACACTCTGTGCTGGAGAGTCCTGCTTGTCATTGCACGGAAGTGCTGTTTTCTGTGTAAATTTTAATGCAGTGCGCTAGAAGCACCAAAGAGTAACATCTCCTTGCTGGCTTTTAAGCCAGGTCTTTGAAAGCCGTCTGGTTCCACACAGGTAAGATGTAGTCTGTTTCATAAACAGCACTCTCCATACACCTGGATTGCAGGAGGTTTTTCTTTAGCTACTGTTTTTGTGCTACTGTTTTTGTGCTGTTGGAAAAAAAAGCCCTGCATATACTGAGGTGGGTGAGGATGCGTTTCAGGAGCAACAAAACCAAACTACACACCGAACCTTGGTGCGTAATTCTGAAGAGCTGCCAGTACATAATGGAGAAGGTATTGAAAATTGTCTTGGCTCCTGGCCCAAACTTGTTTATTACTTGTGGGATCTCTTAGAATTGGATTACAACATTACAATAAGGCACTTAAAGATATTTTAGAACCTTTGCCAAAGTAACTTTCTTCTAGAAGCTAAAAATATCTTGCAGTGGATGGAGGTTGGGCCCGAGTGCTCCTCGTTCCTGCACCATTCATCACATCTGTTGCTGTATGGATTGGTGTTTGTGATGTGGGCAGGGAGGAGGTGGTCCTCCTCTGTGAAGTTCTGGGGTAGCTTCTTGGGGCTGTCAGGAATATGTGCATCCTGTACCTGGTCTCTTACTTGCCACTACCAAATTCAAGCCAGCAGCCCACTATTTGTTACAGAGCCACCTGTGAGCATGCAACCAGTTGGATGGGGAGTGCAAATCTTGCAGGGTGTTTTAATCCCTAAAGTGGGCACTTGCCACTGCTTCAACCCCTTCAGTATGGAGAGCTGGGCTGCCAAAAGCACAGACCTCTGTCACTTCAGATCTGCAGCAGAAACACATCTGAATCCTTTTAAGAACCTGGTGGTTAGTCAAATCCAGCTCCTTGGTAAAAGTGTGGTGAGCCACCCAGGCTGTTCTAAGCAAGTGAGTTGATTATGGAACAGTCTCCTGGCAAAAGGGCTGGGCTTTCTGCCACCTGCTCCCTGTTCCCACTGTTTCAGCCCCTTGTTCTTTATGTTCAAAATACTAATGCTTGCTTACTTACATTTACGTAGTCCATTTGATGATAAGAGAGTGGCTCTGATCTGAAAGCAGCTTTCTCATCAGCCAGATTTTCAGGGCAATGCACCAGGCACTTCAGTCTCAGCTCTGTTTTGCTCTTGGCAGTGAGGTCAGTCCTTCGGTCACAGTCCAGACCTCTGATAAGACTGACTTCCCCCGGCTAAATTTGACAACAATCATAAAAACAACTTTTATCATTGCCAGATGTAAAATCCACATCACATAAGCTGAAGTGCTGCCAGCTTTGCAGTTGCTGTTGAAACAAAGCAACCCTTGGCTGGCATGCAGCAGCCAACTAACATGGCCATGGTTGGCCAGGGCTTGGAGCGACCTGGTCTACTAGGAGGTTTCCCTGTCTGTTGCAGGGGATTGGAACTGGGTGAGCTTTAAGGACCCTTCCAACACAAACCACTCTGTGGTTTTATGATGAGATGAACCTGCAGCAGATCAATGGCAAACAGTCCCCACTGGTAGGATTCACCTCAGGACTAATGCCTAGTCATCCTGTTCTCAGGTGGAACTTGCCACAGCAGGTTAAGCTGCTCGTCAAGTACAGAATAACTACTGAAACCACACTAATAGAGCTGCATGTTCCTGAAAATACAGGGGCAGAGCTGGTTACATGGCACAACACCTTGGTACATGTGCTGGGGACTGGGTCTAGACCACTACCCTGCTCTGCTGGGGCACTTCAGTGCCTGCCTGAAACTTATGTCTTGGCTGGAGTCTTCCTCATATGGTCCCTTTGCTGCCGGGGAAGGGCGCTGCAGGAGTACTTGGAGTGCGCTGGAGAGGGATCTGCAGAGCAGTGGTTTTCAGTGTCCTAATTCAAGTTCCAGTTTGGAGTTTATAAAACCAAAACAATTGGAACTGACACTTGACAACAGGTTATCTGATTTTAGTCCTTGTTTCTCCAAGTCCCGTGGACAGCTGCTCATCTTAATTGCTACTATATATCTGATGTGACTGGATCACTGAATACCCAATGTCAGAACTTCTTTATTGCATGTTTATGAATGTGGAAACCATTCCTTCAATCTGGTCTACAGCTACACTGTCTTATCTCCCTCCATACTGAAGTGTTCTCGTCTTCACCTTCTTGGTAAACTGACAACGACCAAATCCCTAAATACTTGTTGGGAAGTACTTGAACAACTTGGCACTTCAGTAACCAAAAGCTGCTGGTACCCTGCATCAAATGCCATCTTTGGAGGTGCATTCAGCTGGTGAGAAATGTGCATCCTCAAATGATCAATGTCTGCATGAGGCCATCTTGCCTGGTATTAAGTTTTTGTTCTCTGTTGCTTATGCTTCATAGCTGTTCACTTGCTGCTCTCCATCCTATTTTTCTGTGTTGTCCTGCTTACTCATTTTGTGGGTAAGGATATATTTCATATACATATTCCTTTCCATAATAATCAGACTACTCTGCCCATAGCTACACCTAATCGTAAATGCAGATTTGTATCCAGCAAGAGCAGCTGGAGAGAGGGCATGCAGTATTGGTGTGGTCTAAATGAAGGCGTGTCTTTCCCCAGCAGCAAGTATCATTTGAAATTCCAGTGAGTGGAGTCTTTCCCCTCTGGCTACAGCACTAGTCATGTGTGGGGCTGCCTTTGGACCTGACAGGAAGGGTGAGAGAGTAGAGATGTGGTGATTCTTTTAAAACTTTTGACTGCTAACTGCAAATTTGGCTTCTTAAATGTCTTCATCTCAGTCACCAGAGGCAGAAGGGTGGTTCCTTGTGTGATCAGATAGATCCATGCTTGCTCAAGTAGAGGCTGGTATGCCCTCTAGTGTGGTTTTTATTATTAAAAAGCAGCAAACTTCAGAAAGCCCAGCTTCTTCCCAGTCTTCTGGGAGGCTGTTCCAAGACCTACCAAGCACACTCAGGTTCATAATGCAACATGTTAAGTAACTTCATTTCATTAATTTACTCCTGACTTTGCCTGGTCAGCTATGCTGTGAATATCTGTGGTATCTGTTACCTTTGTCCAGAACAACAAAAAAAAATCTGCCTTTTTTTTTCCTCTTTGAATCCTCCATTACTTGCCTGTTTCCAGTGCAGCAGCTCACACTAAGAACTATTGTCCCCAGGAAGAGCTGCTGCCCTGGTAAGCAGCAGAGTGCTTCAGAAACCAGTACTTAACAGTAGAAGGTTGTTCTTTTATCTTCATAAAGGCATGCCCAAAGTACATCCTGTT
Organism: Pezoporus wallicus; assembly: GCF_028554395.1. Taxonomy (NCBI): domain Eukaryota; kingdom Metazoa; phylum Chordata; class Aves; order Psittaciformes; family Psittacidae; genus Pezoporus; species Pezoporus wallicus. The sequence continues at coordinate 347,684 of NW_026638968.1, read as the reverse complement.
CTGTGGAAGGTGCAGGGTGCCCAGGGACAACAGTCTCCTGCCCTTACTGCTCCTCTGTTGCCAGCTGTGGTCTTACACAGCTGCAGTGGTATTCAACAACAGGCCTGGGATAGGAGGAGCAGCAAACTGTAATCCACATCTACCCTCTCCCAACCCAGGAGAGGCAGGAGAAGTGAAATGTGCTTGCTGCAAACCTGTAGCATGCACTGCATGGCCTGGGTGAGCTGAAAGTACACCTGTGGCTGGTCACTGCCAAAGAAAGTTAACAGGCAAGCCCCTGCAGGCTGAGCCAAGCCCCCAGCAGCATGTTCTACAGTCTGTTGCCTTCCGCAGTGACTAGCCCAGCTCTACAATAGCACCTCTGATGGGCTGGGCACCTTCACAGTGAGTCTGATATGGTGCTGTGGCAAGGGCATGTGGCATGGGAGAACACTGAAAGCGTGTGCTGGGGTGAGTCACTGCACCAAGGCCACTGCCTTTCTTGTGCTGTTTAACCACAGGACCTGGGCATCTGCCACCTGGAAAGATCTCAGCTGATTCCCATCGAGAAAAGCCACATTGGAGACCAGCAGACCCTGGGAGAGAACAAAGACCATGCAAGGCTGTGCAGTTGGTGACCCTTGTACAAGGCAGGAAGAGGTGACTGCCTTCCTGCTACCAGCCCCCAGTCCTATTCTGAGGCTGGAGACACAACCCTTCACACATGAAGCACAGCATTATCCAGGTACCCACACAAGGAGAATAAGCAGGAGCAGCTCTCATCTTCTATTTTAGCTTGTAAATTCTTTGGAGAAAGGGCTGCATATGTGTCTGTCTGCCCAGCATTTAGCATAGTAAAGTCCTGCTCCTTGTTACAGTGCCAGGTCCTTTGCAGTATCAGCAGCTTCACAGCCTTTCTTCCCAACTTCACAGAGTTGTGCAGCTAGAAAAACTATTTCCCATAGCAGCTCCTTTGTTTCTGCCTGTACAAACTGAACACAGCTAAACCCCAGAAAACATCTTGGGCCTTTTGTAACAAAACCTGCCCAACCAGTGTTTGAAGCATTTAACTGACCCATTTCCTTTCTTTTTTTAATAAAATCAGTCATCAGCCTGGGGCAATGTACAGTTGTAATTTTTAGGTTAGATACACACCAAACTGCTGTTTCCATGAGAGAACGGCTGGAAAGCTGACAGCTATGTCACACCGACCCCCCTCCACACAGCATTAAAAGCAGTTGGGTGTTGTTAGAAGGCTGGGTTTCCATTTGTACAACTGAAGTCACCTAGACCCTATGTGGTAGGGTACAGCTTGTATACAGTCTGATGAAGCTGGCATCAGTGAAGTCTGCCTGGGCTTTGAGAGATCCCAGCTGAATGCCTGGACAGAAACCTGCCCCCAAGCCCCCATGTTCTCTGGTCACACTCTGCACCATTACTCGTAATAGATGAAGGAAAAATCCCAAAATCCTGTTCTGTTTGGGTGCTTGTTCAGGCGTGCCAAGCTACGGTGATTGATGTACTTCACAAACTTCATAGTTTCTTTGTCTCTGTAAACCAAAGCCAAGCAGTTGTCCTCTGGATTCACTGTCAACAGCTAGGAGACATGAAAGCAAGGGCGGAAATGAGCTTCATAACAATGGCTTTGATATCATTCCAAGGAAGAAACAAACAAAACTATTTCAAAAGCTAGTCAGAAAAACAGTCTGATGTTAGTAAATGAACCATGTCACTATTTTCATCTGAATACCCCTCAATCTGAAGCATTCATTATATAGCAACTTAGTATGACTCTCAGCACTGTCACTAGTGCCGATACTGAATGTGACCCTAGGGAACAGCACTTCCTGGAAAATCATCATCTCTGTTACAGCCTTGTGCCCATCACAGGCTTCCCAAATGCCACCAGGCCCAAGGCTTCAGCTTTATGGGGTACACCAGCCTCTTGAGGCTGAAAGGCTGCAGCATGATACTGAGCACACTCTTAGGGTTATGTCAGTGCTATGACAAAGTGTAATTACGTCTCTCTACCCTAAACAATTTCACCTTATTTGAGGTCCTTACCTCTTCATCTTCACCTTTTGCAATGTATGAAGTAAAGCCACCGTATTCTGGATCCCAGTCTTGAAACAGAAAAGACAGACTGTTGGGCAGTTGAATACTGTCCAGGCTCCATGTCACCTTCCTGAAGATGCTGTTTTTACACCCCACTCCCCGCAGTTACTGGGTACAGGATGCTTCCCAGTCTGTTTTTTTTTGTTCTGTTCAGAAACAACTTGAATCAAATGTACTGGATTTGTCTTTTACCACAGATGGGCCATTTAAGATTGCTTGGCTCTCTGTTCCTCACCTGTGGAACACTTTTGCCTTAGCAGATATGCAAAGCATTTCAGTATCACTATCAGCACTTGCCAGGTGGTTTCAGTTGGTGCATTCTGGACTCAGCTGGTCCAATACTCATGTTTAGATTTTTGTTTTTACCACTATCTAACTAGCAATCAACCTGAAACACCTAGACATGACTAGAGTGGCTTTTGAAAACCCTGGGTTTTGTGAATTGGAGGTGCAGTGAGAATTTTGATGAGAAAAGAGCAAAATGGAACATATCTAGTGGGTATTCAGCCCACCTGACCCTTCACCATGCCCAGAGCCACTGCTCAGTGAAAGGCCAGGGAGATGCAGCCATTCCCTCTGCCCAAGCGCCACCTCCTGGCTCCAGCAGGAAGGGTCAAAGCTGATCCCATGGCCGTAATCCCAAATGTTTGTGTAAGGACTACTGAAACCACAGTTTATGCACAAGCGAGGACTTGGATGAGGTCTACAGAACCCTTCTATGTCAGAAAAAGCAGGGAATTCAGAAGTCCTTCCTTTAGGCAACCCTTGGCCTCTTCATGCAAACTCTTTTGTCCTCTTACCCTCACAGCCACAGAAAAAGAGCAAGTCAAGAGCAAACTCTGTTGCTTGAGTGTCATGGACTAGAGTATAGTGTCCGTGGGTCCAGCGCCTCAGCTCCCCTGCACATACAGGGGTCCTGGAGCCTAAGAGAGGGAACAAACAAGACAGGCTGGCAATGTTTTCTGAAAGATTCAATCCTTGTTTTGGGTGTAAGTTTTCCAATTCTAAAATTATCTTCTGATCTGTTGACTTTTTTCCTTTCAATTTGGCATCTCATACAAGAATCTATTTCATGTACAGCAGGAGTACGCAGATGTAAAAAACACCTGACTATTGGCAAAAGATTACTGGGCAGTTAAATAACACACCTGTGCCCCATGCCTTGACTCCTAAATAAGTCTCACCTTGAAGACCAACAAGTGTGTTGCAAATGGTATCTTCAAGTTAGTCATTAATTTAGTTAGACTTCTTTTGTGATGGTCACTGATTTTAGAAACCTCATCTGACAAAATGGTGCCTTGTGTCTTGGCTGCAGTGCAAGGCAAAATGCTAGTTCCATAAAAATCATTGGGAATTCTGCTGCAGACACCCTCAACATCAGGATCCTGCTCAAATCCCTTCATACTGCTGCTACGCCACTTACTATTCTGTGTCTTGCTGTCTTGTGCTTCGGGGACATGATCAGGCTGGTCTGGTTGATGGGGTTTTCTATCAGCATAGTGATCAGTCTCTTCATGCTCAGGTCTGGGACTGCTGTCCCCAGTGGTGTCTGTGGCTTTTCCTACCCCAGCATCTTCATCCTCATCAGAGGGAGCCAGGAAATGCAGCTTTAGGCCAGTGAAGTTGGACAGCAGTAAAAACAAGGCCTCGGAGCGTAAGAACTGCAGGAATTTATCCAGGATGTCAGGGAGGCTGTCTTCCTCTGCTGTCTCATAGAGTCTGAAAGACAGTAGAGGTATCAGCAGATGTATAGCCTTGTTGGAGAACCAGCAAGGACCATGTCCATGAGGGCAGCATCAACCAGTGCAGCCTCATGGCAGTTCCTGCTTGGCATGGTCAATAGGTGCAGGGCGCTGTCATCCCCACCTTTTATTGGCAGGCCCTTGACTATTCCACTGGATGTCTTTATTCTCCAAAGCTTCACAGAGTAGTTGGTATTTCTCTTTCTAGGAGAGAAAGGTAGCACAGAAACTTTAACATTTAGCTCCCATGTCTCCCTTGCTGTGCTGTAGGCTACCACTGTCTGCTATCAGATAAGGCACTCCTCTAACTGGTTTGAGGCTCCTAAGGAATGCTGAATTGAGGCACGCAGCCTGGGTGGGCATCATCTCTTTTTGCTAGATCTCAAATGCTACCTAATTGTCTGCTGGGTGAGAACACAATTTCACCGAGATACAGATGCACAGTAAATGAGAGGTCATCAGCCTTGTGAAGCAAAGCCTTTTAAGTAAGACAAAAACATTATGGATCACTTGTTTCACACACACACACACACACACACACACACACACACACACACACACGGGTCAAGTTCCCTAAGTGCTAATCTGCAGGACAAGGACACTCTGGGTCACACAAGGCTAGAAAGCAGGAAGAATGACATGTCCTTCCGTCCTTCTGCTTTGCTTCTTGCAGAAAACAAGAATGTTGAAGCAAAGTATCTGATGCTGGATGAGTCCCCATGCAGCAGTATACGGGGAGTGAGAGAGGATCCATGACAGGATCACAGCATGGTGGAGTTTGGAAGACATTGCTGGAGGTCATCTGGTCATTCCCCTTGAGGAGGTGGAACCAGAAGGTGTTTTAGTTGATGGCCATATGAGCAAGCCCTTTTCCAGCCTGCATGACCTATGGCACCTGCCAGCCCTCTGACCTGTTCTGGCAGCCCCCATCAGATTGAATCATTGGGCTTACCTTGAGAAAATCTTTCAGGAGAATTTCTGATCGCTCCTCAAATTCCTCCTGGATTTGAGCTTGGGAGTCCATGTCCAAATAAACTAGGCTGATCCACTCATACAAGATTTCGTGCTGGAAGGGAAATAGATTTGAATGCTGAATTTGCAAAAGTGAAAACGATTGCCCAACGCCCCCATAACAGGTATCCCATGGATATGACAAAGAGAAATGCAGGTAAGCAGAGGTAGGCTTGTTACTCACGTCGCAGGGGACGTGTGGGCTCCTGGGCAAGGAAGCTTCAATGCAGCGTGCAGGTCTGACTGTTGATGGGCCATGAAACCAGCCACTCACCGACAAGCGGCACTTCTCCTCTGACAGAACTTCGGACACCTGCAACAACGCTGGTATTGCTTAGATCACAGCACATTTAAGCACCAGCTGTAATAGGCTGGTCATCATAGGAGATGGACTCCAGAGAGCCTACTGCATTCAGTGTCAGACAAAGTGTCAAAGTGTCAGACAAAGTGTCAGACAAAGTGTCAGAAAAAGGACAGACCAGGCTGGATTATTCTTGGCTTACAGAGAAAGGGCTAAAGCAAATTTTGATGCTCAAGTCTACTGTAGGTTTTCAGATTCCCAGTCCAAGCTTTTTCTCCAAGTTTCCAGCAGAATCCATTCCCTTTTTTTGTTATTAAAAGTAATCGTATTTTATTTTTCTATCATTAATTCTGTTGAAGAACCAGCTATCATAGGCTGCAAAAAACAGCTGTCACATCTTAATATGAAAACTCAAAAAACACTGATGGACTGCAGCAGGCTATACTGGTCTACTTGTCTTTTCCTTTTTAGAAAGTGCTGTCATACAAGCCATCATGAAGGGTATCTGCCTGATACTTTCGGCTGTTTGTATTTGCATGTATCAGACTACAAGCAGCCCCTCTACCCTGGCCTGTGAAAACACTTCACTTTCACAGTGATGGCCACTGTTAAACCTTGATTTCATCAAGCGGGGCTAAAGTGAACAATATCACATCCTAGGGTGCTATATCATAACAGCAATGTGAAGAGAGCACCATGCCCTCATAACTGGTTGCAAGCCACAAACTGTTGTAAATTTTTGAATAGCACATGAAGACTTTGCACTGGGTTTTGTTGTTTTGTTTTTTTAGAACAGGAGGAACAAACAGTCTGTTCCGAAAGGTTTTGGTTCTTACTGATTGTTACAGAGCTGTAGTGGCCTTCTCCTTGCATCACTTAGAGGTGTTCTGGATTATTTGGAATGGCCACTGAATCCTAAATCACTTGGGAAATGGAAACCAGAAAAATTCCTGTCTTTAGAAGCTCATGGACCTGCTCCATGCAGCAAACACCCACAGCTTTATTTGCTATCTCTGGGAAAAATGTACACAATAGAAGCGGAAGACCTATTAGGAAGTACTGACTAAATGCTCTTTGTCTGATGTCTGAGGATTTAACGGTGGTGTGTGTTGTGAAGGATTCCTATCACTATGAACCTTACACAGTCCTCCAAGGATAATTTGCAGGCTCTACACTTTACTGACTAAAGGATTGAGGAAATTATTTGGTGGTTCAGCAAATACTCTGGACAGTGAGGACCACATCTAGGAGACTTTGATTCACAGTGCTCCCAGTTAAAGTTGGTTTAAAGTTGGCTTTGTCAGTTCTTGTCCTCCTTAAAGTCCCTCCTAAGAAGCCCTGCCTTTAACACAGAGCACTTTCCATGAGTATCCACTCTACCCCACAGTTCTCCCTTTCCCTCTCCTTCCCCATCAGGACTGTCATAAAAAACAGTGAATAATCACAACAATGAGAATCAGAAAATGAATAACAGACAGCTCCTTGCCTGGTGGAAAGAGACTGGAGACACTTCAAAGAAAACCAGTGTGTTCCATGAAGGTACCAATGACTTGACAATTTGCTGGGGTTGAAAGTGTTCTGAGGAGGAAGAAAACACACTCTGGTTAAGACATGAACAGGAACTCACTAGAAACTGTTGCTTCGCTCTGACTTCATGACATAGTGACTGGTGAGACACCTGGGTTTAAGGGATGGAGCTGACAGCAAGTATGTGGTGACGAATCAGTGAACTCCTGGTGCTGGAAACGGAAGTTACCACCATCAGTTTAGCATTTCAAGCACAGTTACTGGCACTGCTTTCATCCTGCCTCTGCTATTGGCTCTTGCAAATGGAAAAAAGGACATTTCTGTCTGCTGGGGTAATGGGTTTAAACTTAAACAGGGAAAGTTCAGGTTAGATATAAGAAGCTCTTTACTGTGAGGGTAGTGAGGCACTGGAACAAGGTTGCCCAGAGAAGTGGTAAATGCTCCATCCCTGGCAGTGTTCAAGGCTAGGTTGGACAGAGCCTTGGGTCTAGTGTGAGGACTCCCTGCCCTTGGCAGGGGGTTGTAACTGGATGATTCTAAGGTCCTTTCCAACCCTAACCATTCTATGATTCTGTGATACAGCCCATCTCTAAGGTGCAAATTTTTCTTACACATCAGCTTCTCTGGACAAAGGAGAAACTCTCTTCCCTTTTACTCTCTGAGGAGAGCTGCTGCAAGGGGTGCATAAGCTTCACCTTTTTCAGCCACCTGCAGCAGAGCTCAGGGCTCTTACCATCTGTGCTGTACAGGTCCAGCATTCCCCCATCCCTTCTCCCCCAGGGTGGGACGAGGTACAGGATGAAAGCAATCCTCCGACCTTCCAACTCATCGTCATGGCACAGCAAGACATCTGCAATTACACACGTTTTGCTGCTGTAGCATCTTTCTAGTACGCACATGATTCATTCTAATGACTGCTTCCCAGCTTTGTCCCGCAAGGATACAACAAGAAAAAACACGCCTGTTCCAAGAAGCGCATTTTCACTCGTCAGCATCACCAGCCCAAGATTTGCAAGATTAACTTCTGTGGGACCGCTCTGTAACTGGCAGATTAGCCCACCTTGAAGGTAGAGGCAGTTATAACTCATCCCCTGCCCCTCCCTGTCTGTCCCTCGGCATGGTGGACAGAGATTCCTCACTTAACCAGTGATCCAAGCTCTGACTCCTAAACACAGAACTGCACTTTGAGGAGGTTTGTTGCTGGACTAGAGGGAGGGGGGAACCCTGGGAACTGAAAAACTGGGCCAACAACTGGTTGTGCAGAAGACTTCAAAAGTAGAGCTGACAGCAGTAACAATTTTCCCCTTTCTCCAGGGATTTTTCATGACTAAAAGTGCAGGCACAGTTGTAACCTGGACTCACAAGGGTGCTGTTTTAGCATCAGACTTTACAACCTCAGCTATAGTGTTTGAAAGCTGAACACATCACCCTTTTGCATGGCAGCAGGCCTGCACGCATGGGCTTAGCAGCCCCGCTAAGGTGGGAACTTGCACTAGCACTGGGCCCAGTTAAAGCCATCAGCAATGGAACTATGCCAGCAGTTTTTCCATGATTTGTACTTCTATTTTCTGAGACTTTGATTTGCTGCTGATAGGACCCTCTGAAACTAGAAAGAGTTTGGGACGGGTCATGAAATTAGTATTCTATAGACGTTTCTTTTATTACACACATACACACCCAGCTTTAGGGAAAGAAATGGTTATAGACTGACCAGTATATTCATATTTAGCACAGGAGATATCAATAGTTGGCTCCAGCTCTATCTGGGTCACGGCAGAAAGCCACGGTCGGAATTCTTCACACAGAGCATGCCTAAGATGACAAGCACAAGGTGTCTGTCACTTACACCATGACAGTGTTACAAACCGTATCAGCATAGCCTAAACTAATTTTCCGCGTCCATTCTACCTATTTAAGCAGTTAAAGGTGCTGTTGCTGCCAGTGACAGTGTGTTCCTGTCAAACTACACAGGAGCTGGTTAGGAAAACAGCCCCATGTTCACAGCATTGCTGTCAACTGGAAGGGGAACCAGCAAACATTCTGACAGCAACAGGTATATGAGGGCTGCAGCTGCACAACAGAGGACAACAGTTATCTGACTTCAGTGCCAGGATTCAAGTCTTCAGGGACAGTTCCTGGCCCACCTGTGGCCCCAGAATTCCCCAGGAAGCCAGCACCTAGGTTGGGGCAATCCCAAGCACAACTACAGGCTGGGCGGAACAGCCCTGAGGACTTTCTCATTTGATTAATGAGAAGCTACCCAAGACCTGCTTGCAGCCCAGAACCCCCCTGCATGCTGGGCTGCACCCCCAAAGCGTGAGCAGGAGGTCAAGGGAGAGGATTCTCCCCCTCTGCTCCTCTCTGGGGAGACCCCCCTTGCAATCCTGCATCCAGCTTTGGGGCAACAACACAAGAGGGACGTGGAGCTGTTGGAGTGAGTTCAGAGGAGGCTACAGAGATCTGCGAGGGCTGGAGCAGCCCTGCCTGGAGACAGGTTGAGAGAGCTGGGTTTGCTCAGCCTGGAGAAGAGAAGGCTCCTTAAGGGGAGACCTTAGAGCAGCTCCAGTGCCTAAAGGGGCTACAAGAAACCTGCAGAGAGGCTTTGGACAAGGACCTGTAGGGACAGGGCAAGGGGAATGGCTTTAACCTGACAGAGAGGGGACCGAGATGAGATCTTAGGCAGAAGTTCTTCCTTGTGAGGGTGCTGAGACCCTGGCACAGGTTGCCCAGAGAAGCTGTGGCTGCCCCATCCCTGGCAGTGTTCGAGGCCAGGTTGGACGGGGCCTGGAGCAACCTGGTCTAGTGGAAGGTGTCCCTGTCCGTGGCACGGGTTGCAAGTGGACGAACTTTTGAGGTCCCTTCCAACCCAAATCGCTGTGATTCCATGACTCCCCACCCGGAGGCTGCAGGGCCCAGGACCAACGCTTTACCTCAGCGCCGCGACGTGCGGCTCCGAGCTTTCCCTCAGCTCCTCGGACTGCGGCGGCCCATGGAAGAAAAGAAGGGACAGCGGTTAGTGCTGCCCGGCTCGGCCAGCCAAGGCTCGGCCCGGCCCGGGGCCCACCTGCCGCAGCGAGAGAAGGTCGTTCCGCCGCCCGCGGAAGCCGAGGCCTAGCAGCTCGTCGCGCAGCGCTTCGGCGAAGGCCGAACCCGCCAGGAAGCCGGGAATGACGCCGTGCCGGAACGGGACCGGCTCCACCGCCGCCGCCTCTGCAGGAGAAACGCCGCCAGTGAGGGAACGAGGGGAGGAGGCCTGGAGCGAGTGGTGTCCAGCCGGGCCGTACCGTGTCGGAGCTGCTCCCCACGGACCCAGGCCTCCGCCGCCCGCTCCCGCAGTGCCGTGTCCCGGAGGATGTCGCTGAGCTCGGCGAGCGTCTCCCGCTTCCCGCGCTTTCTTCCCGCCGGTGCTGATGTGGCGGCCCCCCGACGCTTGGCGCCCATAACGCGGCCCATAACTCCGTACCGCGGCTCCCGGTACTCCCCGCGCTTTCCGCCGGCACAACCACACCACGAGAGGGCAGGGCGGCTCCTCCCCGCGGTCGCGGCGGAAGCGCGGCGGCTGTTCCGGTGTGGTAGCGCGTAAAGGAAGCGCGGCCTGGCCGGAGGGTGACGTCGGTCGCTGCCGAACGCTGAGTGCTGCGCTGCCATGTCCGTGGTTCCGCCCAACCGCTCGCAGACCGGCTGGCCCCGAGGGGTGAACCAGTTCGGGAACAAATACATCCAGCAGACGAAGCCGCTCACGCTGGAGAGGACCATCAACCTGTGAGTGCCGCTCGGACTTCTCCGTCTCGCTCCGCTCATGTGCGAGGGCCGCTCGGAGGGCCCTGGTTTCTCTGGGTGCTGAGGGGGACGCGATGCGGCGCGGCGCTTGTGGCCGATGCGGGAGCGGGCAGCGACCGGGAAGTTTGGAGAGATTAGTGACATTAACGGGCCTGGCCCAGGCAGTGCGGGCTCCCAGCGCCGTAGCCCGCAGCGTTGCGGAGCGGGGAATTCGAGCACCAACCGCCGCGTGGCTCGGCCCGGTGGGATTTGGGCTGGCCCCGTGTAGACGGTGGGACGGGGCCGGGCACGGCCAGTGCCTGCTCAGTGGCTGCGGCTGGCGTTTGACTTAAATTCAGAGCTGTGCCTACCAAATAAAACTGACCTAGAGACTGGCTATTTGCTAAGAAACAACTACATGATACGAGAAGCCACACACTTTTTCTTCCTCTGTAAGTTCTGACAGAAGTACTTCACAACGAACACATCTGTCTTGTTGCAGAATATGTAAATGTTAACTGTAACAGTCCGCATTCGATATTAGCCATTAATTGCAGACTTGTGTGTTTATATATGTACAGTTTGTACAGCTGGCTTTGTTCACAGAGTGAACATATTTGTGTCATATTTCTGACATCCATATTTAAACTTCTTGAAGTTTAAATATGGATGTCAGAGACTAGTATGTGTTTCTAGTGTTTCTGAAGAAAAAACTTGTCAAGAAGTTGTGTTACCACTGTCATTTTTTTTTTTTAAGTATAAGCTAAGGGTTTTGCTATACTGGCTAATGTACCTAATTTGGTGTAGCATGGGTTAGTGTAGTAGATTTTGTATTAATAAAGCTGTTTGTCTGTCTATTTGGATATAAATGGAAAAAAAGGAATGTAGATGGTTCTAAGCGGTAAGTGAATGTGGAGGAGCTTGCTAATGAATGACTCTGCGGTTAGGAAACTAGTGTGTGTGAGAGGACTCTAACAGCTGCATCTGGCTTGTGATTTTGCCTCTAAAGCAGGAGGGAAATTTGGGGGGGGCGGGGGAAGTATACGCTATTTGAGTTTAACGTGATTAAATATTGGAGAAAGAATATTGCAACTTGTATTTCAAGGAAAACATTCCCCATGGAATCAGTCACTTACTCTGTTAATTCAGTTGCTGTATGCCACAAGTTGATAAAACCATGGTGATAACTTCTTACTGCTTTGCTCAGAATCCATTTTCCTCTCCCTTTCTGATTTAGCTGGATGATCCTGTCTTCCCTCCAGGCCTCATGCCACCAGACCTGTGTTACTTGGATTTTTGTTGTACAGTAACATTCTCCTGTTGCCCTCTTTTCTCTCTAGGACTGGCTGATCTCTTGCCTGACCTTTCCTTTGTTTATTGGCTCTTTTCAGTCCCTCTTCCCAAGTTTCCATTGTACAGTCAGCAGAGAAGGCAGAGGCCCAGCACCTAGCAAGTGATCTGCTCAGACTCTTGATCTTATCCCCAGCCTGCGCATAGGCATTCAGCATTTGTCCTCTTTTGTGATCCAAATCCCCAATTTTCCACTTCAAACCCAGTTCTAACAGTTTAGTTCTCAGGCTCTTCATTACTTCTGCAGAAAAAGAACCTTGCTGTCCTGTGCAGCTTGATTCCTTCCCAGCAGAGCTTTTCTCTCATGTTCCTTTCCCAGCTCCTGTCACAGCCTCAGCTGCCTTTATGGTGTGAAGATCAAAGAGGATGGCTTGTATGGCATGATACACTTGTATGTGTTGTGGTGCAGATTTTCCCATGGTAGTGGCCCCATAAATCACAAACAAGAACTTCTCACGTAGCACTGTTTGTTCCATGAAGCACAGAGGGTTATGCCTCAAGGGAGATGCTGTGTCACAATGATTTAAATGCGGATTTTTTGTTATGCAAGTACTTTTGTTTTTCCCCTTGCAGGTATCCGTTGACAAATTACACATTTGGTACAAAGGAACCCCTGTATGAGAAGGACAGCTCTGTTGCAGCTCGGTTTCAGCGCATGAGGGAAGAGTTTGACAAGATTGGCATGAGGCGGACAGTGGAAGGGGTTCTGATTGTCCATGAGCACAGGCTGCCCCATGTGCTGTTGCTGCAGCTGGGGACAACTTTTTTCAAGTTGTAAGTGTTTCTTGAACATAACTTCATGGTTTTAACTTCATGGACCACTAAATATGTGGGCTAGAGGTTAAAGTGTGTCTGGCTGATGGATGTTTTAAATGTGATTCACTTCTTGAAAAGACATTCTGGAAAGAATCTTTTTCAATAATGGGGCTTTCATTTAAAGTGTATTTGTCTGACTCTGCTCATGAGTGGGGTGACTTCATTTGGAACCAACTGGAAATCATAGTTATGGTGTGTCACTATGGTAAAATCCTGTTTAAAACTTGTGATCAGTAGTGTGTTGTGCTGATATTGTGAAAGCTGTTATGCTTAAATATGCTTATGCTGTGGTTGCAAAAATGGTAATCTAAGGCTGAAGGAATAAACCCCAGTAAGCACAGAATGATATCCGTTTACAAACTACAGGGGGAGCTGGGGACAGCAAGAAAGGTTGGTGTCTAAATGTGAGAAAATGGCTTCAGGTCATCTGAGTTATTGCTGCCAGAGTGAAATGTCAGTGTTTAGGTCATATAGTCATAGCAGTGGTGCCAGTTTTCTTTTTAAACTGGATGGGTTTGACTTGTCTCAAGTTTTCCCGTTTGTTCTCTTGCTTTGATGTTTTAACATTTGTGTTGTTTGTTCTCAATTTTGTGTGTGTGACATCTCATTTTATATCTGAATTCTTTCCTGACTTCTTGATTTGGAGGATGTTTGTGGATAAAATAGGCTAGACTATAAAAGTTTTGCAAAATTGTAATGATGAAAATGTTTTTAGGATTTTGGTTTTGTTTGGGGTTTGTTTTTGTTTTTGTTTTTTTTTTCATTAACCTTGCATCAAATTCTGGGTGGTTCCCCATGGGAGTTTTATTTTCCACTTTCTGTGTGTGTCAGGGAGTGCTGTTTCTGAGATAAGAACAAATACAGTTGGTATTTACAACTCATGCTTCAACTTCTGGTGCTTATATATTACTGTTAAATATTTGCCTTTAAGTGTCACAGTTGTCATATATGTTGTTACTTTGTCTTGCTGAAGAAGTTAAAGCATTTTATGTGATAGTTATTTTTTAGGGGCCATACAGTAGCCATTTGAGTCACGGTTCTGGTGAAAGCTATCCTGCAATTCAGCAAAGCTAGATTTGGAATTCCTGACTTAAGGGCCATGAATTTGTAACTTCCTGCCTGGAAGCACATCCAGTGTTACCTGTGAAGTTGGTAAATGCAATAAAACATAACTGTAGCTTTCATCACTGTTTATTTTGACAGACCTGGTGGTGAACTCAATCCAGGAGAAGATGAAGTAGAAGGGCTCAAACGCTTAATGACAGAGGTCTGTTTCTTTATCTTGCTATTCCAGAATGTTGAATTGTCTTGGAGTACAAAGCATTAGAACAGTCTCCTTATGACTTCTGTTACTTTGCTGCTTTTGTGATGTTTGCAGGTAGTTAAGAAATAAAGCAATAAGCTTGCATTTATCTCCATACTGAGTGTGATGGAGTGTTTTGGTGGCTGACTCTCCACCTCCTGCTCAAGTCCTGTGTTTGTTTGCAGCTTTGCTTTTTGGCTGGCTTCAGGCAAGTGAAATGGGCAGTAAAATATGTTGTGGAGCACAAATGCTGAGGACTTGTTTTCGAGATAGCTCTCCCAATCACCAGTTAACTTCCTGTGCTCTCAGAGTAGCCTAAGTCTGCCATTCATGCATTTCATTCTTCCCATTGGCCTCACAGGACTCTCTTCAGCCGAATCATAAAATGGTTTGGGTTGGAAAGGACATTAAGATCATCCAGTTCCAACCCACTGCCACAGGCAGGGACATCTTCCAGTAGACCAGGCTGCTCCAAGGCCCGTCCAAGCTGGCCTTGAACACTGCCAGGGATGGGGCAGCCACAGCTTCTCTGGGCAGCCTGAGCCAGGGCCTCACCACCCTCACAGGGAAGAACTTCTGCCTGAAATCTAACCTGAACTTCCCCTGTTTCAGTTTAAACCCATCACCCCTTGTCCTGTCGCTGAAGTCCCTAATGAAGAGTCCCTCCCCAGCATCCTTGTAGGCCCCTTTCACATACTGGAAGGCTGCTATGAGGTCTCCACACAGCTTCTCATCTCCAGGCTGAACAGCCCCAACTTTCTCATCCCGTCTTTATACGGGAGGTGCTCCAGCCCCTGATCATCCTTGTGGCCTCCTCTGGGCTTGCTCCAACAGCTCCATGTCCTCCTTATGCTGAGGACATCAGAACTGTACACTGTGCTCAAAATGGGCTCTCATAAGGGCAGAGTAGAGGGGCAGGATCATCTCCTTCCTCCCAGCAGCTGGTCATGCTGCTGAGGATACAGCCCAGGACACCGCTGGTGAATGGAATTTGTAATGCTTTCTGAATTGTCATTGTTGGATGAGGCTTTTGTTAAAAAAAAGTCACTTTATACAAAAGTAGTCTAAAATTATTTGAAAAGCTGTTCAGAGCAGTTCTGAACTACATCAGATCCTTATTCCAGCAAGTCTTCATGCTTCCAGTATGTTTTTTCAAAAAAAATCCCCTGACTTGGGGTAGTTAAGTTTTGACTGTAACTGGATTTTTGGTAGATACTGGGTCGTCAGGATGGTGTTCAGCAAGACTGGGTGATTGATGACTGCATTGGTAACTGGTGGAGACCGAACTTTGAACCTCCACAGGTAAGTATTCGTGTTGACTTTTATCTTCTTCAGCCTAGTATTGATTGTGCTTCCGAAAGCCTTCAACCTACTAGTTGGGCTTTTTGAGTACCTGTTGCATGAGCAATTATTTTGGTTTTTTACCTATATCATCTCCTTTCTGTGGCTGAAGAGAAACATTTTTATTTTTATTTTTCGTGGAAACTCCCATCTCCCTCCTCAAACCTGATGGATGTGGAACTACTGGATACAATAGCTTCCAGTCCCGTGCTGAGCCAGACATGCCATTTAAATTCCTGTTGTAGCCACAATGCTGCATATGGAACAGACACCCTATGAATAAATTAGTCACGCTGTGCTATTTCTGGATGCTTTGCTCAATTTGCTGTTACACGTTTGTCTTGCTGGTTGTTTTAACTGCTTGTGAGTAGTGGTGCCTCTTTAGATCCTGTCAACAGTTGCCACAGCAACAACATTTCCTTTCAATTACTTACCGTATGAGCATGTTTTTTGTTATTTGATGGCATGAAAGAACAATGTATGATATGCTGAAAGTTTGCACAGTGCTTGGTAATTTATAAAGTAGCACTTAATATTGCACAATATTTTCAAAGCTCTGTACAAATAATTTTTGTTGGTTTTCTTCCAGTATCCCTATATCCCAGCTCATATTACAAAACCAAAAGAGCACAAAAAGCTTTTCTTGGTCCAGCTTCAAGAAAAGGGTAAGTGTTTACAGGAAAGGATTGTATTTTTAACAATATCTAAACGCTTGCATGTCGCACAAGGAAATGCAGTGTCAAGTTGGTGCTTGTATATTGCAGTTGCTCATAGGTGATGGCTAAAATATATCAATGCTGGTATCAGTTTTGAACGTGGGTGATCCTTGGAAAATGAGTTCCTAGTAAATTCTCATGCCTGCTATAGGTACAGCATATGAACCCTGTATTTGATTAAAAAAGGAATAAACCTTCTGTAGTGCTATAGGTAGGGACCTTGTTTAGAGGTGGGGAGGGAAAGGGGTGGTGATCCCTTGGCTGAATGTGTGGTGGCTTCTCTCATTAATCAGTTTGTATTTGCTTTTAGCCTTGTTTGCTGTCCCCAAAAATTACAAGCTGGTCGCCGCACCATTGTTTGAGCTCTATGACAATGCACCAGGATATGGACCCATTATTTCCAGCCTTCCTCAACTTTTGAGCAGGTATATTATAATTTGTATTTTGGTTCTTGGGAACACATTTGCTGTGGGACATCACAGAAACCAACTTGAAAAAGGTTGCAGCTGTCCCAAATAGCTTAGAATGTACCTAAGCTGTAATGAACACCTTGCCTGATCACAACTTGCTCGCAGCAGAGCCCTATCTAGCAGGCTGTAGCAAAGGAAAATGTGAAAGATGGTGAGTTTGGAGCTTTGTACAGGCTAAGGAGCAGCTGTTTATAAATGTTAGGGACAGCATGAGAGTAAAAGCAAAGATGTGTGTCTGAAGCCCTTAAGTGTGTGTGTTATCTCAGCTTGGTGATGGTTAAATGTGGTGGGATCTTCTAGATTCTGTAGTAAAGTTTATAAAACGTAGAATCTTTGTACAAGTATTTTTTCCTTCCTTTTCCCAAAGTACACACTCTCTGGCTTTCTTACCTGAACAAGGATTGCCCCTGTGGTCTCCAGAGCTCACTAGTCCTACTAGTTGCTGTTACTTCAGCAAATGTTCAGGAGCTCCAGGTGTCCCACAGCCTGCCAGCTGTTACTCAGGGAAACAGTTCTGCTATCCACCTACTTGAATGAAAAAAAGCTGTTACCAGAATGGAGTTTTTCTGTATATAGCCCCTATTTTGGCATTTGTAGCTATGGGGGCTATTCTGCAGCCACATATCAGTGTGATCCAAGGGGTGGGCATCTGGAAGCTGAGGGATGCTTTCAAGGTGGGAATGCTCATCACTGGGGAAGTTAGCTGAGAAGAATTAGCTCTGAGTGTGTCTGTATGTCACCCTTGGAGTATAGAATGTTGGCCCTAGTAGCTGAAACACAGCAAAACAGTTGCTGATGATGGGGGAATGTAACTCTTAATGGTATTTTCATAGCTATGTAGCTCTCTTAAGAGACTGCTGTGCAATACTAACGTAGGATTGGCTGTTAAAAATGCTTCCTGCTCTACCATAAAGCTGTCTTACTAAAAAGTACACCTTTGTTCTGTCAGATGGAGGCTTACCAAGCGCAGAAAAGAAAGGTTTGCTTATTCATTCCAAAATGTCACTTGGTGAGGAAATTTCACATCCTTTTAATTAAACTTTTTGCATCCTTTTAATTTTAGGTTCAACTTTATTTACAACTGAGGTCCTGTGAGTCTGAGACAAGAAGCCGTCTCTGTGAGCACAGCTTTTAAATGTAGAGAAAAGAACACGTGTGACACTTTTTTTTTTTTTTTTACTTTTTTTTGTCGTTCTTTTCCTGAAGGCTACTAAACTTTCCCCAGTATGAATTGAGAAGTGACTCACAGCTGTTTAGGTAGTGGGATGACAATGTGTTACTGGTGTGTTCATCACTTTTCATTGTAATACCTTTTTTTCTTTTTCTACAACATTAAACAAAATGGTTAATATTTTGTTTGCCTTCAGTTTGTGTTTTTTTTGGTGGTTTTTTTGTGTGTTTGTTTGTTTGTTTGTTTAGTTTTAGTTGTCTCCTGTGTACTTCTAGGTACATATTTTAGGCTTTACTTTCCTTCAGGAGTGCAGAAGATCATGGAAACAAGTGGAGGACCTAAACCATTCAGGGACCTTTGCATAGGCTGATCCACATTCCTGAGCAGGGAATTAGTCTGAGGGAGAAATTAAACAGTAAAAGTACGTGCAATATAAATAAAGTTTTAACTTTGAAGACAGAATTGCTGTTTTGAAGGGAGTATGAGTATTTAAAGGCAGGTATAGCCTTTGCTCAAAGCCTGCCAGAACTGATCTGGAAGCATTACAGCTTGTACAGGGCTTGGAGGAGATGAAACATGTATCTTCTCCCACTGTGCCTCCTTAAGAAAGTAACAACCCAACAAATTTTGGATTGGCCTGAGATCCAGTTAAAATACTGGGAGTGAAATTAATTTTGTATATTTTTCTATAGTTACAAACAGAATTTGGCTGATGCTGAAATGTCTGGCTGATGCCGAAATGTTTGGCTGATGCCACAAGCAAGTGGCTCCACATGCTTAGCTGTCAGACCAGTGTGCTGTGCCATCCTGGAAGATATGCCCCAATCTCTGCTATTTTCCTTCAATGTTGTACTTTCTTGGAGGTTGCAAATACCAACCTTCATAGTTTTGCTTATTTCCCATGCTTGGCTAAACATCAGTTCCAGTTGGATGTGTCACTTCCAAATGTCTTCAGCCTACCACAGTTTTGCTTAAGTCTTTTGAAGACTTGTTCACAAATTCTGCCTTGGATCAGAAGATGCACTGTTGCTTGTGTGCTCTCCTCATTTGCAGAGGTATTGTTGGAGAGAGAATTGAAACTTGCTGCAGGGCTCAGTTCTTTTGCCAGCTGTGCTGATAAGCTATGTACAGAACAAGTCCAAGAGCTTTGTGTTTCGATCAAATTGAAGCTGTAAAGTATAAGATTGACCTGGAAAAAAATACTGGAAATAGTAGCAGTGGAACTGTTCACTTCAGTCTCGTGGAGGAACATCCAACCTAGATGTATGGTTAGCAGAATATAGGGTTTCTTATGCTGCTGCCACAGGGGGAAGATAAAGCTACCAGGGGAGTGTAGAACAACAGGTATTGCATAGGGAAGTGAGGACGGGAAGGTGGAAGTTTGGAAGCTGAATACTATGACACCAAGCAGCACCACTTTCGAGGCCTGGCGTTTAACAGCCCCATGTGCCATCTTCCCTTGCTGCACGGTTAGTTCCACACTACCCTTGCGGGAGTGCTGCAGGAGCAGCCTCCGTTCCCTGCCTCTCCCGTACCTCCAGGTTTCACGGATATCGAGGGAGAGCTGTCCTCTTCCCCGCCCCTGCTGCTCTGGCGGAGGCCGCCCCAGGGGCCGGACCGGGCCGGACGAAGCAGGGGTTGTCCCGGGAAGCACCGCCCTGCCCATGACTCAGCGCGCCGGGAGGCGTCTGTGACGGGGCGGCCGGGCTCGGGCACGTTCCCTCCCCTGGCCACGGGCAGGGGAGGGGCGGCGGCGAGGCGGGTATTAGGCCGCAGAAGCCTGGGCGGCGCGGTGGGTTGGAGCTAGAGTGGCCGGGTGGCGGCGAGAGGTTCGCGATGCCGCTGTTGTTCTTGGAGCGCTTCCCCTGGCCCAGCCTCCGCACCTACACGGCGCTCAGCACCCTGGCCCTGCTGGGCGCTAGTCTCAGCGCTTACCGCGCCCTCAGCCAGGCCCCCGGCGTGGCCGCGGGCTCTAAGCTGGGCGAGCACCCTCGCCGCGGCGGGCAGCGGGCCCTGGACGTAGCCTACTACCTGCTGTCGGACAGCCTCTGCGTCTGGGTGAGCCCGGGGAGGGCGGGCGGCGGCGGGGCCTGCAGGCCCAGCCTGGCAGGCGCCGCGGCCTGCGGAGAGGCCTCACGGGCTCGTCACTGTTGGGAAGTTGCGCTCGGGGTGAGGGAGGCGGTTCCGCGGGACGCAGAGGGGGCGCCGTCGTCCCGGCCGCTCGCTCGGGACGGGGGGATGCACCCCTGCGTACCCCGGGCCGCTGCCGCTTCCGTTCCTCCCTCACGTGGCTGGATGATGGGGCTGCGTTAGAGCCCGGCGTCCCAGTCAGGTGCTCGTGTCCGCTCCCCGGCATGGGCGGGTTTGGGGTGAAGCTCTCGGCGGTGGGTGCCCGGTGGGCGCTGCCCCAGGTACTTTGTGTCTCCTCAGCTGGATCTGTGAAGGAGACCACCGGGTGCTCGATTTGAAAACAACGTTTAAAGCCATGCCGGTGAGAGGGAGCATTCTCACCATCTAATTAAAAAAAAGGAAATAATACTGTAGCTCTTTAAACCCAAACCTGACAATGGTATATGCTTCTTGGCTCACTAATTTCCATAGTTTAAATAAAAGCTCATCAAGGGGATATCAAAAACCCAGCTGAGTTGCTGCTGTTGAGTTTTATCTCAGTCAAACGTGGTGGTAGTTGGGCATCTTTGCAACCTGCTTATTTGACTGAGGCACTGGGTTTTGAATATACCAAAAACATTCAGCCTATTGAAACTTCATCTTGGGACTTTAAATTAAGAGCTCTGGAAAAGTTTAATGTATGTCCTTTAGAAATGACTGGGTGAGGCTACTTCATCATCTTCCCTTCCCCCTTTCAGTATTCTGTGTAGGTCAAAAGTTAATTATGAGTGTCTTTGTCCGATGTGAGAAGCAGTTTTCCCAGGTCTTTGTATTCTGCTCCTTGCTCCTTTGCTGTAAAGCAGTTTCCCAAGTAGGATTGAAGTACATTTGTTACAGGAGGGGTAATGCTTCTAATGCTTCCAGGCAACTTCTAAATCTTGTACCTCTTTCCTGTAGCATCAGATTCACACTGGAGTTTTCTTGTCTGCCATGTGTTACACAAAATGAGCATCTCGGGGATCTGTGAGTTTTGTCCCTGTGTTCCTCGGTGCCCAAATATGCTAATCTTTACAAAACAATTTATTGTGAAGAGGTAAGCTAGTTTTTTGGCTATACCAGTGTCTCAAACTGACCATGTTAGTATTTCTAGAAAAAAAGTTAAGTGACTTATCAGCTACTCTGTGTGTCTTGGAATTGGCCAGGCTTAAATTTCACCCCCTCAAAAAACAGACAACCAATACTGTTTTGTGAACAATGGCAGGTTTTGTTAAACTTGTTCATACCCCTTCTCTCCCTCTCTTCCTAACTAGGAGGGCAGTATTTGTTGCTGACTGCTTGCTTTCTTTCCAGGTACTAGTGAACACTGCCTGCTGTTTTCTGATGCTGGTGGCTAAGTTTATCCAGTGTGTGGTGTTTGGTCCTCTCCGTGTCAGCGAGAGGCAGGTAAGACAGCAATGTGTTGTCTTGGATGTGGTGTTTTCATGATTTCTGGGTGTGTGACTGGTGTCTGCGCGTTTCTGTATGTAATTGCTGCAAATACATAAGAAGAGCAAATTTTAGGCCTACATAAAGTTAAATCTCACCATGTGGTTAGCTAGCATAACCATAGGCACAAGTTTCCAGTTGATTTGTGAAGGGAACTTTTTCACTGCTCCTATTGTATAAGCCCACGATCAACTTGAAAATCCTGCTTCCTTAATGAACTTTGTCAGACTTCTTGCAAGTGCAGTATTTCAGAATACTTATAGCATGGGTTTTGCCCTATTTGGTTTGTAGTTGGCAGCATTTCTCCACTGTGCTTTGTAGCTATTTATCAGCACTGGCATTTCGAGTTCCCTCTTGTACTTTTTTTTTTGTGCTGTGATGCTGGAAAAGTGCTTTATGTTCTCATATGCCAAGTGGATGGTTTATGTGCCCTCATGTTTAAGAGAGAGTAGGGAGGCATATGCCCAGAGAAAGGAGTTAAGCAGGGCTGAAAACTCAGGTGGTTTAATCTTGTCTTGGGCCAGGTGAGAATATTTTTAAAAATTCAGCATTAAACTGCAAGTTTTTTAAAAATAGGGTCCTGTGAAAGATGACAGTAGCAGCAGTTTGAATAGGATCTGTGTATTTTTTTAAAAGTCAAAGGCAGAAGATGCTCTCTGTAAATGCAGCAGTGGTCGTTTGAAGTGTGTTCATGTATTTTCATTCAAAAAAAAAAAGTGTGTAAATGCAGTTCTTCAGGAGAAATCAAGCTATGATGATTTTTGACATGCAGAACTGAGGCACATAAAGTTTCACTAATAACCATGGGTCTCTCAAGGCCTGTTGTTATTTGTTATTCACAGGTAGAGCCTCTGAGTGAAGTCTATTAAAAACAAGGCACTGTCAGACTCTGTTTTGGTTTACAGTTTTTATGTTTTATGCATAAACACAGATTACTTTTCCAGACTCTGTTGACCACAAGGATGTGGAATTTTAAACAGTGATGATTTCAAGGATGTTCTTTATCCTCTTAAAAAGTGAAGAGAAAAACAGGAACAGTATGGATCCATTTGTGTTTGGGCAGTGGGAGTATGATTCTGTTCCATGTAAAGGAAAGCTGGTTATTAATACTGGCGAGTCAAAACCAGACGCATCTTGAAGGAATTCTGGGCCTGTCTTAACTAAACTCCTGGTGATTTCATCATGGTCTTTAACAAAGCATTATATTTCATGAGTGTTTTTATCCCCAGCGAACTGGCTTGCTGTCTGCTGCTTGAAACTATCGTATTGTTTCTTTCATACTACATGTGTGTGGGAATAGGTTCTTTTTCATTGCTCATTTGTCTCATTCTCCACTGCAGGCATTCTGCTTTTTAAGAACAGACTTTGTCATCTTCTGTTAATCATCTGTGCTTTTGACAGGTTCTTAGAAGCAAGGTGCTAAGCTATTTGGGCATTTTGTATAACTAACCGTGGCAGCTCTCCTAGCAGAGTACTTTGTGTTCACAGCCTGGTAGCTGTGTTGCTTGGGAGTGAAGAATCATAGAATTATAGGATGGTTTGAGTTGGAAAGCACCTTAAGATCATCTAGTTCCAGCCCCCTGCCATGGGCAGGAATGCCTCACACTAGACCATGCCACCCAAGGCTCTGTCCAGCCTGGCTTTGAGCACTGCCAGGGATTCTTTGGGCACCCTGGTCCAGTGCCTCATCACCCTCACAGGGAAAAACTTCTTCCTTTAACTGAAATCAAACTTGGTTTGTCCTGGCACCTTAGGCTTAGCATCGGGTTGTGGGCATTCACACTTAAGAGACCTGTTTTCTTGGTCACTGAAGAGTGCTGTCCAATGAGGCTTTACACAGATGGAGTTTTAGGTGGGTAGGTAAGTGAGGATATCCATGTTGGTGGCACTGTTCCTGAGAGTACCGTGTGTAGGACATGCCCAGCTCCTGGTTTGTCATAATGCATTAGGCTTAGAATCAGGGTCTGGATGTTTGTACTTGGTGAGCTGGTTTCTGGGGTGCCTGAGAGATTTACCACTTCCTTGGGTAGCCTGTTCTAGTGCCTCACTACCCTCACAGGGAAGAACTTCCTTATATCTAACTGAGATCAAACTTGGTTTGTGCTAAGCTAAGGGTAACAAATGCTATTCAAGATGTGTATGCAGCAGGCTTTTGATAACATATTCTTATATTCTGCTTTTATCTTTTTTCCTATACAGCGTGTCCACCTATAGGTGAAGCTTCAGATTTGGCTATAAGAGGGTCGTGCTTTAATACCCTTAGAAAACTAACCAGCTTTATGCCAGATCTGTAATTGTTTACTCATGAGGCTGTGCAGTCTCTCATGATCTCACTGTTCTCCACACCGAGAATGTTGGCCAGTCGCCCCAGCGCGGCCAAATATGAAGGTCATAGAACAGCTGCACACCTATGTTTTCCTGCCTCCTTTGGACAAACAGTCACGATGAACATAACCCTATATACTCTACCAAATACACTGACGAAAAGCATACTTTATGTCTCTCAGTCATGAGAGGGAATACAATCTCAGCTAGGTTTCTGTCATTACAATCATAGAATCAGCTAGGTTAGAAAAGACCTTTAAGATCATCAAGTCATAGAATCATAGAATAGTTAGGGTTGGAAAGGACCTTAAGATCATCTAGTTCCACCCCCCCCTGCTGTGGGCAGGGACACCTTATGCTAAATCATATCACCCAGGGCCTCGTCCAACCTTGGTCCAGGGATGGAGCATTCACAACCTCCCTGGGCAACCCATTCCAGTGCCTCACCACCCTAACAGGAAAGAATTTCCTCCTTATATCCAATCTAAACTTCCCCTGTTTAAGTTTTAACCCTTGTCCTATCACTACAGTCTCTAATGAAGAGTCCCTCTCCAGCATCCCTATAGGCCCCCTTCAGATACCTTTACCCAGGACTGACCAGTCCACCACTAAACCATGTCACCAACTGTCTCGTCTACATGTTTTTTGAACACCTCCAGGGACGGTGATTCCACCACTTCCTTGGAAAACCTGTTCCAGTACTTGATCACCCTCTCTGTGAACAAATTTCTCCTAATACCTAGTCTAAACCTCCCCTGGTGCAGCATGTGCATTGTCAGTACTTTTGCTACAGTAACCAAATGTCTTTCCTTTACAGCATCTCAAGGATAAATTCTGGAATTTCATTTTCTACAAGTTCATCTTCATTTTTGGTGTGCTGAATGTTCAGACAGTGGAAGAAGTAGTGATGTGGTGCCTTTGGTTCTCTGGACTCGTGTTTCTTCATCTTATGGTTCAGCTCTGCAAGGATCGCTTTGAATATGTGAGTTTTGATCGCAGGATGTTTTCTGGGACATGCAAATTTAGTTTCTGGTTTGAGCACTGCTTCCTGATCAGTTACAAACAGATCATTTAGACCTTTTCCCCACCCTGCGGCTCTGAACACGTGCACCTCCCAGTAGCTTTAAAGTGCACATCAAGTGTACTGTTTCAGTTTTCCTGTGAGACAAAGGAGCTGAAGATACTTACTTCCTTTGATAAATTGCAACTTCTGTGTGCCCTGTAATTACTGTTACATAACTCTGTGAGATAGTTCTCCCTAGTGAAGGAATCTTGACAGCAGAACATCCCTTAGGTTGGTGCCTTCTAGGATTGGACCATGAAGCCTGTTTCTGTGCATTCTGTGCTCAGGTTTCAAGTTCATTTGCATCTACCAAATGTTGTCTTCATGCAGTGCAGCTTTCTTCATAAGCTACAACCCAGTTTCTGTTAATACCAAGTATAAATTCAGTAGAGATGCAGAAAGTGAAGACTAGGCAAGGAAGAAGAATTGGAATGTTAACAGTAACATCTTTAAACTTATATAATGGACGTGCAGTTTCCTCATTCTCTGTCATGCAAGAGAAGTTTGAACTAAATTGAATCCGTGAAAATGCTTTGCATTTAACTTTTTTTTTAATTACTATCCTGTAACGCTGTTCTTCACAAGAAGCTAAGCACTAAGCTTGAAACTAGATTGGCTGGGGTTAGGAAAATGGAGTCAGAAGCAAACAAGGCAGTCATCTGGTATTGTTCAGAAAGCTGTGAAAGAATAAAGCTCGTGGAAGAAAATCCTTATTACATTCCTTCTGCATTCAAAGCATGTATTGTAATTCTTTACTTGAACAAACAGTACTTGTGTGATCTGCCTTGAGGACTCAGGGGGATGTGAAGCTGAACCAGATATAAAGGAGGAAGATAAGCAATTTAAAAACAAAACACGTGAATCAACTTCATCAGTCAGACCAGAGGGAAGTTTTGGGCAACTGCTTCTTTCCTTGTCCTGTTCTTACCTTTTGTGCCCTGAAAATAAAGGACTGGACTACCTAAATAATTTGCCTCTTGAGTTGTCTTTGATTTCGACAACCTAGGTGTAGCCTACTGCTAAGGTAGTTTAGAGAATTAATACACTATGCATGCTATTGAATGAGACAACTATTTTCAGCAAATTCTATCCAGGAGTCTCTAGCTGGAGATGTCTCCTTCTTCCAGAAGAAGGTAGCTTTGGAAGAACTAGAGGCAATATATTAAGGTTGGGTGTCTTTATAAAATGCATGTTTATCCTAAGCAGATGGTGTAGATTTGATGCAGAAACTGTGTGAGAAAAGTGTCTATGGTTTTCTTGCACAGGTGATTTAGACATTGCATCAGATAACTGTAATGATCCCTTCTGGCTTTAAAAGCCTGGTGACTGTAAATGACAGAGAAATGAATGAGACTTTGGGATGGTGTCTGGTTTTAGCTTTATCCTGCGTCATCTATTACTACATTGTGTGGTTGAGGTCGTGAAATTGGTTTTATTCTAGAAAGCAAAATATTTTCCTGGATGAGGACTTGTTTGATGAGGTGACTATGGAAGGCAGAGTGGATGTAGTACTTTAAACCTGTTCTGTGTTTATGTATTTGTGTTGCAGCTTTCCTTTTCTCCTACCACACCTATGAGCAGCCACATCAGAGTCCTGACCCTGCTCATAGCCATGCTCCTGTCCTGCTGTGGATTAGCCCTCATCTGTGGTGTTATTGGCTACTCTCATGGCATGCACACATTGGCTTTCATGGCAGCAGAGGTGAGACTTCCTTCCCATGTATTGTGGTTTCTGCTTTGCTTTTTACCCATTACGCGAGAGTACCTTGGCATGCAGTGGGTTTTCTTTTACTTTCTCACAAGGAAGAAACTCTGAAGATGCCCTTTCATGTTTTGGAGTGGTTACCAAGTCTGCTTTCTCTCTTTAGAGTTTAGTTTTTAGAGAAAGCGGCTATGCTTTCTCTCTTTAGAGTTTAAGCCTTCAGAAAATCTTTGTCTGAAGGAGAGAATGAGAGTATAAATCTGTAGGATGATGCTGAAACCAAATATGAGAAAAGTAAAGGTTGTGCTTCAGGAGCGTTGCAAGAAGGTTAGTTGAAATGGCTGCTAGGGAGGGAGAGAGTGTGTATAAAAGTGTAATATGGAAATGTGCATCTCAGCCTGTTCCTTTGAGGTTGTATTTCCTATTTAATTTCTCCCCCAAAAGAATGAGATGATGTTTGTGCCAAGAGTAGTGTCTCACCTGTGATGAGCAACATGTGTTCGTGCACTCCTGAACCTTTTTCTTCAGGGAGTAAGCAGGATGTCTTTTGGAGTGAATATCAGTATGTTTCTAATGTCATGGTGGGTTATTGCTCTCTGCCTGAGAAAGTGATAATCTTCAGCAGTGCGGAGATATCGTGGTTTAAGCCCAGCTGGTAACTCAGAACCACACAGCTGCTCGCTCAGCCCCCT
The DNA here is from genome assembly GCF_028554395.1 of Pezoporus wallicus. Classification (NCBI taxonomy): domain Eukaryota; kingdom Metazoa; phylum Chordata; class Aves; order Psittaciformes; family Psittacidae; genus Pezoporus; species Pezoporus wallicus. The sequence continues at coordinate 320,707 of NW_026638968.1, read as the reverse complement.
GCTCCCTTCTTCCTCCACCTGCTCCCGGAGGGATGGGGAGGAGAGCTGAAAGGATGTAACTCTCGTGGGTTGAGATAGGAACAGTCCAGTAACTAAGGTGTAACAGAAACCACTACTGCTGCCACCAATAATAATAATGATAAGGGAAATAACAAGGGAAGAGGATACAACCACTCACCACCTGCCAGCCGCTCACCAGCCTGACCCAAGCAGCGTTCTTGCCCTTCCGGGTAACTGCCCCCAGTTTATATACTGGGCATGACGTGCTGTGGTATGGAATCCCTCTTTGGTTAGTTTGGGTCAGGTGCCCTGTCTCTGCTTCCCCTCCTCCCTGGCAGAGCATGAGACTCAGAAAGACCTTGGTCAGAGTAAACATTACTGAGCAACAACTAAAAACATCGGTGTTATCAGCGCTGTTCCCAGGCTGAAAGTCAAAAACACAGCACTGCACCAGCTACTAAGAAGGAGAAAAATGACTGCTACTGCTGAACCCAGGATGGTATCCACCCCTTGTTCCATACCATTCACGTCATGCTAAGATCCCTTATTTTTCAATATATCACTCTTGTCTGATACGTGTGTGTGTATATATATATATATATATATATATACACACACATATATATATATATACACATATATAACCTGTATAAATGTATCACTCTTGTCTGATACGTGTGTGTGTATATATATATATATATATACACACACATATATATATACACATATATAACCTGTATAAATGGCAAGTCAGTTGTGTTAGCACATCTTGGTACAGATAACAAGTAGCATGTGTGGTTTGGTTTTCATATCCTGTCTTGAAATCATACTTGGAGTTAGTCAGCTGATAGTGGGATAATATGATGCTGGTCACACCACAGTTCAGTTATTTCATATGTCAGCTTACTTTTCGCGAAGTAAAGAGAATATGCAAGGCCAGATTTGTAACTACACAGTGGAAGGGTATTGAAGATTTGTGTCTCTAATAGGTAGGGTCTCGGTGGTGGTGTATCTCTTGTCTTGGTGTGGCAGAAAGATGCACTGGCTGTGTGTTAGCATCGTGTAAGTTTATCAGGGAGTGTTGCAGCAGCCAAGGGTTGCCTCGTTGGTGCTGTGGTGGTGTATGTGTTTTGGGTTGCAGGATGTGGCCTAACTGTTCATTTCAGTGATACCTGTTCTGTCTGCTCATGAACAGCCTAAGTGTGTGTTGCTCAACTAAGCCATGGGTCTAAGCCATGGATCCACACATCCTGCTGTGCTGCTGGTGACCAGCAGAGGAGGTTTGTGGGGAGGGGGTAGGAAGGGGTCTCCCACCCTTGTTTGCAACTGTTGGCGTTTGAGGATGCTCCTGACCTGAGGGTTGTGCAAGCCTTTTGGGTCTGATAGCCTCAGGTGGACTGTGGAAACTTGACTGATTGTTTGTTGAACTCATTTATACTTTGGCCTCCGCAATATCCAAAGGCAACATTTAACTCAGCTTTGTGTACACAAAAGAGCTCTTCTAGTTGTCCTGAATCTTCTGTCTGATAATGTCCTTGGCTGTCATCTCATACATTTATGGTGAAAAACTGCAAAGAATCATTCTCTGTTTACTCTTCTTCATACCATTTGTGATTTTATAGACCTTCCTCCTGTTCCTCTTCTGACTTCCCTTCCAAGCGAAAAAACTCTATTCTGTTTAACCTTTCCTCATTTTATCTTGCCCTTTCATTAACATTTTAGATATGCCTCATCTGGATTGGGCAGCTGTGAGTAGTTTATTTGATTTTAATACCCAGCAGTGATGTGAGTGGAATAAAACATTTAGGCTTCTCTCTCTAGAGGTACTAGTGGCGACACCTCACAGCAGTCCTCAACCTCTCGGCAGAAAGCATTAAATCTTTCAAACTAAAATATTTTCCTGGTGGTGGCTTGCGTGATGCTGTTCAAGAGGGGCCCTGACAAGTGTATTCCATTAGTGTGTATTTAATTACATTGTTACATTAAGCTATTCATCTCCTAACTCTGCAGACGTTGATTTAGTTTGATGCTTAAGGGTTTTCAATAAAGCAGTATAGGTGTTTTTCTCGTGTTTTAGTTAGGCTTCATTTGTTCTGGATTGTTTGTCAGTATTTTATTTTCTGCAAAGGATAGACATGAAATGTCCAAATGCCGGGGGTGGGGTGGGGGTGGGGGGTGTTGAATAGGGACAGTCTTTCTGACTATACATTGAGCTTTTTTGTCTTGCTGTGTGGTATTTGAGAATTACAGTATAGCAAGTAATATCCAGTCTGTCTATGTACCTTTTTTATTGTAAGAAGGAATTACTCCATTCCTGTAGTAGCCATCCTCTGATCCCGTTTCATACATCTCAGTTAAGGCCGCATGATGATAGTGATATTCAAGTCTTAGAATTGTACCTTACAAGGTTTCCTGCAAGGCTTCTCATGCTGCATCCATTATCCCTGGATTTGAGTGCCTTCCAGTTGTGTGCTAATCTACGTGACTAGTATGTCTGCAGTATCATGGAATCCATGAGGAATAAGCGGTTTGTTTTGAGCAGAGCAAGAGCTCTTGGGGTGTTGGTACTGAAAATGGCCTGCTGTATATTTAGAACCTCAGACTGTGGAGTTGCGTAACTTGAGAGGCAGTGTTCTACTTCCTGCCAAGCATTTCTCATGTCAGAACGCTGAAATGCGTTAACAGTGGAAGAACCAGAGACCAGGGCCTTGATGCAAGCTGTGCTAGCTCGTACTTTTAATTTTGATGCTACTGCTGCCTCAGCACTAACCAGTGTAAATCATGTCTTGGAAATACTAACTTCTCGATAGTTGCAAAGACTAGACTCTTCAGATTTCTGCCTGATAGATGTCTTCCTTGTTGGAGGCCTTATGCCACGGGTCTGGTTTTGACACAGATTTATGTTCAGTGGCATATCCATCAAGCAGCTCAGGTAATCATTCTGTTTTACCACTTGCATGTTTAGAATTTAGGTGTATTTACTTGTCCTCTGTGGTCTGTCCAGTGTTTCCCTATAGCCAAAGACCTTGTTTGAATAAGGTGTAGTCCTGTACCCACATGCAGGAAAACAGGAGGCAGAATAGGGTCTCGTAATCTGCCTTGCAGGAGTGGCTAATGTGCTTATTTAACTTTTTTTTTATAGAAGATGTTTGTAATGAGAACAGCACACCATGCTAGGTAACTTGCTGTTACCTTCTTGATGTGTTTTTTGTGTTTTTGAGTGATGTGAACATCTTATCCTGAAGCCCTGCTATGGATAAAAGATTGCACTAGTAAATAGTCATAGAAACACTAAACTTTAAAGGCAATTAGTAAACAGTTGGCAGGTATGTTGGATATTACTAGGGTTTAAATACATATAGAAGCATTTTATGCTTTTTACAAATGGAAAAAAAACCAACATCCAAACCAACTGCTTTATTGCTATATTGGGTTTTGATAGTTCTTCCGTACTTGTTTTTAATACTTACACTGAAAGCATGCCATCAGACCAGTTTTGCAGAAATGGTTTCAGTTGCTCATTCTAAATCCCCTGCATCTTGGTGTCAGTTGACCCCTGCTAACTACAGGGCCGACTTTGAAGGGTTTGTCCTGTTCCATTTTCTTTCGCTGGGAGTATGCAATGAGGGGATGGGGCACTGTGGGCCTGATGGGTTAGAGAGGTGATGGACCTGTGTTTCTTAGGTGATAAGAGCCTTGGAAATGTGGTTAGGTGTTCTGGAATCAGTTCTGATAGACTTTTTTCCCTGTACTTAGGCTAGAGAGGTAAGAACGATTAAAGGCAGAAGTTATTTTTGCAGCCTTCACATCTCAGCCAAGGGGGGAAATAATTTGAAAGTGCTTCTGTGGTTGTTCCTCAAATTCCTGCTACTGTTTGATTCTTCAAATTTTTCTTGAGCAGTGGTCAAGAGAGATTGTGGTCTTGACACTCATTGAGTGGTAAGAACTGAAAAAGATAATACATTCTATGTAGTGGGTAAAAAAAAAAAGAGACTTAACAGCAGTGATGCTAGTGCTCCAAGAGCATTGTGTGGCCCAGAACAATTTCTTGCTTCGTGTTTGTCACAGGTATACTGTGCACACAGTTGTCTCTGGTAACCATTGGAACTTGTTAAAATGCTGCAATAAATGCGTTTTAGCCCTTTAGCACCTGCCTCTGGACCGCTATCCCTGCTGGAATGTTAATATGTCTTTTATTTCCTTTTTCTCGTCTTTTGCAGTCTCTGCTTGTGACAGTTAGAACCACACATGTGATTTTACGGTGAGTATCTCATGTTTTGCAGGATGGCTGTTGAAGAAGGTGGTGACTATCGCATGTTGATCTAAGAGGTGTATGTAATTACCTTGTTAAATTGCAAAAGCACATTTGGCAGTGGTCAAAGGTGGTTAACTTTAGCCTGTGCTATTTTTAAGCATAAATTCTGCAATGCATTGATAGCTTTAGTGGGTGCTAATAGCTCGAGGCATGGATTAAAATGGGTTGGTGCTACTGTATGAGAGTTAATACATGTTACTTAATGTCATCCTACTGGAATGTCCAGCTACTACAACTGCTACAACTTCTGCTTTGGAAGAGTAGCATGCTTGTGTATCTGTAATGCACGTGTGTGTGCAGATGTAGGATGTGACATGTAGAGCAGAACCTCTTGGTCCGGGTCACTGCTGGCATTTTGGGTCTGTCATCAAACTGTAATGCTTCACCTGGGAAACACCTCATGTACTGAAAAGTGTGGGTCTGTAGTTACTAAAATCCCTTTTTTGGTACATGCAGAAATTTTTAGCAAATGCAACATCTTTGTCAGCTGGTGGTATCTGTAATGCAGTGTGGGCTGAACACTGATTGATTGCTTTTTGTCTTTTTAAAATGTTGCTGTTTGAAACAGTAACATTAAAGAAAAGTCCCTAAGGAACATAAAAAGTGTGGGCACTGAGCTCAGGAGGGGCAAAGAATCCATATCCAAAACCTGTTTTTAAAATGGAGAAAATGGTTTGAATGCTAGAGGTTTACAAAAAGACAGAATAATGTTAATTTTTCTGCTCTTACAGATATGTAATTCACCTCTGGGATCTCAGCCATGAAGGAATGTGGGAGGGCAAAGGCACTTATGTCTACTACACTGATTTTGTCATGGAGCTCACCTTGCTTTCACTGGACTTGATGCATCACATTCATATGCTGGTATGAAATAATGGATGTAAGGTTGAGCACATAGACTGGCCTTAAAATAAAGGGTACTGGGTGTATGTATCTTATATATTTTTTTTCTTTTCTTATTTGATTTAAATAAAGAGGAAAATGTATGGGGGTGGTTTCTGACATTCTTTACTCTTGTGTAATTGGCGTACTCACAAATAACTTTGTTACGGAGTATTAACTACTGTGTAATAACCTGTTTAGTAGGTGTTTAATTAGCTTTGCTATTAAGTAATACCAGCCTGACTTATTTTCATTGGCAGCAGGGGACATAAAGTTGCACAGGATCAAATACAGTTTATTCTTATTATAAATGCTGTGCTGCTTAAGTTGTATCTGAAGATGGAGTGGTAATACCTGTGAACATAGAATCCTCACCTAGTTTGGGTTGGAAGAGACCTTAAAGCTCATCTGGTTTTGACCACTTGCCATGGGCAGGGACACCTTCTAGTAGACAAGGTTGCTCCAAGCCCTGTCCAACCTGGCTATGTGTGGTTAGTTTGGAAGTCTCGGTGAAAGAAAAATTCTTCAGTGCTGGTTTCTCAGTTTCTTTTCCTTGTAAGACCTGGTGCAGTTCCTTGTGATAGTTTCTGATCACCTTTCTGTTTTTTCCTGAAGCTGTTTGGTAATATTTGGTTGTCAATGGCGAGCCTCGTGATTTTCATGCAGCTACGCTACCTGTTTCATGAGGTTCAACGAAGAATACGGCGGCATAAGAACTACCTCCGTGTAGTGGGAAATATGGAAGCTAGGTGAGCCTTTTATTTGCCCTGGGATCTTGGAGAGAAGAGTCTGATGAAGAAGTTGGGATTCCTTTAGGTTCTTTTCATATGTGATGACAGTGTAAGCTGGAGAGATGCAATCTTGCAAATCCAGCACTTAAGTCTTTACACTTAGAGTGGGTTTTTACCCATTTTATTTGTTACTGGGGACACACTTTCTGGTTTTAACAGATATGTAGGATTGACTTTTATAATAGCAGTATTACTGATAAACTATTACTGGCAACATGTGAACTCCCCAGACCAGCTTTCCTCTCCTTCATTCTCTTGTCACTCCACCAGGATAGTATACATAAGCTCTACAGAACTCTGCTTGTTTTAGTTGTCAGATACTGGTTTTGGCTGTGATAGAAATGAATGCTTTTAATTTCATTAGGCCATACTATTCAGATATTGGAATCAAAATATTAATTACAGTCTGCTTTAGGCTTTAGGTATATATTTATTAAACCTGAAGCCAACTCTGAAAGACTCTGTACTTACAGGGGAGCTGAGAGCACTTTGAGATTACTTTAGTCCATGTCCCTGTAGTGAGACCATCTAGAGGAACTGGGAGGCCTGCTGAAACCTAGTATTGTGCCAGATACGACTGCATCTCTGATCCCATGTTTTCATAACTCAGCCATGACTTTAATGACTTCAAGAACAGCAGGGAATTTTGCTCTTTCTGTACATTGCTGTACGGTTTTCCTTGTGGACTTCAGTGGGTTTGACTAGCTCTGATGCCTTCTACTGTAGTCCAAATGGAGAAAGAAGTCTGACTTATCCAGAAATTCATACAGGGTGTTTTTTTTTGTGAGAAGTCATTTAATGGCTGTAGTATCAGGTTAAGAGCTGCATAATGAAGTTCATCCACCATGCTTCATCTCTTTTCAGTAAGATGCAGCTGCTAAACCCCTTTAAGCTGCTCACAAGCCTGTTTTGAGTTGCAGGTGCCTCAGACTTCCTGTCTGAGTGACTTGATGTGTTTCTGTCATTCTGATTTTTCTGGAAAAACCACATTCTGGCTTCCTCTTGAACTTGCCAACAGCAGCAAGCTCTCTGCCTTTCTGTAGTTGTTCTTCAGGTATATTCCACACCAGCAGTACTGTGAAATGTTGTTACACAGTTCATCTCTCTATTGTCTGTGTTTGGTTGCTACGTAGTAGCTGCTTGCGTGGTGCTGTGGTTTAAAAAGAAGATAAAGGGTTAAAGGTAAATGGGGGTTGGCAAAATCTGAGACCGAAATTAGTCAGACCATAAATGCTTTTGATCCCAAGAAGATCTCTTAATGGGTACGGCTGTTAAAACTCATTTAGAAAAATTACATAAGCCAAATCTACACAGATTATAACTTGAGGTTCTCAACCTTGTCATATGTCTTGGAAGATACTAAGTAAAAGCTTTTTGCACTTGGGATGTATGGGCTGTGCAAAAAAAAAAAAAGTGTCTGAAAAGTTAGCATGGGGGATAAGGCTTTCTCAGTGTGGGATCCTCTAGACGGGAGGCCATCCTGAGCTGGTGTACTGATTACTTCTGTCTCTTCCTTTTTCTTCTTTGTAGGTTTGCAGTTGCAACACCGGAGGAGCTAGCAGCCAATAATGATGACTGTGCCATTTGCTGGGACTCCATGCAGTCCGCACGCAAACTCCCTTGCGGGCACTTCTTCCACAAGTACGTTTCTGGGGCTGAGAGGGTGCACCTGACTGTGGAAAGGGAGGGAGCTATGGGCATGTCTGAAAGTTACAGCAGGATGACAAGTAATGAACCATCAGCAGAGCTGTGCATGCTTACTGCTTGGGTTATCTTGTTCGGCTTCTAATAACAAAGCACAAAGTCATGTTCACATCAGTTGTTTCCATGTTTGAGTTGTTTCACCTGGTGCATTCTTCCCCCCCCCCCCCCCCCCCCTCCCCGCTTCCCCTCTAAGGAAGAGTATGCATCTTGTCAACTAATGGGAGGTAGTGTTGAGTTATGGTATCTCAGTTACAAGTCTGTATCCTGCCTTGCTGTGTAACTGCTTGGTAAAGCACATTTTTTTGCCCTTACTTTATCCTACTCATCAGCTATTCCATGAGGGTGTGTTGATTTTTGGGTGAGGAAGGAAGAATGGAGTTAGATCCTCAAGTAACTTTCAGATACCAGCTTTAAAAAGAGAACAGGGAATATTTTTATATAATGTGGTGCTTGCATGCTGAGGTCCCAAGGACAGTTGTGAAGGCCAGGTCAGATTAAATGATTTCATGGGGTGATGAGTCCATATAGGCTGTAAAAGAGGGTGACCAAATTAGCTGTAGAGGCCCCTAAGCAGCTGTTAGTTGGAACTGAAAGGCTTTTGGCCAAAGGATCTCTCTATATACTGTGTCTCACAATCAGCGGGTAGTGAATAGTAGCAGTTGCTTGTGGAGACAGTGTGCTGTGGTAGATGTTCTTTCCTTGGATCTTCTGTAGCAGTGCTTACATTTTCATACCTGTGGTTAAACATGAAAGGAAATACAGGGATTGAATCAGGAATTCCTGAAGTTCCATGTGATTAACATGCATGGTCCATTAGATTGTCCCTGTTCCACTATATAAGCAAGTTACTTTATGCAAATAGCCTTCTACTTTTCTGGTAACTGTCAAACTAGAGGTTGTAATCTGTGTGCTAATTTGTTGTCATTTGTGACAACCCTTGCCATAAATATTTATATGTGTTCCAGGAAGCCTCTAAGGAGATAATGTGCCTCTGTAGCAGACTTCTATTCCAGTGCTGCTGAATCATATGAATATCTCATCACCTACTGAGCACTTGAGAAGCCCAAGGTCTTCTCTTCAGAATTGTTTTTTCTGTATCTAAAAGGATTCTTCTGTATTTTTTTCTGAAGCTGAGTTACACTTACATTGTTTGTGCATTTAGGGAGGGAACCTGTTCCAGTGGATGACTTACGTGTGCATATAAAACCAGATGCAATTAATAATCTTTTTACAACCTAAGAATGGTTTATCTCATAAAAACCTGGTGATTTTGCAAACAGGCTTAATTACATGGCATGCTTTATCATGGCCATTTATTTGGCATAGAAGAGAAGATGGTAGGGAAAATTCACATTGTTGTGATCTATTCTGTGCCTTAATTTTAAGGAATTTTAATGGGAGTAGGTGTCTGAATATCTTAGGCTGTGTTAAAACTCTTTCTCTTTCAGGAAGCAGTCAATTTCAAAAGAGTTATTGCTCTGAGGTGTTGCCATCCTTGGCCTGTTAGTTATCCTACTGAGAGGCTTCAGGCAACCAAGCCGTTCTGCCTGTGTGGCACAAAATGGGCATAACCACGGCTGGCTTACTGCAAGCATTTAGGGCTTGGTGCTGATGCAGCCTGATAGGGGTCTGTGCCCCTTCCAGCATCTTGATGGTTGAGCCGTTGAGCAGCACCAGCATGGTGGTAGCTTGTGTCACTCTGCGTGTTTCACAGATGACCTTTTGAGTACAGCTCTGGCAGAGGTTTGACTTTGCTCTGTGCAAGGTGATTTTGCTGTGGTGATGGAGATGAAGTTGGACAGCATTGGCAGTGCTAACATGCTAGCTGTGCTGATGACCAAGGTGGTAGATTTTTACTGTAGTGCTTTGGTTCTGGGAAACGCATTGTTGTAATTTCTGAACACTGCATATCCCTCCATGTAAATATCATAGAATCATAGAATCATAGAATAGTTAGGGTTGGAAAGGACCTTAAGATCATCTAGTTCCAACCCCCCTGCCGTGGAGAACACTTTGGCAGTGTGTTTATAGGCTACAGCTTCAGGAGCTGTGTGGACTGTTTGTGTCTTTGACTTTGCAATAGTCCTGCAATTAGGACTTTTTCCTTGTTCTGTTAGCCTAAACCTGTGATCTGTGCCTTTATTTGCAAACACACAATTTGGGAAACAAATTTATTTGATCTTGTTGCATATCTTCAGGGCCAGGCTACAAGTGTATTTGACGTTTTTTCATATCTTCAAGGCTAGGCTGGATGTAGTTCTGGACAACCTCATCTAGTTCAAGATGTCCCTGCTCATTGCAGCAGGGTTGGAGTAGATAAGCTTTGAAGGTCCCTTCCAACCCAGAGCAGCCTGTGATTCTAAAAGACATCTGGAGAGGGACTTTTTTTGTAAGAGTATGTAGTGACAGGAAAAGGGGGAATGGTTTTAAAGTGAAAGAGGGTAGTTTTAGATTAGACATTTGGCAGAAGTTCTTCTCTGTGAAGGTGGTGAGGCCCTGGCACAGGCTGCCCAGAGAAGCTGTGGCTGCCCCATCCCTGGCAGTGTTCAAGGCCTAGCTTGGACGGGGCTTGGAGCAGCCTGGTCTGGTGAAAGGTGTCCCTGCCCATGGCAGGGGTTGGAACTGGATGAGCCTTAAGGTCCCTTCCAACCCAAACCAGTCTGGGATTCTACACCTTTCTAAACTGTTTTGGGACCTTCTGCTGGAACAAAACCTACCCTGCGAGTGGGACATATGTGTTGTAATAAGAGATCAGTTCCGTGAAATTCAGTACTTCCATACTAAAATTAGGTTTAACTTGCCAACAGATACCACAATTTGGTCATATCAGTGTGAATCAAAAAGTAGGCACAGCTCTGGGTGTTTAAACCTGCACTTTCTGCAAGACAGCAAATGTTCAGAATTAAGTAAGTATTGTAATGGCACAGCACTCATTAGTATTAATAAATCTGAGAGTTCCCAAGGTGGTTCTTACTTTGGTAGTGATTTGGGTATTGATAGTGTTGAGAAGACATTAGAAAAACTTTGGGGGTACCATTGACAGATCATACTGTGAGAACTGCTATGAAAATGTGTTAATGTATATTAAATATTTGTCCAGTTGGATTTTGTCCTTTTTCAGTTGGAGATGGTGAGAGAAAAGCTTTGTTTCCCTTTCCAGGCAAAACTTGCTTGTTCTGAGCTGAAGAGACAACAAACTCAGTGTGTTTTAAGTTTGTAATAAATCTGCATGCTTGCTTATAAAAAGTGAACACTTTGTGTTTTTCTGAAAGAAATGGGAAACCTAAGCCAGAGCCATCAGGGGCTCATCAGGTGTACCTCACAAATTATCTCTGAGCAGTCTGTACGCTGATGTTCTCTACAGAATCTGCTACAGCTGCTTGATGTACTTGTGATACTGTTGTCTTGGAAAAATGCTGGAAGCTCTTTGTGTTATTACTGTTTTCCTATCAGCTCGTGCCTGCGGTCCTGGCTGGAACAAGATACATCTTGCCCCACCTGCAGAATGTCTCTTAATATCACTGACAGCCATCATGTGAGGGAGGATCACCAAAGGGAAAATATGAATGAGAACTTGGGCCCTGTGGCAGTAGCAGAAGGCAGACCACACTTGAACCAGCACAATCACTTCTTCCACTTTGACGGTGAGCTAAGCATATTTGACATGTGGCGCTGCAAATAAGTGAAGGGAGCAGCCTTCTTGTAGAAGGTCATTCTGTCCATGCTTTAGTTGAAACTCAAACCATGCTTCTGCTTGCATTTGTCAAATATGTATATGTTTCTTACAGTTCTTTTGCAAGAGCTCAGATATATAAATCCGAGGTTGTCCAGAGCTACAAAGATTTGTTGAAAGATTTTGTACAAATGCTCCTTTTTTCTTGATCTGTTGTGGTTAGCAGCTTTAATACTGGCATTTATTCATTGCCTGTCATGTTAATGAGCAGCATGGGAAATTCATGTGTCTTATTTTGTTACCAGGTGGCAGTTAATCAGTGGCAGTCAAAGAGGGAAAAAACCTCTGTGGTGCAGTCTTAAAGCTGATCTTTCCTGTATCTCCTAGCTAAATGGGAGGTTGTCAAAACTCCCATTTCCCACTCAATTTGCAAGAAACTTATAATGCTTGGTTAGGTGCAGAAGCTTATTCTTAGAAGGAATCATGTAGCTAGAACAGGTTTTTTTTTCAGTGATATAAGTGCTCCCAAAGCAAACCTCATGAAGTTCAACAGGGCCAAGAGCAAGGTCCTGTACCTGGGTTGGTGTAATTCCAAGCGCAAACACAGGCTGAGCAGAGACTGGATTGAGAGCAGACCTGAGGAGAAGGACTTTGAGGTATTGGCTGATGAGAAGCTCCCCATGTGTGCACTTGCAGCCCAGAAACCCCCTGTGAGCAGCAAGTTGAGGGAGGAGATTCTCCCCCTCTATTGTGCTCTGGGAAGACCCCCCTCCTGTCCCTGCCCGTGGCATGGGGGTGGAACTGGATGAGCTTGAAAGTCCCTTCCGACCTAAGTCATTCAAGGATTCTATGATGCTGTGTTGCTGTGATGCTGCAAACTTACACAGTGACCCCTTCAGCTGTGCTGGTTTTGCAGTTTTTGAAGATTGTGGGAGGACAATAACGGGCAGAGAAGGGACAGACACTTCTAGGTGTGCTGAGGCTGGCAGATAGCTTCTTGCATAGCTCCCACTTTCGGGGTGCTTTAGGTCTCCAAAGGACATTTAAATTTAAGCTACCACTGTTTTTTAGTAGGTGTCCTCCTCAGTGCTCTTGAGTGACTTGGAGACCTCCAGAATTACTGTAGAGATAGGAGAAGTGTCACAGAGCAAACTGTGTTTACTTAAATGGAAATACAGAAGGAGGAGGGAGCTAGCCCCGTGCCCTGCTGTGTTGAGCCTAAGCAGACAATTGCGTCAGTCACTTTTTGTTCAGTTGCTGCATCCCTTTGTAGTGACATTTTCTCAGTGACACCAGCCATGTGTAGCAGACCCATTTTGGGACGAGATTCAGCCTGTTTAGAAGCTGTCCTTTTTTCAGTAAAATTGCTGGAGTTACTCATGTATTCCAGAACTGAATTTGGCTCTGGCTTGTTTGATTTTTCCCTTTAATGGAAACATTAAAACAAGAAAAGGATGTGTTGTTTCCTTGATCCTCTTCTGTCCCTGAGATCGGTAAGCCATTATGACATGTGTTTGAAGAGAGCATTGGCAGTTAGTGATTTACTCCAGTGAATCAGTAACTCAGTGGCTGTCCATGTTTGGGAGACCTTAGGGATGGATTGCACTGCAGAACTTCCCTGATCTACCTTGTGGAAATATGAAGGCTTACGTCACGTACATGTAGAAATACTTTGCCTGCTTGATTCTTGCTTGACTTTCTGGTGATTTCTTCTTCTTAGGCTCTCGAATTGCCAGCTGGCTGCCCAGTTTTTCAGTAGAAGTGATGCACACAACCAACATCCTCGGTATCACACAAGCCAGCAACTCACAGCTCAATGCTATGGTAAGAATGCTTCACTGGTTTGTACCTCAACCTTCCTGTTTGTGCTGTTCAGGGAAGAGGTTCATGGAGAACAAAAGGGGAAAGAAGTCAAAACAGTGTTTAGATACTACATGAAAGCTGGGAGGTTTTGTGTGAGAGAAGCTTTATTTTAGTGAGGTTAGGGCTGTATTTTGTGTCGAATGTGCAAATATAAAAGAACAGGTCTGGAGGTAGGTAAATGAGGGAGAAAAATTACGTGCACTTTCTGAGTAGATAGGTAGACTCTTTTTTCCTCAACTTGCCTAGTGCAACTTTAGCTTTTTTTTTCAGTATTTCACTCACAACTTGTAGTAGCAAAGGGTGTGAGTCTGTAACCACAGGATTTAGCTGTTAGTCAAGTGGTAACTAAGCAGACCTGTTCTATAGCTCTTGATTTTTTTTTAATTTATATTTAATAGCACTAAGCTCCAAGATAGCTGTTTCTGTTTGAATGTCTTGTCAGTGTGAGATGGAGATCTCTCTAGCACAGCCAACTATTGCTGATTCATGATGAAGACAGGAGTGTCAAGCATCAAATCCCATGTTTGTTTAATTCATACTCTAATGTAGTGCAAACAGAAAAGGGTATCGCCTCATGAAATGCTTTTGGTTTGTTTAGTTTGAGAAGTGCTCTTTCCTTTGAGTTCTTAAAACTAATGTGTAGTATAGTCTGTTAATAAATGTTCAGTGAAGTATTTCAGTAAAGTAGATCTCTGGATGTGAGATATCTCCTGTAGCCTTTATCACTGTTGAAGCCTCAAGAGGAGGATAAGGCCACAATTTATAGGAGGTTTGAGGCAGGGAGCAGTCAGATGTTGGGAAATGATTTACTAGGTGAATATGCAGGAGCTCTCCATTTAAGGTCAGTTTAGTTTTCCTTTTAGTGGGCACAGTGACACAAATGTTTTTTTGTTAGAGATGAGTAATGATTTATTAGCATTGTGTATTATTAAAAGTACAGTAGAAACTTACATTAAAATGTCCTCTTTAATGGAAAGGCCCAGGTTAGTGAACTATTCAAATGTTACACATTTTTAACAATAAATAAGTGAAACTCTCCTTTGTGTTACTGAATAAAAACTAGGGAAGTATTTGGAGGGAAAAGCCAGAGGCTGAAATGCTGTATCAGTTGTTTTGGTCAGAAGCTGGTACAATGGAGAGTTAGGTTTGCTGTGCTTGTGTTTGAACTCACTGTCAGCTGATGCATACTTTTTGCTTTGCTCTGAAAACTCCTTCTGCCCTCATTGTTTAAATTTCCCTCTTCCCCTTACTTTTACCTATTTAATTTGGGTATTATTTAAGTAACTTGAAATTCACTAATAACAGTTCCCTGACAACTCAGTTGAGTTTACTTGAGCTTTCAGATCCTGTTAAACTAGTTTGTAGGCAGAATAGGTTTTTAAAACATATTCCACTTGTCCTTACCAGTACCATTTTGGAATCCACCTGGGACAAAGGAAAATACCACTATTTATATATTTTTTTTTTTTGGTGTTGATCTGATTTTTAGTCACTCTCATGAATTTTGTATAGACCTTTATGAAAAATTCTGTCAGAGGGTTAGGAAGCTTTTGAAACCATTTTGCATTTACAACGCTGTTCAGAAATCTATATTTTTAGGATCATGTGTCTCTATGGATTTGCAGTTTTGGTATTGGCATTGTTAGAGTTATTATTGACCTATAAATCAGTGCCAGCATGGGTTTTCTTTCTCTTGTGTGGATTACCGTATCATAAACAGCATCTTTGAGCTGTTTTTTTTTTTTTTTTGGCTTTCTGTTGCGATACTTACCAGCTAACTTTTGTTTACTGCTGGTCCTGACTGTATAAACCTTGCTTTCTCCAGGCCCATCAGATTCAGGAGATGTTCCCTCAGGTTCCTTACCATGTAATTCTACAGGATCTGCAGCTAACTCGTTCAGTAGAGATCACCACTGACAACATCCTAGAAGGGCGCATCCAGGTACCTTTCCCCACACAGGTAAGTTGTAAGACGTTGCACCTACAATAACTTCATTGCTTATCGCAGAACTAAGCTTGTTAATAATGAGTGAGGGGAATGAGGTAAGATTTAAGCTTAGCTTAAAGCGGTATTGCTATTCAGATTTTACCTTTAGGAAGATGTTGCAGTCAGAAGCACCAAACTAGTTTTGGAAGTCTAGTGTATGTTCTATTTCTGTTTGCAACATCTGACTCGGAATCTCAGTGGTATGTGACTGAGATGTACACATCTGTTCCTTGCATTGCTTGGTTTTCCTGGGTGTTCTCTCTTTTTTTTAATATGACAATTTAATATGATTTATTATTGTTATTGTTATTATATTTTATTTAAATTATTCAACTGTTTTAGTTCAATTACTAAACTGTTCTCATCTCAACCCACAAGTTTTCTTACTTCTACCTTTCCAGTTCTGTCCCCTACAGGATACAATTCTGTATCCTGCTGGGGGATAGTTAGTGAGTGGCTGTGTGGGGCCTAGTTGCTAGCTGGTGTTAAACCATGACAGTCCTTTTTGGTGCCTAACATGGGACTCAAAAGGGTTGAGATAATGACAGATGTGACCAGAGTGTGTTAAGACAAATGTGATAATTCTTTATATAAGTTTAATAGTCACTGGTCACAATGTTGATCTATTTGCTCTCAGAGTTGTTGTGCTCAGAGTTCCGTAGGTCCTTACTTGCTGTATTTGTCCCTTTTATGCTGTTTGTTTCCTCTGGGGCTGGGTTAAGGCCATCATGTTGATGTACTAGGTAACACTGGCTTACAGCATGAAAAAATTAATAGTTGTGAGGCTAATCTGGTATTTGTACTCAGCATTGCCATCATCTCTGTACTTTGAGAGCCGTCTCTCAGAAACTATTAATGATTGCTTTGGAGAGCCAATCAATGAGGGAAAGAAGGGGAAACACTTTCTCTCGCTCCTTCACCTTCTCCTTCTCCTTCAGGCTGCTCCAACCCCTTCAACAGACATTGTAGTTCCTCCATCCCCCAGGCCTGGCAGTGCAGCTGAACCAGGGAACGAAACTATGCCAGTATCAGTTGTCCCTATACATGAGAAGAAATACTGGGAGCAAAAGTTAGCTCATCTAGTAGGGGAGGAAGTGGGTGGGACAGGCTCCTCTAAAGCAGAGCCATCACAAGAAGAAGAGGAGGAAGAGGAGGAGGAAAAAGAAAAGGAAGAGGAGGAAGAGACAGAACTCATGAACAAGGCAGTAACCACCCAATCCCTGTCCCTGAGTGAGTTGCGAAAAGATTTCAGACGTCATCCAGGTGAGCACATTCTCACCTGGCTGCTCCGATGCTGGGATAATGGAGCCAGTAGTGTGAAATTAGAGGGTAGGGAAGCCAGGCGGCTGGGATCCCTTTCTAGGAAAGGAGGCATTGACAAATCGATTGGAAGAGGAGCACAAGTCTTCAGCCTCTGGAGCCGACTTCTGTCAAGTGTGAAGGAACAGTATCCATTCAAGGAAGATGTATGTCACACAGTCAGGTGGACATCTGTGGAAAGAGGTATCCAGTACCTGAGGGAATTAGCTGTGCTGGAGGTGATTTATGACGACAATGAGAAGTTATCCAAAGATCCGGATGAAGTCAGGTGCACACGATACATGTGGCAGAAGTTTGTACAGAGCATACCATCATTATATGCCGACTTGTTGGCAGTAATGATGTGGAAGGATGGAGAGGGACAAACAGTGGATGAATTGGCTGGCCGGCTCTGGCGTTATGAAGCAGGTCTCTCTTCCTCCCTCATCTTGGCTTTGGAGAAACTGTCCTGTGAGTTTCAGCGACTCAGAGAGGATATATCCTTCTCAGCATCTATACGGCCCAGTATTTTGGCTACTAAGAACAAGGGTCCGTGTGCGCAAGAGAGAGGATATAGTGGGTACACACCACGGGGTGCCCTATGGTTTTACTTGCGTGACCATGGAGAGGATATGAGGAAGTGGGATGGAAAACCTACTGCTACCCTAGAGGCACGGGTACGTGAGTTGCAAGAAAAAACAATTGCAAAAGGGGGTTCTTTCAGGAAAATTGCTTCTCCAGTTTCCAGTGGGCACTTTCCCAGACAGAGAAGGGCTGATCTTAATAAAGGATCTTCTGATTTGTATTTACAAGAAGGGAGTAACAAATACTATTACCAGTATTAGGGGTGCCCTGCCTCCAGCCAGGTGGAGGAAGGGGACAACTTGGGTATACTGGACTGTGTGGATCAGATGGCCTGGCACATCAGACCCACAGGAGTGAGTATAAAGCTGTATTAGATGTAATTGCACAGTGACAGGAATCCCAACAGGTGACTGTATTGCAGGCTGAAGTGAGAATGAGTGGGAAAAGCACTGAACTGTGACAGGCCCAGAGGCTCTGTGCATCCTTGGCATAGACTGTCTCGGAGGGGGTACTTCAAGGACCCAGAAGGATAGCAGTGGGAATGTGGTATAGCTGCCTTGGAGATGGAGGAACTTAAGCCACTGTCTACTTTGCCCAGTCTCTTGAAGGACCCTTTGGTTGTGGGGTTACTCAGCCAAGTGGTATGCTGCTGTTGATAACTGCTAATGTATTTTTCTTAATAACAACCATTTCTCTGCCAGCTAGTGAAAGGGAAACAGGCTTTCTAAGGCCTTTTGGGGTTTTAGAGAATGCACATCCCAAATTATGGTCTGACTGTAAGCCTTCTCTGGCAAGTGACCCAGAAGAACAATTTCAAATGAGGCCCTAAGCAACAACAAGCCTTTGTGCTAAAGGTACACCATGTAGATGGTGTACCCAAGAGTCGGGCCACTGAGGTACAGCAGAACAACCAACAGGTGGATCAAGCTACTAAGATTGAGGTGGCTCATGTGGATTTATATTGGCAACATAAGAATGAATTATTTTCAGTCTGGTGTCCTGTGACACCTCAGGCTACCAAGAAAGTGATGCAACATATAGATGAATTTGTGATTCAGGGGTAGACTTGACTATGGACAAGAAAGAACTGAGTCAGGCATGGCATCTGGTGGTTATATCACATCCCCTGTCATGCACCAGCCTCTGGGAAAACTGAACAGTACAATGGGCTGTTAAAAACTACAGTGAAAGCAATGGGTGGTGGGACCTTCAGGCATTGGGATGCACATTTACCAAAGGCCACCTGGTTGGTCAGCACCAGAGGATCTGCCAACAGGACTGGCCCAGCCCTATCAATACTTTTATATGCTGTAGAAGATGATACAGCCCCTGTAGTGCCTCAGGCACAGGCAAACCCACTCGTGGGATTACTTTTGCTCAAGGACCTGGGTGGGTAATGTGGGAGGATGGGGAAGTCTAGTGTGTACCTCAAGGGGGGGCTGATTTTGGGTGAGAATAACCAATGATTTGACTTGTATGATGTTAGTTGCTGTATAATACCATATGCCATCACTGCTGTGGTTGCTGTATACCATATTGACAGTATTACAGTAAGAATCACCCAGATTAATGAAGAATGAATTTTGATGGGTCGGAACTGCCTTCAACATGCAAGAATCCAACAGCACACACCATCGTCCTGCCCTGAAGGACGGTTACGACAGATGGAGCCCCAAGTTGTGGATTAAATGAACTCAGTGGACATTTTAGAGGGATGGCCTATAGATTAAGGATGTGATTATCTGTGCGTATTTATCAAAAGACAGAAGAGGTCATGATTAATAGGGATGCATTGAAAGGTGTGGGATCTGGGCATGACAAATATGGTATAGAATAATGGGTGGATATTGTCTTGGTTTCAGCTGGGGTAGAGTTAATTTTTCCCTAGTAGTTGGTAGAGTGCTGTGTTTTGGATTTAGTGTGAGAGTAACATTGGTAGCACACTGATACTTTAGTTATTGCTTAGTGCTTACACTCAGTCATGTACTTTTCAGCTGCTTCGTGCCCTGCCAGTGGGGAGGCTGGGAGACGGGGGCCACAAGAAGCTTGGAGGGGACACAGTTGGGATAGCTGATCCCAACTGACACAAGAGATATTCCATGCCATACGAATTCATGCTGAGTGTATAAACTAGGGGGAAAGCCTGCCGGGGTCTACTGCTTGGTAACTGGCTGGGCATCGGTCAGCGGGTGGGGAGCAGTTGTTTTTCATTTGCATTGCTTGGTTTTCTTGGGTGTTATTTCTTTCTGTTGTTTTCATTACAATTCATTATTGTTGTTATATTCTATTTGAATTATTAAACTGTCTTTATCTCAACCCATGAGTTCTCTTTTATTCTTCCAGTTCTCTCCCACATCGCATTGGGGAGGGACTGGGTGAGGGGCTGTGAGGGGTTTAATTGCCAGCTGGTGTTAAACTACAACAACAGGGTATTTTTTTGATGAAGGAAGGTTGGAATCTATCACCCATGCCCTATAGCTTTCCCCTGACTGATGTGATTGGACCCTAGGATGCATGAAGTGCTTCCCTATGCAGTCTCAAAACACATTATATAGTGCCAAATTCTAGTAAAAAAACCCTCAGGATTTGTTTTTTCTTTGTTTAAATCTCTGCAAATGCAGTATATTCAGTCATGTTATCAAAACTATATTGAAAATGTCCTAACTAGACTAGAGACAAATATTTGCTCAGTTAAATCAGCTTTTCTTGGTGACCCTGTGTGCAGAGCCTTTAGAACATTTCCAGTTGATTTCTCTGCTGACAGATAATTGAATTGTACCACTTAGGAGGGTTTTCTGCAAAGAAAGTAGTCAGCAAAATGATGTCTTGTTCTTAATTAGTGACAGCAGATTTCAGTAAAGCAGTCTGGGGACAATGTTTCTGTTAACAGTATCAAATTCTGGTTCTGTGTGCATCAGATAGTACTGTTACCTGGAGCCTGTGTGTGGGGAAGCTGAGAGAATTCTCTTTCAACACAGTGCATTCTGTTTACTGCTAACTTACCTGTTTCTAAATTGAACATAACACGTGATGTTGCAGAGGGCAGAGTTTGAATGTGTTTGAAGAACTCATTTTTGTTTTGCAATTTCACACGCTGTATTAAACTCATGATGTTTGCATTTCAGCGTACAGATAGCATTAGACCTGCATTGAACAGTTCTGTGGAATGGCGTATTACTGATCAGGAGGATACTGAAACTGTCACCCAGGTAATTTGGCATAAAAATGGGCAAAAAGCACAATTAGATGCTGCATGAACAGGTAAGTGCATTTAGTTCTGTACCAGATCAGGTTGGTGGCAGCCCTTCTGCACATTTCACACCAGAATTAACACTGCCAGGCAACTGAAGTAAGACTTCAGCATGTAGCTCCTGTAAAGAATTATCTGTGGGCTTTTCTTTTTCTTCCTTGGAAGGAAAGTGCTCTTAAGGTATAGAAAGAACAGAAGATCACGTCTGTGTTTACATCTGCTCAGCCCCATCTGTGAATATGAGGAACAAGATGCATTGCTCTTCCCCTTCGTCTTCCCATTCCCATTCTGTATGTCTTCAGACACTTGTCTTAAAAGGAGTCTCTTCTGGTTGTAAGAATTCTTTTGTATTCAGGTGGATGCACTTGGAGACATGGGGAGCTTTGGTGTGAATGAAGTGGTATACAAACAGGACAAAGAGATAATAGCCTTTTTACACATAAAGCACAATCACGGGCTTTGCTGTTCTTCATCAAGGGCTTTATTAAGCAGAACGTGCTAGCTAAAATGGGGCAGGGAGAAAAAAATTAGCCTGTGAGTAGAGTAAGATCTCGGTCTACTTTTGTTCTCCCTGACTGTAATATTGTGTATATCTAACATTGTGTAGGCATTTCTGTTTTATAAACCTCTCATTCCATTGGCTTAGAGAGTGAGTTTGTGAGGTGTGTGACTCTCTGCTTCTGTGGCCTTTAATAACTAGCCATGATGATGAATGATCGTGTTGCTGCTCACCTTTCTTCCTGGCTGCCTGCAGTACCTGTGTCTCTGTCCGTCCTCCAGAAATTGAAAAACCCAAGAGTGGTGTTCACACATTGTGTCACTGAGCATGTACTCTTCAGTAAGTGGCATCTTCTTGCTTTGAATCACAGCTAAGCACTTCGCTCAAGTGATGTGTTCTGGCTGGAGCAAATGGCAGTTTGGATGGAGAATGTATTTTTGTTTTGTAGAACAGCAGAGTGGTAGCCTGGAGATCCATGAACAGTTCTGACTTTTCCTGCAGCTGAGTGGGGCTGCTGGTGGTTGGGAAGGGGATGAACTGGTGGCCTTCACACAGCTTCTTCTGGTTGAATATTTCCTGTGCCAAATGGGATTCCTGTGCAAAAGGTGAAGTGAGAGACTGAGACTGCATGCACTAGGTAGTCACAGAAGCTGTGACTACCTAACTAGGTAGACATGCATTCTCACTAGGTAGTCACAGAAGCTCCAGTTGCTGTTGTCCTCTCCTGCCTCGTAAGTGCTTTCTGGATAACCACAGAGATCTGCCTAGGAGTCAGGCTTGCTTACCTCCTTGCTATGGCTGGTATTTCTGTTGTGGAGAGACAACTTGGGAGCCCAGGGGTGTCCTTCCTCTAGGAAACTTCCATCACTTTTGTGTCTCTTTGATTCTGATTTCCACTTTTAACTGATTATCTGTCATACTGTAGATGTTCTCTTTCTTCTTCCAGAAAAATGTTGGTGTAGTCAGTCAAACTCTTGTCTGTGTGGAAAGCTCAGCAGCAAACTGAGCTCAGCAGCAACTACTTCAGCAGGCTGCACTTGATTTTTAAGAAGTTTCATGAAATGCAGGTGGGAAACGACATAAGCCATCATCATCTCCTCTAGGCAGTACTTGAATTTCCAAATAGTGGGTAGATGTAACTTCACACCTTATGACACAGTCCCTGAGAGAGACCATGGCAACCCTAGTTGCTTTGTGCTGCAGCCCTGTAGTAAGTTATACAAGCTTTCCGTCTCTTTCCTTCTTTTATTTCAAACTAACATACCCACTGGGAATCTTTGTAGATCTCCAACAGGAAGTTGAAGATCTTTGTCGATGTACAACAGCAACTCCACTGAAGTTCTGCTTGTTGGAAGTAACACTTCTTAGGGGAACTCGTGCTCAAACTGAAGCACCCTTCTTCACAAGTAGCATCAGTTTTCCTCTGTGTCTTACATCATATTACAATTCTATCTAGAATTCAAAGGTCTTAAGATAATGACTGGTTTTTATTCCCCTGCCAAATATGGTTTTGGGGTGTCAGTGCTGACATAATAAGGGTAGTTGAGAGGCATCTCTAAGCATCATCATGGTATTAATTGTGTTAAAGGTTTAGGAGATTATCCTTCAAATTTTGTGGTGTATTTATTTATCTGTTCCTGTAATCTGGGGTGGAAATGGGTCAGACTGCTCAGATCTAGCTTGTAAACTGTTACAAGGCTGCAGCTTGCCTGCTGCAGCACTTGTGTAGTGTCCCCCCCTTCCCCTTGAGAATCCAGTTTATTGTTATTACTGAAGTACTTGGTGACTCTATTTACAATAGACATTTCTGAGGCATCCCATGGCTTTCACGAAACTGTGTCTTTCTGAGCCTGAAGGAGTAGTTTCTGTAGTGTACGGGTTTCTGCATCTGCGATCTGCCATCATACTGAGGCTTCTCATAACCTTTACTGCCATTAGTTTTCGTATTTTTGTCTCTAAAACCTCTTCACTCACCACTGTTGTGCTCAGATGGTGGAATGGGCTCTGGGTATTGATTTTTGCATCTTCGTAATGTTACAAAAAAAGCCCCAAACCTTAGGTGAGCTAGCTGGCATCTTCTGATACAAGTAGTCCCGGGGAAAAAAAAAAAAACAAACCAAAACCGGCTGTGTCTAAACATCACCTATAATGAGTGTCTCCTCACTGCTTTACCCAGCAGGGCTTTTCTTGTCCGTGTCCACCTGTGTGGTAATCAGAAACAGTGTTCAGGTTTCTCCGTGTCTGTTCGTCTGGGTCTGCCAAAGTTGTCTTGACCCCAAGTACAATCCATGGGATCATTGTGTGGAGCTTTCGCTTCCTCCTCTTGGATGCATCCTACTCGTTTGAATAATCCTCTGGGATACCAGATGCTGGCTAAACTCTTAAGTTTGTCATTGCGGTGATTTGTTTCTTGACGCTACCACACTTAGTAACATCTTGCTGTTCTATACCGCAGAGCTGATGTGATTGTGTATGACAAGATGTGATCAAGATATGCTGCTTTGCCTCTGCTAGTTCACCAGTGTCATCGTTCAGCACCTCAGTTTTCATGCTGGTCAGCTGTCAGGGGTGAAGGGATGCTGTTTGCAGAGCTGCCAGCTCCTTGTATTGACACCATGCCTGGGACAGTGGCCACCAAATTCCTGGGTGGTGCTGCAGAACTGAAACAAAGCCTCATAAATTCCTTATCAAGCACACATCTTTGCAAATACGTTTGTTATTCTTCTATTAGTATATGGATTTCTTCTGCCTTTTCAACTCTTTACTGTTCCATTGCTCATCAAGTCAGCTGCAGAACCTATTTTAAATGCCCCATTTTCAGAGCATTAATTATAAGTAATTGATGTTTGTCTTTGAGATTACTTTCAAACATGGCATAAAAGATACAGCGTTACAGAATGCAGGCTCTTTGAACATGTTTTGAAATAGCTTTGTTCTGTGTTTTGGCTGGGGTTTTCAAAGGAGCCCAAGGGAACTGGGTACAGCAGGTGAGAGTCTAGTTACTTCCAGTGCCTCAGAAAATGACATTTCAGTGTAGCTTGTTGATTTGATGTGTGAAGCCCTGTTAGCATATTTTGTAAAGACTTTTTTCCTTTTCTCTTAGTCTGAGATAGTGCCATTGGAACTCAGCTCCAGACTGGAAGAAATTGTGGAATTCAATGAAATGGAAGCAGAGTCTGGTGAAGCAGAAGATTTTGAGGCCAGGGGAAGTCGCTTCTCAAAGTCAGCCGATGAAAGGCAGCGTATGCTGGTTCAGCGGAAGGAGGACTTGTTGCAGCAAGCTCGAAAGTATGTTTCTTGCTAAAACTCCAGCCTGGCCACTCAGTTATAGTACCCCAGAATGGAGTTCAACAGGATTATGATCACTGAGAGCATGGGATGTAGCAGAAAGTAGTAAGAGGAGTGAATACATTTGCTACAGCAGGCTCAGGGTGCTGATAAACTGCTGACTGTTGCTGATAAACCCAACTCTGAACCAATGTCACATGTCCCAACATACACACAGCTTCCTTAGTGGTTGATCTAAGCTCTTTGAAATCAGAGGATGATTTCTCCAGCTTGGATGAGCTTCACTCTTGAGTCTGTAGTAAGAGAGAATGCATTACTTGTGCTGAGTCCTCTAGTAATCTTTAGCTTGTTTCCTGGCATAGGTGTCAACCCTCGATGCCTGTGCTGTTCCAGCCGAAATGACTTTTAGGCACCACTCTCCAAATACGGAGCAAGAGTGTTAAGCACAAAGCAGCAAGGAGTAGCCACTTCCTAAAGCCCACCAAAGGAGCTCATGACCAGCAAGTCAACACCTGACCAACTAGTAATAGGTGTTATAGGTAGAATGAAACTTTCTTTACATGTGTTCCATTCATACTGGTGAACTTTACTAGCATCCAGTTGCTGATTAAAAGGAAGAAGAAAAGCCCTTCAGTCACGTAGAGAAAACTTTTTAGCATTTGTAATCAGTGTTGTCTCTTCCTTTGCATTGCAGGGAGACTCCTGGAAGGGGCTACAAAAGCTACAAAATGTGTCCTTTGTGTTAGCTGGCTACCTCTGCTTGTTGGTTTTTTTTCCCCACACTGAAATACCTTCAGATAAATAATTATTTAGTATTATTTGTTTTGTCATACCCCCAGTTGGGGTATTGACACCTTTTACAGTTTGTCTGTAAATAGGCTTACTCTTAGAATAAGTTTTCCTTGATCTTTGAAAAATGTCATTTAGGGAGGTAAAGTGGTATTGGTTTACTGGTTCCCTTCCTGCACTGAAGAGCTGTGGAACTGTGAACTGCTATATTTTGTCACCAAGTGTAAGAACTCTTTGGGATAGTAACTCTGGCAGCTGCTTCCTTGTATTTCTGCCTTACCTTATGCTTCGCGGCCCTAGTGCACCTTTCTTTCAAAGGCTTCCTTGTTGTCATCAGGGAGTGACTTCTTGTGGTAGTTATAGAATAGTTTGGGTTGGGAGGGATCTTCAAAGCTCATCTAGTCCAACCCTCTGCAATGAGAAGGAACACCTTCAACCAGATCAGGTTTCCCAGAACCACATCCAGTCTGGCCTTAAATGTCTCCAAGGATGGGGCATCCACCACATCTCTGGGCAACCTGCAGTAGTGTTTCATAACCCTCATTGTACTGAATGTCCTCCTCATGTCCAGCCTGAATCTGCCCCTTTCAGTTTAAAACCATCACTCCTCATTCTGTCACAACAGGCTCTACTAACAAATCCCTCCCCATCTTTCCTATAGGCCCCTTATAAGAACTGTAAGGCCACAATCAGGTCTCCCCAGAGCCTTCTCCGGGCTGAACAACCCCAACTCTCTCAGCCTTTCCTCATAGGAGAGGTGCTTCAGCCCTCAGATTGTTTCTTGTGTCTCTCCTCTGGACCCTCTCCAACAGGTCCATCTCTTTCCTGTACTGAGGACTTCAGAGCTGGATGTAGACTCCAGGTGGGAGTCTATTATTATTAGTATATATTAGTACCAGTAGTATAATTATTGTAATTATTAATCTGCAGAGTATAAAGGCAGACTCACCTCCCTTGACCTGCTGGTCACGTTCCTCTGGATGCAGCCCACTGCACTGACCTTTAGAACTGGCTCCTTTCCACAGGCATGAGAGTCTTGCGCAAAAACTAAGAGCTTCTGCCAACTCTGCAAAGTCTACCATGGGCTTTTTTATTTCTGAGTACATGGGGTGTGAAAATATCCAGGTATTTTCCTGCTTTCAGTGTGCCTTGCAGCCCTCCCTTCATGGATGTACCAGCAAAGTATTGTCCAGAGCCAGAATGAGGTGGGCTGGGCTGTGCTCTGTTCCCTTTCTTCTCTGGCAGGCGTTACTTCAACAAGACCTTGGAGGAGGAGCTGACCACAGGGAAGCCCTGTCCCGAAGGAGCCTCAGTGGACGCCGTGACCCTGCGCCGCAGGATGCTGGCTGCCGCTGCTGAGCGGAGGCTTCAGATGCAGCACAACTTGTAGCGCCATCACCCTCCTCCTTGCACCTCGTCAGCAATGTTGAATAAAGAATTACACACACCTCCCAACCTCCCTGCGCTTTCTGTACTGACAGGACATGTCTCTTCAGAGTTCAGCTGGTGGAACCGCCTCTCTGCCGAGTGAAGCATGTGGTATGATGATGTCTGGACAGCCGACTCATTCACCTCTTTTTTGTAGTATTTTCTATGTGACGTTGATCCCCTCCATGAACAAAAGCAGTTTCTGAACCACAGGTGGGATTTCTGCAGCTGGCATGAGGCATTAAGCTGGCTGCACCGCAGAGACTGGGGAAGGAGTGTTCTGCATTAGCAGCTGTGGACACAGGCTGGGATCAGGAAGAGTTACTCCAAGAGGGAAGAAAGCTTTAGAAACCTGGAGCAACCCCTGTGTTGGGTGATCAGGTGCCTGCTCTGCAGAGAGGGGTGTTAGGTAGTCCACGTTGCAGGAAGGTCAGCTTTGAGGCTGGGTTCTGAGCTACAGAACATGGGGAAAACTGAATTCATGAGTGGTGCAGCGGAGCAGTGATTCACCAGCATTAAGTTGACTATTGCAGAGCTCCTCTGCATCTGGCTCTGTCACTGCCCAGGGCTGAGCTGTTACCCTTTGCCCATGGCCAAAACTACCCAGACACTGAGGGGCATGGAGTGAAGAGGAGAGGGTGTGAGGTGAAGTTACAGCCCTGTGGTTCAGTGTTACGATCCACCAAGGGAGGAGAACAACTTGCCTGCTGTGCACCACACGGATGGGACTCTGTGGAGACAGCTCTGGTTTTCGATTTCTGTTTTAACCCCACAGCTCTGTGAGTTTATTCTGAAAGCGTGGAGGGACGGGGGCTGGCTGCAGCCCAGCTGCCAGCCTCTGGTTGTCCTTAAGGACTTTGCCCCAAGATCCATATGGAGCCGCTGATGCTAGCTTTGCAAAGATGAATTTTCAGCTTCTGAAGCATGAGTTCTGGTATCGCCATCCTTTAGATGGAGCCCAGTATTACCTAGAAGTGTTGGTAACTTTTTTACTGTTGGTTTTGTAGAACATCTGCAGGTGAATTCAGTGCAAGGAGTTGCAGCAGTGTGTAGGTGACAGTAATTTATTTCAATAAAAATCTCTGGGAGGCCTTACCTTGTGATGCCGTTAGGTTTTTGGAGATTTTTGGTTTTGCTCAGAGCACTGCTGTTTTGGCTTTATTGTTAATAAAAAACCACCCACAAAACAACCAAAAAACCCCACACAAATAAAATCTTGGTCAGTGTTGGAAACTGTTTGGGAATTTCTGGAGTGTGATGTGTCCTGTTCTTGTGTGTTCAGGTTGTAAGAATGGTGCCTCCCCTTTGCTCCCCATTTGCTTCCCCCTTTCTATGGCATGGAAGGGAGCACAGCTGTCCAAGGCTGGAGCGGGAGCATTTCCCCAAGCCTGGGATTGCAGAGCTGGAATTCAGTCAAGTTGTGAACATGGAAGAGAAACAGCATCTCCAGGAACTGTAAAAGTAAAGTGGGGCTTTGAACTGTTGGCAGTAGCCTCCCAATACCTAAAGGAGCCAGCGAGAAACCTGGAGAGGGGCGTTGGACAAGGGCCTGTAGGGACAGGACAAGGAGGAATGGCTCTAACCTGACAGGAGAGATTGAGATGAGCTCTTAGGCAGCTCTCCCCTGTGAGGGTGCTGAGGCCCTGGCACAGGTTGCCCAGAGAAGCTGTGGCTGCCCCATCGCTGGCAGTGTTCAAGGCCAGGTTGGACGGGGCTTGGAGCAACCTGCTCTAGTGGAAGGTGTCCCTGCCTGTGGCAGGGGCTTGGAACTGGATGAGCTTTAAGGTCCCTTCCAACCCAAACCATTTGAGGATTCTGTGATTCTTTGCAGACATCTCTTCTCCTCTTGTTGGATTCCCGACTTTTTCCTGGCAGCTCTTCCGTTTGCTCCCCCCTGGCCATCACTGAACATATCCTTGTCTGTGGCACTGCACAAAATGACTGACTCAAGGGGTAAGAGGCTGTTCTGTGCAGAGCAGCCCAGTGGTGGCCTCCTGGCTGGCTCTACTTCCCTGGAAGGGGAGGTGTCATGGTTTAAACCCAGTCAGGCAACTTGTTCACTCAGTCCCCCCTTCTTTCTTTCTCCCTAATCCTGGAGGGATGGAGAGGAGAATCAAAAGAATGCAACTCCCACGGGTTGAGATAAGAACAGTTTAGTAACTAAGGTATAACACAAATCACTACCACTATCACCAATAATGATGGTAAAGGAAATAACAAGGGAAGAGAATACAACACCTCACCACCAGCCGCCCAACAACTTGCCCCCCCCCCCCAGCCCGACCAAGCACCGACCAATACCTCCTCCAACCCTGCAGTCTCCCAGCCCTTCCAGCTCACTCCCAGTTACATCCTGGGCATGACGTGCTGTGGTACGGAATACCTCTTTGGTCAGTTTGGGTCAGGTGTCCTGTCTCTGCTTCCTCCCGGCTTCCCCTCCTCCCTGGCAGAGCATGAGGCTCACAAAGTCCTTGGCCAAACCAAAACATCCTTGTTATCAGCTCTGTTCCCAGGCCGAAAGTCAAAACACTGCACTGCACCAGCTACCAAGAAGGAGAAAAATGACTGCTACTGCTGAACCCAGGACAGGAGGTTATCCAAAGAAGGGCCTGACTGACTTTCCTGCCAACATGAGCTGCCTCTGGATTGCTGTGAACAGCAGGAACCTTGGAGAAACCCAGCTGGGCAGGAGGTGCTGCTGTGCAATGGAGCATCTTTTCCAGCCAGCCTCCCCTTCTGTGGGCAGGGGGTGACGTTTGGGAAGGGGACCCGGCTTAAAGTTGGGCTGGGGGCTTCTGGCTGCTGGGTAACCTTCCCTATGGATCTTCACCATGGGGCTGGGAAGTACTGGAGGGGATGGCGAATCCCAGGCTGGGCATGGGGCAGCTCATCTTGAGTCATGGGCCTGATGTGTGTGCAAGAGCTGCGGGGCCCACGATGGAGGGGAATGCAGAAAGAAACCCAGCCCAAACTGTAAGGAAACCCCAGATTTTGGGGGTAAAATCCCCCAAACCATCCCAAGATTGCTCCTGCAGCAGGGACTGAAAGTCTCAGCTTTCTTGGACAGCCTTCCTCTATATCCTATGGCAAAAACCTCATGTGCTGGGGGTGGGGGGGTTCTGATGTTGCCACAAACCAGAGGCCTTGCCCTGGTGGCTACCTCTGCACTCCCAAAGGAATCAAAGTATTTTCTTGCTCCTGGTGCTGCTCTGAAGCAACCTGAGCCACTTGTAAGAGCTTCGAGGCTTCCCCTTCCACCCAGCTCAGCCCAGCCCCTTCTGCCTGCACTACCAGGCACGAACACCCAAAACTGCAAGGTTCAGTCCTTTTTTTTTCCTCTTTCCTTGGGAAGGGGGAGAAAACAAGGAGGTGGAGGCGCAGGGGGAGAGCCCAGGGTACAGACAAACATTCTCTTTATTGAGCTACACATGAAGTTTTCCATTAGTCAGAGAAAGAGATTGGCAGTGTGTAATATATCACAGAAACCTCACTGATTGGTAATAGAAAGGCTTAGAAAGACCTGGTGCTTTATATATATATATATATATATATATAATATTATTTTATTTTTAGTTTCCTGTTTATGGATCTGTTCTCTTTGGAAGAGCTGAGCCTGCTCTTCTTCACCACAGGTAACTCGTAAAAGTGGAGCCGTGAAGACATCTGGTTACTAAACAAAGTAGAAATGATGAAGGGTTGGTCATGAAAACGGTGGCTTCAATGTAAACACTACATTCGTTTTTTCTATATTTTTTTTTAACGATTTTTTGTGGTTTTGTGTGTGTTTTTCAAAATTTTAAAATAATTTTCATCCTTGCTTTTTTTTTAAGTTTGTTTTTTTAAGTTTTTTCTTTTTTTTTCTTTTTTTTTCTTTTTCTGCAGCACGAACATCCCCACATGAGAGAGAAAAAACACCATCCACTAACAGGGAGAGAGGACAGGGTGACGGGGCAGGGGGAGGAAGGCAGCACAAAAGAGCATCCACTGGGAAGTTAAAATTAATAAAAATCAACAAAAAAATCTGTATATATGCCCTAAATGAAAAAAAAACCCCGAACCAAATAAAACCTGAAATGAACTCAACGTCTGTGTGACCCCGATGCTCTGCTGGGGCCGAGATGTGCTTTGGGTACCAACCGGCAGAGCCAGCGGGGAGGTGTTAAACCATGAGGGAGGGAAAACGGGAGGAAGCCCCCGCAGGCCCCTGGCTGGCACTGGCTTTGCCCTGCAGTGGGGTGGGGAGTCGGAAACATCTGCCTTAAAACCCCGAACCCCAGGGAGGGAGCACCTGGAGGATGCTCTCCCTGCAGCCTCCCTCCTGAAGCAGCCAGGATGGGAGGAGCAGGAACAGGCCTCGTTGCTGTTGGTGTTTCCCTTCAACACTTGGCCAGGGGCAGGTTTTAGGATTTCCCCCTCTGTTTCAAAGACAAAAATGAATGGTTTGGGTTCTGGAGGCTGGCGGTGCCGGTGGGGCTTGGGGCAGGCGGGAGCAGCCCTGCACTGGGAAGAGGCGTAATTAATCATAATAATGAAATAAAAAAGCCAACCCACAAGAAGTAATTATAATAGTAATAATAGCAATAAAAAAATAAACCTGCACGGTCAAATGGGGGCTGGGAGGAGAAGCCCCCCTTGCACACAAGCCTGGCGCAACCCTCTCTGTCCCACAGCTCTGGGAATGGGGCCAGGCAGACTGCCCCAGCCCCAGGGCTGCCCCAGGACGCAGCCAGGGGCACAGGGCTCTCAGACAAATGAAGGAGGTGGGTGTGGGTTTGATATCTCTATATACGTATATATATAATTTTTCCTTATGCCTTTTTATTTACCAACTTGCATGATCATGGTTTGTTTTTCTCTCATTCAATTTTTTTTTCGCTTTGTTTCACTTGTTTTTCCTGCATGTGCGTGTGTCTGTGTGTGTCTGTGTGTGGTTGCATTGGGTTTTTTGTTATTATCATTATTATTATTAATCTTTATTTTCATGTTTCTTTCCTCTCCTGGCACTGGGGCTGCCGCCACCCCACAAGTTGCTTTGCGCTGGGGGGGCGTCAGTACAAGCCGCAGCCCCGCAGGTTGTTGGCAATGATGATGTCGGTGACGGCGTCAAATACCACCTGGATGTTGTTCGTGTCTGTGGCGCACGTCATGTGGCAGTAAATCTCCTTGTTGGGGGAGCGGTTTTTGCTTTCGAACTGTGCTTGGATGTAGGCGGCCGCGTCCTCATAGGTGTTGGGACCTGTGGGCAGAGGGGGGGACAGAGCAGGGGGGTCAGGGCCGGGATTGCCACCCTCTGGCCATGCACCCTGCCCCTCGCTGCTTGCAAAGTGCTTTATTTCCAACAAAACCAGGCAACCCCTCTTTATGGTCATTTCCTTCCCCCCCCCCCCCCCCAGCATGGCCCATTTACCCCTTTTCCTGCCCCATCTCTCTCTTCACCCCTCCCCAGCTACCTTTTTCCGCCCCATCCGGCCCCATTTTCCCCCAAATGACAGAGCAACTGGGCTCCACTGGGACTCCTGCCTCCCCAGCTGTGGCTACTTTGCCCTCTCTGCCTGCTCCCTTTTAAGGCCCTGGGGAAAGGCAGCAGCTCCCAGCAGTGCCTGGCTGGGCCATTCCACAAGGATGCTCCTCTGGCATTGCTGCTGCCCTGACATCACTGGTAAGTCCCCACCACGCATCCCAGTGGAGTGTGGGGAGTGTGTCAGGTTGGTGACCACTCCAGTACCAACCATGGGTGGTGGCTGGGCACCCACAGTGGGGCTGAGCCCCTCTGGGGGCTATGGGCCTCACCCCCATATTGGAATGGGTGATGGGGGTTGGTGTGGCAGGAGCTGCTGGGAGATGTGCTGTTGCCTGTTTCTGTAGGGCTGAAACAGGGCAGATGCTGGAGCTGGAAAATGGGCATTACTGTGTTAAGCTGCTTAAGGCAGCGCCCAGCTCCTCACAGGAAGCTGCAAAGCCTGAATGACATCCCTGGAATAGCCTTTGGAAGAGCTGCTCTTATATGGGG
Source organism: Pezoporus wallicus (assembly GCF_028554395.1). NCBI lineage: Eukaryota > Metazoa > Chordata > Aves > Psittaciformes > Psittacidae > Pezoporus > Pezoporus wallicus. The sequence continues at coordinate 288,344 of NW_026638968.1, read as the reverse complement.
ATTTGTTTTACTTTTCCAGTTCACCACTTCCCCTCCTTCCCAAAGGACAGGGGGAGGTGGCTTGGTGCCACCGGGGTAGCCAGGCTGTGCCGTACAGCTTCATGTGGGATAGTTTGGGATGTTCTGCTGGGTGGCTGGGTAAAAAGCGCTGCAGCTTCCATGATGGAGAAAGTGCGGAACCTCCAGTGGAAACACTAGTGCACTTCTGCTGTAGGGCAATGGGGGCTGCCCTGCTGTGGACCCCCTGTCCCCAAGGTATTGTGTCCAGGCAGAGGGTGTGCTCTGAGTGAAAGTAGTTCAGAGACATCCTGGTATCTGCAGGGGGTGCTGGAGCCTCTGAATCCGAGCTGATTGTTCCTTCTTGCAGAATTCAGAAGCGAGATCTGTTCTTACCCCATTTTCTTGGGTTTTCTTCTTTTCCCCAAGACAAGACAGTTTCGCCCAAAACCATGTGATTCTGTTGTAGTTTCAGACCTGCTGTAAAGAGGCCCTTTCCTCCCCCAGCTGTGCCCTGCACAAAGGCACTCCTAGGAGGACGTGGCTTGGGGGACCATTTGCCTTGGCTCCTCTAGCAGGAACTTCTCAGGAACCATCAAATACCATGGCTCGAGTGGCAGGCAGTCAGCTCCTGTCAAGGCTTCATCTTTCCATAGCTCCCTGTGGCCAGGCTCCTTAAAGCTCACCTCTTGACTGTGCACCTATGCCACAAGAACTGACTTCATGCAGAACACAACCCCACCTCATTTGTGGTGTCTCTGAGCCCCACTGCAGCTCTTGAAGGAGGACAGTGCTTTTGCCACCCTAATGGTGCCCTGTCCCCTCTGCCCCCTGTGGGTTGAGTTGCAGCCCTCATCCCCAGTGGCGTGGTGGTGGGGGCATGCTGGGCTGCGCCAGCCCCAGTACGTACCTGTGTATTCAGGGAAGCAGATGGTCAGAGGTGATTTCTTGATCTTCTCAGCAAATAGGTCTTTCTTGTTGAGGAAGAGAATGATGGAGGTGTCAATGAAGAATTTGTTGTTACAGATGGAGTCGAAGAGCATGAGAGATTCGTGCATGCGGTTCTGCAATGGGGAGCATGGAGGGAGGAGAGGGGAGACAGAAAGGCAAAGATAAAGAGTGAGTTAGAGGAGAGGAGAACATCTTTCTGAATTGAAAGGGTTAGAAAGCAAAAAAGAATCTCTGAAATAAGACAGTGGTAATTGTGAGATAGTTACAAAGGTGGCGGAAATGAAGCACTGCCCTTCTGGGCTGAAGGACAAGGCACTGTGGAGGCTGGGGCAGATCCCTGTGGGGCTGCTCCAGCAGCACTGACACCTGAAGCTTCAAGGAAGAGCAGAAAAAGTCATTAGCTCGTCACAGGCCTTACCTGAGAAGTGTGAAAGAGGCCTGTGTCTCTGCATGGGCTGGGCACCCCTGAAGCATTGCTTTCAGAGCCTAAAGCAAGGATGGACAGCCAGTAAATGGGGCAGCCAGATGGCGGGAGTTCTGGCTACCTGGGGTGATCCTATGGACCTGCCTGGAAGAGAACTTGTGCCAGGCGGTGCCATGTGGTCAGACTGGTGCTGAGGCGTTGCCCTTGGCACGGAAGGGTTTTAGTAGGAGCACAAATAGAGGGAAATATCTAAAACCTGTCATTTTAGAATTGCCCTTTCACATGTGGACAAAAGCCATTTAAAGCCATTTCCACTCTTGCTACAGAACTTGTTACCAGAGAGGGGTGGAGAATAGACAGGAGTGGAAGGAGAGGTTGTTCTGTGTTGAATCAGCTGTTGCAGAGCCCCATCAACTACTTTTATGCTTCACTCAAGCTGCTGCAGGGGTTCTCTGCAGGCACATGCACCCACTGCTGTGTGGAGGCGCTGCTGGACATGACAGGTACAGCTCTCCAGGGTCTCAAATTTTCTCCATCATTAACTTAGAACAAACAGGAAAGCCATTCCCTTGTGCTCCAGGGAGAACGTCAGGAGCCATTTCAGGCAGTCTGTGTGCTGCTCCTGTTGCATGTACCCACCTGGCTCACTATTTGAATGAGCAAAGCTTCTGGTGCAGAACCAGGACTTAGTGCAGTCTGAAGACGCTGGACCCACTGTGCCCCTCTCCCCAGCCCCCTCCTGGGGTCCTGGCTCAGTGGCCAGCTGCTCACATGGGGGTTTATCAGGAAAACTCTTGCATGGAGCAGAGGGTAAGGAGGGTGCTCAGCAGCCAGTGGGAAACCCACCTGCAGCAAATGCCCCCCAGAGAGAGCCACTTTTTAGAGGTGCACCAAGGATGGCGGTGGTGAGGCTTTGGATTTGCTGAAGATTCGGGAGAACACACGCGTTTCCTAATGAAAAGATGACCCAATTACACATCTAGGAGTTTTCCATAAATGTTTTATTTGTGAGTCATTCTATTAGCTACACTTCAACTGTAGCTTTCGCATGCAAAATTTAGCAGATGTCTGATTTCATCTTGAAAGGCTTTGAGATTACACCCGTGGTTCCTTGACAAAGAGCAGCAAGGGATGGCATCCCTCACTGCACTTTCAAAAGCTTCAGGACTTTGTTTTATTCTTATCTTTTAAAAACAAAGAAACAAAAATCCTTGTTCATGGAGAAAACAAACTGCCACAGAACAACATGGGTCGTCTTGACCTGTGGCTATTCCAAAAATGCTGGGTTTGAGACTTTCATGGGAAGGATCCTGGGGTTTGGTTTTTTTACCTTGTTCATCCCAAGTTGTCCCATATATGTATTAGATTTAAATAAGGAACTGATGGTGTTGGAGGAGCCGCTGAAATAAAGCATGTACCCAGTGCAGGGGAAAAAAAAAACCCTGATGACCTAACAGAAGTTTCCAGTGTAGAAGGTTGAGGCAGGCTAGCATCCGGGAGGCAATCTATAACATAACCCTATATGAATTAGCAAAGAGCAATCCTTTTCCTCTTGGCCATCAGTTTTTCTCAGGGCTGGCCTTTTAATTCAGATCTGCAGGATGGGATGTGTGGGAATATGTGTTAGAGGATGTGTCCAGCTGAAGTTACATCACAGGAAATCAGCGAAGCCAACGGGAATCATGGTTAATTTTTCTTTGCTGAGGTTTATGGGAATTTTTCTCTCAGTTTCTTCCAGTTCTTTGCTTCTATTTCATGACCCAAATAATGGAAAATCGTGGGTGGGGCAAGGGACTGCAGGAGGGGAAGGGTAACTTCAAGAAGCCAAGGAACAAAGATGTACAACGGTGAAGTTGTTCTACTTCAAACACAGGGGAAAGAAAATTCCACCAAATACTTAAATAAAATTTAATAGCTTTTGGTCATACAATTTTCAAATTCTTGATTTCCAGGTGTATGAGGCTGTGGCAGACAACTGATGTGTGTGTATGCGCATGGAGCAGACGAAGGGTAAACAACTGGCTCGAGAAGCTGGACACACTCAAGGGACACACAATAAAGCCACTCTCACACTAGAAAAGAGCTGGCACTTTATTAAGGTTTTGTAACTAATAAATACATTACGGACAGCCAATAAATTATTACAGTAACTAATGCTCTATTAAACCCATGGACAGTCACTCTTCATACAAAATTACATTAATAGTTTGGGCCATCAAACATGCAGGAGAAACGGTTCAGCGGGAAGCCAGCAAAAGGAAAATGGTGGCAGCCTCCGGCGATCCTTTGGGAAGAAATGTGGTGGGGAGCAGGGAGCCCAGAGGCAGGGTGATAGTCACTTGTCGAGCTGAAAGGGGGGAAAAGGGAGGTGGGGAAGTAGGGCTGAGGATGTTGATTTAGGGACTGGATTATTTAATGTGGCAATGGTTGGTCTTTAAGCAATCCTATTTGAGTGCCACAGGGTTGCTTCTGCACTGGCAAAGCTGGTGAGACTCGGGCAATGCTGAAAATTGTGTTGTTACTCACTATGATCCCCTCTCCCCACCTGGAACAGGGGGGTTAGTCCTGGAGTCACTTGCCTGCACCACAGGACAGTCAGGATTTGCCCAGTGAGAATCGGGCTGTCCTCTCTGGGAGATGGTTTTACCCTATCTCCAGTCCAGCTCCTTCCCCTCTCCCTCTACTTGCACGGTGCTATCTGGGAGGCTTTGGTCCTCCTCCTCTTATTAACACGTCAATGCTTAAGGCTCACATTTGCTCATGTTTGCCAGCCAGCTTTTGCAGCACAAATAAAGATCTCACAGGCCCTTGATTTGGATGTGAGTGGTCCTGTGAGAAAACCCTTTCCATAGTCACATTCTCAGTGTAACGTCTGATATAGGTCACATACCTGTATCTGCCAGCATCAGTTACCTGTGTCATTGCAGGAGCTCAGAAATTATAATGGACACTCAAGTCTTGGGGTGCCTGAGGACAGTGTTTCTGTCTGGTCTCTCCTCCAGGGTGGTGGAGGCAAGATTGTGGTCTGCTCTTTTGTGCCACCCAGACCACATTTCTGCTTTCTTGTGTGTGTGCTGGGAATACAAGTGTGTGAGGGGTGTGGGTGGTTCAGGATGATGCTTAGTAGCACCACCTTCATTGACCTTGGTGCCTCTGGCATCAGATTGTAATGAGTGTTTTAGTCTCCTTGGAAATGGTGGTGGAGTTTTTGGTTGTAAGCCTGAAGACAAACCTGGCCCATGACAAAGACACAAATACACTAGTACTAAGCTTCTCTAATTGACTTGACAAACGGTCAACCTTGTTCCCAGGAACTCAGCAACTCTCCCTGGCTCCAGATTTTTCGGCCCCAAATTCCTCAGACCCACTGCACAGGCTGACAGTGCAGGGCTGGTCCATTTTACAGCATCAACTGCAAAATGCCCTGTAGGTGATGTCTGCCGCCCACAGCTGAACCCTGCTCCCTGTCAAGCAGCGAATGGGCAGAAGGGGATGTTCTGGCGAAAGGGCATCTGTGTTCCATCCTAACCTCCTGGGATTGCATTCCTGGCCCAAGAACAAAGCCTGTTCCCTTGCAGGCGAGCACTGGGCCCATGCCACAGTAGATTAAAATCACCAGATACATTTCAATGTACATTACATATAGACTGCTGTCATTAATACTTTTAGTGCCCTGTAAAACAAAATCACACCTACTGAGGAGGCACACCAGCCTCCTCCCGAGGCTGCTCTCCCCTCCATGGAGGCAATGGCCAACCAGGAAAGCTGAAGGCAGGGAGCTATTTTGATACAAAACTCCTGAGGGAGATTTAACTGGCAGTGTTTCCAGGGAGGCGGCGGTGGGAAGCCAATGGGCCCATGGGAGGGCAGGGGCAGCAGGGACAGCACGGTGTGAGCAGACGAAGAGGCAGATGGCCTGGCCGAGTGTTCCTGCTGCCCTGCCGCTCCGTCGGGCTCCTTGGCCCTGGTTGAGAACCAGGCTGTGAGCTCTGTTTGCTGAGCAACACCTGCTCTTTGAAGTGTGCGGCTTTATTTTAACATGTGTATTTTATTGCTAGCTCTCCAGACAAGCCCAGCTTCTGCATCCTCCCAAGGAGCAGTGCTCTATAGCTCAACCTTGCAGCCTCACCTATGGGCTTGTTTCCAGGCTTTCCTTCTACAGGTTTCTCTATTATTTGAACTGAACAGTTGTTCAAATAAACAAATAGTTGTGCATATCTTTTTTATGCATTAAAAAGTCATTAAAAAATGAGTCATTAAAAACCTTCTGCATTCCAAAAAGGGCATCTTTTGCAATTTCCTACATTAGCTTTGAAGGGCAGCAGGGTGTATATACAGCTGTTTCAACTCTGTGCTTTTAAAATACATCCTCCATGCCCTCGTATGATTTCTGATGCAGTTGTGCCAGTTGCAACATCCCTGCTATGCGGGGACTGCAAATGAAATACAACTCAGGGCCTCTGAGGGTCTGAATTCAGAGAATCCTGACTGCAAAACATAAAGGGCCATTAAGAAAAGGGTTTTTGAAAGCAGGCAATGTATTTCAAGGTCTTCTCTCTAGGCAACTGCTGCAAGGATTGCTGGTACTTAGGAAAAGCACAGGGCAAAAGATTGCCTGCAGAAGGCACATCTGTCAGAGAAGGCTTAGGTGCATGCAGAAAGCCAGCAGTGAGTAATGCTTTGGCAGGCGTTCTGAAGACAAAAATCTATACACGGCCATCAAGTGGGAGAAATAGTAGTGTTTAACACTGGAAGCATTTCATCTTCCAAATGTTGCTTCCAGCCTTTGTCAGTGAATCCTCATGACACTTGTGTGAGGGAGGGAATGTCATCAGCAGCAGCTGCTGAAATGAAGCTTTAGGCATACAATATGCCAAAGAAAATGACAGAAAAGACTTTGTGTGACAACATGTTCTCCTCTTTTCCTCCCTTTTCTCAGGAGGCGGTTGGACCTCTCAGTCAGCATGGCCAAGCATGGATTACCTGAATCCGGCGTGGAGCACGGCACAGGCACTCTGAGCCATCACTGGTGACTTGGTAGGATCTGGCAGAGTTTGGGGTTGAGTTAATTTCAATTTTCTTTACCAAAATATTCCTGTGTACTCTGTGCTGGGAAGTCCTGAAGCCTTGGCTTGGTGCTGCCTGCACTGGGAACAGCTTCTGTTACTTACTCACTTGGATAAAATGTCACCCACAGTAAGGAATGGGAACAGGAAATCTCCAGAATTCCAGTGCTAATGATCAAACTCTTCTGACAGAGCTTAACATAAGACTTGCCTCACCGCCAGCACAAGCACTGCACTCTGGACCTAGCAGTTGCATACACTTTATGTACCTGTTCTGGGTTCAGCTGTGACAGTTATTTTTCTCTCTCCTACTGGCTGGTTCAGTGCTGTGTTTTGGCTTTAGTCTGAAAACAATGCTGGTAACACACCAATGGTTTAGTTGTTAAGTAGTGCTTATTGATTGAGCATCACTTGTGTTTTTGGCACCCAATGTGAGACTCACCCCAGTCAGGGGGGGAACTTCCAAAAAGGACTGTCGTGGTTTAAGCCCAGCAGGTAACTCAGCACCACGCAGCCGCTCACTCAGTCCCTGTTTTCTCCCACTCCCAGAGGGCTGTGGAATCAAGAGAATGTAAATCCCATGGGCTGAGTTAAGAACAGACCAATACCAAAAGTATAATACAAAACCACTAGCACTAAATAATAATGCTTAGGGAAATAACAGGTGAAGAGAATATAAGGCTAAAAGGGGAAAGGGAAAAAACCAATAAACACAAGTGATGCACAATGCAATTGCTCACCATCCAGTGACCGATACCCAGCCTGACCCAAGCAGCGATTGGTCCCTTCCAGGTAACTCCTGCCTAGTTTCTATACTGGGCATGATGTGCTGTGGTATGGAATAGCCCTTTGGCTAGTTTGGATCAGGTGTCCTGTCTCTGCTTCCTCGTGGTTTCTTGTGCCCCTCCTCACTGGCAGAGCATGAGATTGAAAAGTCCTTGATCACAGTCCTTGATCAACAACTAAAACATCAGTGTGTTATCAGCATTGCTCTCAGACTAAAGCCAAAACACAGCACTGCACCAGCTACTAGGAAGGACAGCCAAACCCAGGACAGTACCAAATGTAACTAACACCCAGCTTTTCGGCCCTCATTTTGACACCCAGAGCACATTGGGATGCTAGGTTTGACTGGTGGGACCCGGCCACCCACATGGGACAAGCTTCAGGAGCATCCCCACCCCTCTGCAGCTAGCTCCCTGCCTCTCCTGTGGCAGAGGCACCATCTTAGTGCTTTTAGCTAGCCCCTTCCAAGGAACCAGGCAACTGGGCAGGTGTTCCCACTGGGAATCCTTTCTTTGGAAAACCTTCCCACTGACTCTGAAAATCCTGAGCTAAACCAAATACAACGACACACGCAGGCCTTGTGATCAGTCTTCCTTTAGTTTATGGTGGTACAGCAGTGCACTGGCACTAAATGGAGCTGGGAGAGCGGATGGGACCTGGGAAAACAAGACGTGCAGGTAGAATGTGGCGTGAGGAGCAGAGGTACTCCTGGCTTTGCTGGCTGAACAGTTCTGTGGCGGGGCTAATGCCACTGGAGGTATTTTAAGGCTCAGATGGTGAAGAGAAAGGCTGTACTCTGTGCTGGGCAGGGAGACAGAGACCTGGTGTTATTGCCGTTAGTGTCCAGCAGAGCAGCAGCAGGCCCTCACTGTATAACACTAAAGACAGTTTCATCACTTAATGCCATTCAGGGGATTACTGACACAGCTGCCAATCATACTGGCTGTGAGCTGGTTACAGGGTGAAAGCCACCTTGTCTTCCTGTGCAGGCCACCCCTGAGTCCCAGTGTGTTCCTGCTCACCTCCCTCACTGGGGTTTTGTCAAGATATCCCACAAGCAGTGTCCTGGCAGAGTCCAGTCTGACAGGGACTCTGGCTCCCTTCGCTTTCTGCTCTCCTGCTGACGCAACCTGCCCCATCTCCCTTCTGCAACTTCTCTTCAAAACTGTCCCACACCCCAATTTCTCATGCTGGTCCTCTCCATCTGGTGCCACCATACCTGCTCCTTTCCCTGCCTCCTGCACACTGACCCTCACCTGGCCCCTTGCCTTTGGGCTGTGCTGCTTTGGGCTGCTCTCACACCATCTCTCGTAGATGGGCACAGCAAGAAAAGAGATATTGTCCCTCTCAGGCACTGGAGAAAACTCAGGCCTCCTGAGACCTGAAGGATACCTCTAGCTCGGGCTCTGAAGAGAGGACAGATGAACTTGTGGCTGGCCTGGAAAGGCACACGTTTTCCAGGATCATGTAGGGTAAGAGACACAGAAAAGAGGCAGGGATCAGCACTGTCTGTCTGTCCCCATGTTAGGCCCTGAGTAGGACCTTGGAGGTGGCTGTCCCACCCAGACACCAAACAAGCTTTCATGGTTGATATCTAAGGGTCCCTCCATGTTCCTGGAGGTGACAACCCCACCTCTCACACTCCCCTCTGCCTTCACACCAACAGTACCAAAGCTCTTGGTGATGGCAGGCAGATGGCCACACATAACCTAGCCCAGACACGTTTGTCCTCCTTGTATCCCCACATTTGGCTGTGTTGGGCACTACCCCAGCCCTTTCTTCTTCTCTCCCCTCTCTTCCTTGCACTTTTTCTTCCTATTCCATCACTTGGCTCAAATCAGCTCCTTGAGTCCTCCCTTGCCACTACATGGCCAGTATAAACCATCCCTCTCACTTTAGATACTGGTGAAGGGACGCCCTGACTGGAGACACCGAATCTGGAGCTGTCTCTCCTGGATGCCCAGGCAGGAGATGACACAGGCAAGCTACCTGCTTCTGTTCAGCCAGGGAGGCTCAGAGTGCAAGGTCAGGCTTCTCAAGGGTATTTAGATGCGATAAAGAGCTGTAAGGGTCCTGCACACCTTGCTGTCACCCAAGTATGGTGAGGTTTCCCAAAGCACCCCTCTGCATTTCAGCTACTTGAAGGTCAAACTCTGCCTACAAAAAGCCAGGGGTAAATATTTTTGGTGAACCCTAGCATTTCAGGGCTGAAGTTTGGAAAGAGATGCTACGTGTCTGCAAGAGCACTGGTTGTGCTGGAATCACTTAGGCTGGGAGGTGCTTTGGAAAAGGTCCCGGGTCTCCAGCTGGCATCCCTGTGCATGGGGTCCCCATCAGGATGCCATCTATAGAGCATCCTTGCTACCTATGCTCCAGGGGTCCAAGACCAGCTGCCACCGCCCAGCAGCTCTGTGGCATCCACCAGAGTTCCTCAGAAATGGGTTACTGAAACCACTAGACGTATTTTAACATTAATTTAGAAAAACTTGAGGTAAAACTGTTACCAGCAATGAATGCTTTTAGACATAGCTTAGTAGGTTTTGTTACTGTGTCCTTCTTACTCAGACACCAGCAGAACTCGATATAGCTGTTTCACTTGTTCAAATAGCTGTCTGGAAAAAAGGAGAATATACAAATCCAAGCTGTGGTGGCTGCATTCAACACCAACCCCTCTGGCTTTTGGATAGGAACTGGAGCCATAAGGTACCCTCAAAATGATCATATTGTGTCTAGCTCTTCCCAAAGAAACAGTGTTAAAAAAAAAGTATATAAATAATCAGAATCAAAAATATCCCCTAATTTCAAGGAAAAAAGTTTCGGTTCCAAACTAGACTGTTGCTGACCAGTATTTTAAGGCTTTGATTTTTTTTTTTTTTAACTGAAGTATTTTTGGCATTTGGCAGTTGAAATGCACATTGTGGGCAATGCGTTAGCTCCCTCTACAGCACTGTGAATTGAGACGGAGGAGTAGAGCGAGGCAGCAAGGGAGTGAACAAAAATAAACCAAACCAAAGTAAATTGGGGCTGGGGAAAGTAGAACTTGCTGCAAAGTTTTCTGGGACAGAAGGAGTGATTTATGGATTTCTTCCTCATCATCCTCTGAGGAGAAAAAAGAAGAAAGAGAGAGGACCTGTCCGCAGGACCGGAGGATGCTCCTGGCGGGTGCGAGGGGAGAAGGGTAGGAGGAGGGTGCTTTAGTAGAGTCCGCAGCCCCGCAGGTTGTTGGCAATGATGACATCCGTGACGGCGTCGAAGACGAACTGGATGTTGTTGGTGTCAGTGGCGCAGGTGATGTGCGTGTAGATCTCCTTGTTGGTGGATTTGTTCTTGCTCTCGTACTGAGCCTGGATGTAAGCCACTGCCTCTGTGAATAAGTTTGGGCCTATAAGAGAGCCAAGGAAAAAGAGCTGGTTAAAGCAATCCCATAACCCTAAATCTGTAGGGTGCCTGCAAGCACCCTATCATAGGGATATGGGAGACTCATACGGGGCTGCTGCAACCCAGCCACGCCAGCTCCATCTCAGGGATCTGGCCAGGATTGCTGCAAGGGAGGAGATGCTCTCTGACTGCCAACTCAGCTATATTTTTATTCTGGGTTGCTGTTTCTAGTCTACAGAGATGAAATGGATGAGGGAACTGAGTGTTACACAGGCTGTGATGGGGAATCCAGCAGAAATTCCACATCATGATGACAAAAAAGAGAAGAAATCTGCCAGGAATGCAGCAAGTGCTTAACCTGGTGAAAAGGCTTAACTTTTGTTTCATTTTCAGACTTTGTTATTATATTTTCAGCTTTTGATGGAAAGAAGAACTAAAATGTCCATGAATTGAGGTCAGTGTTGGTAACTGTGCCCTCCTTTCCCTGAAGCACTGTTGGTAACTGTGCCTTCCTTTCCCTGGAGCAGTAAGAGAAAAGGACATGAAAAAATCCAGCCTCTGTTACAGGGTGAGAGGAGTTTTCTCAAAGAAAACGATACACAGTGACAAATCATATAAAATGTGCCTCTTTATGAGGAATTAGGATGGCAGTATGCTCTGCTGGAGCTGTGCCTAAAATCACACTGTGAGCAACTTCTTGTTGTGATGTATAGCAATGTCTATGCCAAACCTTATTAACCATCAGGTTGTGTTAAAAGAGCTGAAGAGCAGTCATGCAAAAGAGCAGATCCTTTCTCATCTGTCCAGCCTTGACACTTGTCACGCACAGAGCTCCGCTCCGGTACCTGATTTGGTCTGATAAACTCACTTTCTCGGTCTGGCCTGGAGTGCAGCCCTGGAAGGCTCCGGTGCTAACGCTCATGGATCCCTTGCCCTCTGTGATGCTTTACTGATGGAAAATGTGCTTATCTGCTAGAAAGAAGCTTACTTGGGCGCGAGATTTGCTGTAGTTGAAGGCAGCAAGTGGAAAACAACTTGCATGTAAATGTACATGCACCGCTACTTGAAGACACAAGCTTACGAAGACCATGAGACTTGGAAATAGGCCTGAAGAGAAGCAAAATGTTTCCTAGGAGGAGGCTCTTACATGAAGACCTGTGTAAAGATTTTGGGAACAGTTCCACATGCTGCCACAATCAAGAGGGTATTTGATCAAAGGGAAGTCGCTTGTTTAAAGGTGTAAGGATTTAGGTGCTGGATTCCTTCTTGGAAAGCTGGGAATCACTAATGCCAGGTTGGTTTAAAACACGCCCTGGATTCTGCTGCTGCTTCTGTAACTGTTGTGGATTAATGCATGTTAAATGCATGAGTGAATTAAGGGGATGGAAACAGTTAGTGCTCTGTCTAGCATACAGCAAGAAAATTTGTGGATACAGTCTTCTAACAGCTCTGTTAGCAGAACTAATGGACATCAGAAACCTCATTTTATTAAAAGCATTTTGTGGAACCTACTTGTGATGTAGAAGGTCCACTCATTTTATTTATAGGCTTTCATCAAATAATTCCTTTTAACTCCAGGGTAACTTTCTAATAATGCTGCTTTTTCACAAGGCCACAAGGGTTTCACCCTTGAGCTGTGGTCAGCAAAGCAGGAATGAGTAAGCTTAAGTGTGTGCTTGGGCCTAAAGTCTGGGCTAAAGTCCCTGCATTGCTGAATGCCTGGGGGGAAGACATTCTTCACCTCTGGTTCAGATACCTGTTGGATTATTTGGAAGGACTTTCAGCCTTCAGACTTCCAGACCTCTCCGGAGAGAGACAAGTGGTCTGTGGAGAGTCCCTGGCATTGTGATAAATCCCAGCTTCCAAAGCAGCACCTAGAAGGAATTCAGAGCATCTTTGGGATACTCTGAGATTTGGGAGGACCGGTTTGGTTCACCTGCAGCTGAAGTGCTCCAGAAACACACTATATTTGTTTTCCTTTGTGTAGTCAGCCAAAAGCTTAACTACATGTGTATGAGTGTTTGTCTTCCCCACCAAACTCCTCCCTTGGGCTGGGATAGCTTGGGAAGGAAAAGTTACATCTAAATCAACATTTCTTCTTGTTCTAGTCTCTCTGCCATCAGAGATATATGTAAGAACATTATTTCAGGGCGGGGTTACTGAGAGTCTTCAGTGAAGATCGACAAAACCAGGTTAACAAAATGCGATCAGGAAGGAGTGAAAGGTGCAGGTTTGCTTCATGGAGAAATGGAAAAAAGGAAGATGGCATGATAATAATCTTCTGGTATACAGAAACACTGCTAGAAAGAAAATGGTGATGAGCTGCTCTACAAGTCATCCAAAAGATGGCAAGCAGCAACCTAATTTGCAACTAGAAAAATTTGAGTTTGGCTTTATTGTGACCTTTCCACTGTAAAGATTGTGGAATTTCCATTATTAGATTTTTTTTTTAGACAAACATATCATGACTATGTTTGCTCTGTCTAGACCAAGCAGGTGAGTAGATGGCTGAAATGTGGTAGTGACAAACATCCAAACCTTCCCCAGAGGAAGCCTGTAGATGTTCTTCTGAACGGAGTCACTCAGCTCCATGTCCATAGACCATTCAGCCCAAAGCAGCAGTGATGGATTGCTTTTGCCTGTTCACATTGAAAAATCAAATGCTCAGAAGTAGGAAGCTCTGGGTAATAATTTGTTGTCCTGCCCGGAAGTGTGACACTCTTGGTACTCCCGGTTCACAACTCCATTTCCTGACGAAGAGATCTGCTTCTCTGTCTGTCAGCTTGATTCATCTGGATGTCTCTGATGAGCTTAAATAATTCATGATGATAAAAGTTAATTTTTATGCTGTCTCAGAATGGTAATGAGCGTTGGTGGAAGCTGGTGAGATGCAGCTGCAGCCTTTGCATGGGTGATGTATTCCCATCAGGAGCCAACAGAAGCGAGGGCCTCTCACATGCTGCTGTGCTGCAGAGCCTCTGTTCTGATCTCTGAGGCCTTCTTCTCTCCAGCCAAGATCGGAGCACGGCCTACTGTGGCTCTTCACTGCCTGCTCTATCAGCAGAGGCATTGGTGGTCAATGCACCGGAGAATCAAGCATCTTGTTTTCTATCTGCATTTAAGTGGAAGCGTTTCTGTGTCCAGATGCTTGATGTCAGTGAGCCTGAGAGTGAAACTGTGGACCTCCTAAACTAATATGATAAAAATGTACAGCTTGAGCTGAAGCAGCCAAGCTGTGAAACCTGCTGTCTGCATGTTGGAGGGCTGATCCTGCAGCTGCTTGGTGCCTGGTAGTGGGTTCCAGTGGCCATGAACCACAGAGGGATGCAGGGATCAAATACACTGCTTAGTGACAGTGGCCTTTTGGCAGAAAATAACTTGGGTTTAAGTCATCCTCATGCTTTCAGTGGACCACTAAACATGGTGGGAATGAGCCTATGTTATTTATTGAAATAAAACTTGCAGTGAAGGAAATGGGAGCTCTAGCCATGCATTTTTAGGCTGTGATACATGACAGTGTCAGCCTGGATGGAAATGCTCCATGATCCCTTTGCTATGCACTTCTGTACAGCCACCTTTCTCATTACCTGTATACTCAGGAAAGCAGAGAGACAGTGGAGATTTCTTAATTTTCTCCTCAAATATGTCCTTCTTGTTTAGAAAGAGGATGATAGATGTATCTGTGAACCACTTGTTATTGCAGATGCTGTCAAAAAGCTTCATTGATTCATGCATGCGGTTCTGCAATAGAAAGGAGAGATCACATGAGGCCAACGACAGCGACTCAAGGACGTTCAACACATAGGGAAATCTAAAACAACTAAATTAAGGAGAAAAAAAAAGGCTACAATATACATAATAATTTGATGTATACATACAGCTCAACATATACGTACACAGATGCAATTCCTATAACATTTGACACACAGTTAGTAACTTAAGGGCATTTAACTATACAGAGCTGTTCCGATTTTGCAGAGCATATAATTTACAGGATCCCAGCTCATAGAAATCATCATGCACCATGCATGGATGGGGAGTTATTTTTGCCCTTTGATCAGATTTATGTGTTCGTGTAGCTCATGCAGATTTTCTACAATGTTTTCATTAACTTCTTAAACTTCTTTTTTCACTGTCTCGAGTGTGTGTGGCACACAACTGGTTGAATACATTAACCAAGGACTGGTAGATCCTTGAATTAATCTGGAGTTGGAAGCAGACACCAAGGTGACATAATTTTGGAAATGACCTTGCCGTGACCTTTGCCAGGTTTTGTTATTTTGTTTAGTGTTGCTGGGCTTTTTATTTTTTCCCATTTTTTCAGTTGTCTTGGAAGATGGCTCAACAGAAAGTGTCTCACCGAGAGCAAAAAAGTGAAAAAGGAAGAAGAAATAGTATAAAAGGGAAAAACTTAACAAAGGGCATCTGAGAACAACCAGACTAGAAGTCAGGCAGCTACCACTGATGTTAGCTCATGCCTCTACAAGAATATCAGCTACTCGCCAGCAGAAGAGCCACACATTCAAATGCACGCACAGCGAGAAGTCAGCTTTTCGGTTATAGGTCATGCAAAAAAAGACACAAGAAACGAGAGAGAGATAAGAAGAATGAACAAAACAGACCAGTTAGAGAGTTGCAAAGTCCGCCACATGGTTTTATGGTGGTGGAAAGAGCTCACGGCAAAGTCAACCAACTGTCATGTTCCCTGTTGCTTTCAACTCTCTTTTTTTCTTTTATTTTTGTTGTTTTTTCTCAGTTCAAGAGAAGCTTCATACCTGCCAATTTGGTTGGTCTCTCAAATGCTCATTTTTTGGCCTTTGTTTGGCTAGATAAGGTCAGACGGCCGAGGAAAGGCTGTGAAGGTGCTGAGGCTGGCGATGTTGGGCGCGCAAGGCCGATGCCGGAGCGCGCACGCTGGTCGCGTGGCCGTCTCTCAGCTGGGAGCCAGGGAGCGGAGAGAGCAGGCACGGTGAGGACGAAGCACACCCAAGAGTCAGGGGGTTATCAAATGCAAAGCACGGTACAGACCAGACCAGCTCCTCGGCTTTTCCCAGTGGTATCTCCTTGGGACAGCACTCCCCAAACCCGCTAATGCACATACGAGACTGGTTACAGCAACCACCTGTTGCTGTAACCTGAGAGATGCTGGAGAGGACAGGGTGGTACGGTCTCGTTGATGGAGGGTTTTTGAGGACGGGTGGAGGGTGTTCCCCCTCCCCAGATTTGGAAATTCGGGATGCTGCAGGAGACAGCTGGTGGCTTTCACCCCTCTCTCGCTCCGTTTCATGCTTGTGCTGGCTGCATGATAGAGCCCAGCACTGTATTGATTAACACTTTCCTTTTCATTGATATACATTAGCTGCTGCTGAATGTTTTAGTTAGATAAATGTGGCTCTGTGGATGAAGGAAACATCTGATCTGACCGAGAATGAAACAGGACATGCGTGATTTGCTGTACCGTACACCACACGCTTTGCTACAAGGCTTGAAATGACTGAGTATCTCCCCACTAACACACAGGGAAGATGTAATCATGTACAAATGGAAAAATGCAGTTCCTTATTGGGTCTCAGTTGCAAGATGTTGCTTGTCTGTATTATCCCATATCTGTGTGCTGGTTTTTGCTAACCCATTTTGTACTGGCTGGTGTGGGAGCCCCAGAGCAATGCTGCTCTTTTTTACTTGTAATGTCAGAACTGCAATCATGTAGGAACCTGCAAAGGTTTTGTACAGATCTGGCTACCCGAAGTCTTTGGGAAGAGAGAAGGTGGAGTGCAGTCAGGGGAGCAGACGGCAAATACAGTTAACTGTTTTTTAATCAGGGTGCCTCACAGAACGTTCTTAGTAACATTTTTATCACCCCTTCTGATTTAAAATAGAAGCATGGAGGAACACATGAACACTGCTCATGGGTTAAACCACAGCTCGTGTGCAGCAGCCATCAGCCTAGAGGTCAATGTACTTACCATGCTGCACCCCACCCGGCCTGCACTAGGCTGCACTTCCCAACTGCTGGGAAGCATCATGGGTGACATTTGATTCCTTCTGTATGTGTTTGTAGGAGACCTCCAACAACTCAAGCAGACCCTGGCTAAGATGCAAGGATGAGGAGGCAGTCTCTGGGAACCACATGTAAAAGGACAGACTGCTGCTAAAGGAGGTGTGAGAAGTTAAAGCCATCAAATAATCCCCCTCCTACCAGTAAATCCAAAGTGAAAGACCCTTTTAGTCACCTAAAGCTTCCCCAGGGTTCCTCTTAGGAGCACCCATGCCTGTTCTGCTAGGTGGCATTAAAGATTACACTTCTCATAGTTTTATAGTAAGTGATACAAATTACTTCATCTGCTTTTGGATCCATTATACTGCTTTTTCCTACTTTATATTGGGTCTATCATTAAGGAAGGGCTCTTGAAACACTGGCTTCTTAATGTCACTTCCTATTTCAAAATCAGTATTTTAAATCCTTATGCCTGCAAATACTTTATATCCCAAAAGCAAAGCAGCCCCACCAGCCACATTAGAGATGACTAACCATTTGCGCATACAAATTAAAACCCCAGTTAACTCTTCCTGTGCAGGACAAGAATTGCTTATCACTGAGTTCAGATGTCATTGCACAATAGCGTTCCCATCACTGATGTGAAGGTCAGACAACTTTCTGCTAAGCATGAGGGAGAAAGGATGCTGTGGTCAAGACTCTGCTCAGGCAGACACACAGTCATAAATCCCATCTTTTTTCATCAGAGCATGGGAGGAGACTTGGTTATTTCTCCCACACACAACTGATTCAGGGTTTTTTTGTTCTCCTCGGTGATTAAATGCTAACTGGCATGTGAACTATAAGGGTGCTGATGGTTATCCTAAGGACAGAAACTCCATATCCTCCCTCCTGCTTGTATTGCCTAAGATGCTCAAGCCACTTTCACTGGCTTTGTCACTCCTAAGGCAATTTCTAAGCACGGCAATTCAATTTCCTTTCCCAGTGACAGCAGAGAGAGTATGCTAACCAGGTCATGCAATGAAATAAGAACCAACAGACCAAGGATCACTAGCACAGCGCCTTCAACCCATCCCACGCTTAGCAATGGGGCCATGAACAATACTTGCATGTCTTTGCTAGGTGATCTAAATAGTTTGGATTCAGAGACATCAATGTGCAGCATGAACACCTCCCTCTCTTGCCATGACTCCTTTGAATTTGCAATTTAAAAAACAAAGAGGATAGTCTTGGTTTCAGTGATAGGTCCCATGACATTGCTGTCTTTTTTAAAAATCCATTAGGAATTCCAGTTAGAAGGAAAAATGCAAATTTACATTTGTTAATTGTCTTTGCCAGTTTTACCCATTATTATGACTGCTGTCCCTCTCTCCTGCCAGATTACAGGTCTGAGGCTTTTCCTCCTGTAAACTCAGTTTACAAAACATAAAGTAACAAATGAGGCAAAATAGCTTTGTTATGCAAAGGCATAATCCATGGAGTTGTTCAGTCAGTTAAAACAGGATGTTCCCACTGTGTACAAATGCAGCAGAGAGTCCTGAAATTCCTTGTGACAGACTTTGTAAAGCCAGATGAAGAGGCACATGTAAAACCCTGAAGACAGTGCCTTGTGCATTGGATGGGCTGGGCAAAGGGTGTAATTTTGCCTCGTGAGCTGTAGCTGTTGGCTGTGCCTGATAGCAATGGGACTGATGAAGGCATTGCTTGAATTTCCCTATAGGTTTGATCCTCTGCCCTGGGAGACAGGCATGCAGGGAAGCAGTTTAGATCTGCCAGCAGTGGTGCAAGTAGGTGTTTGGGGCAATGGGAGAGGCTAGATTCAAGAGCACCAGGAGTTATCTGTGCAAAGCATTGTCTTCATGGGTCATCACAGATGCAGAAAGTTCTCTTTATCTGTGTCTTTCTGCTCTGGACATGGAAAAGTACTTGCTTTCCTCAACTCCTGCCATGTTACTCTTTGTGTCAGGGAATTGGAGAGAATATATGTCCCTTATAAAAGACTACTTGGTCCTAGGGGGTGATGGCTTTGTGTGCAATAGCCCTTTTTTAGCTGCTGCAGGAGGATGGGTGCTCAGCTTTTTAAAACAAAGAGACAAAAACCCACAAAAAACCTACAAGCGTGGAGCTGTGCTTTTATTTTAAGGGAAGGAACAGGTCAGGGGGCATTTCACCCAGCCTTGTTTAACCATCTCTTTGCTTGATCTTGTTGTAAAGGGTTCACAGTGAACCTGTTGTTCATGAGCTTCTTTCAGTGAGACAAGCTGACACAACTAGGCTATTCCCAGCGCTCTTGTGACTGAGCTTCCCAAAGCAAGTCCTCTGTATTAGGCTGACTTGATCTGAGCTGCAGTTTCACCTGCCCAAAGTGAAGTTTGACTTAAAAAAAAGTGCTAAAAGCCCCTGTGAAATCCTGTGGTTACTGTCAACAAGGAAAAGCTGCTCTCCCTATGCTTTGCAAGCATTTTTTGGGTGCCTGAGATGTTCTTTTCCTCTTCATGGCTCCATGCCAGCAATGAAAGCTCTACAAGTCTTTTCATACTCAACAGAGACATCTGCGCAGCACCAACCCTTCAGTAGCTTAATACAGCTGGAAGTGCCGGGATCGTAGTAAGAATCTCTACAGAAAATGAAGATGGAGGAGCAGCATCCAGCTCACTGTCTCAGCTGCCTCCTCTTTGTCATTTCTAAGTGAGAAGCAATAAAAGCTGATTTACGTCATGAAAGCCAGCAGATGTGACGGATGCAGACAGACGGCAAATCAGCTGACTGAAGAGATGCTGCTTTTACTGCTGGCTTTTTGGAGAGGAACCATGTTAGGAGGCAGGAAACGGAATGCTTGGGGTTTCAGCTGGGAGAAGGCCAGAGCCTATGGGTTTTCCACCTATGCTGGGGGGATATAATAAGGCAGATAAGATCCAACTCCAACATTTTTCCTGTTTGGATTGGGCTCACTCAGGGTTGTTTATTTGGGTTAGGCAGGGGCATCCTGCAGGCACAGCAGTGCCAGTGCTGAATCCTTTCCCCATTTACAGTTGGGTGTGTAAGTGAACAGCAGCTGCCTCTGCCCTCCTGTTGCTCAGCATCCCCAAAAAGGCTTTGTGAAAAGGGATTGAAATAGCAATCAAATGTCAGCTCTGTGCCAGAGCAGTGCGAGCCTGCTTTCCTGGTGCAAAAGGGAAGTTGGAGACGTATAAATCCCAGTTTTCTGCAGTGGAGCACTGCAGGGGGCAGGCTGACCTGGCACCCTGCTTGTCACTGGGGTGGTGCTGGGAGATGGACAGTCACTGGCAGAGCTCAGCATCCCAGGAGAGATGCTGTAACCTCCATCTCAGAGGAGTTGAGTCAAAAGTTGACATTTAAAAATGGCACTGGCATTCAGGCTCTTCCATCTTGTGTACTGTGGCTTTGAATCACCGCTCTGGCACCCAAAGGTGACCTGTATTAAAGGCTGCCTTTGGCTTCACTGTTTGGGTGTTGCAAGCCCAAGTTATACCTACAGATCGCCTTGTTCCCTGCTCAGGTCACAGCTCGGCTCCCTGCCTCCTGGGGCTGCTTTCTCCCTTCGTGTTGTTCTTTATCTCGTGGTTGTGTTTCCCCTGCTCAGCTGCAGAGCTCTATGGCACTGAGTTAATGACTTGGTTTTTCAAATCATGTCAGGTGACTTAGGTTCCTTCCTAATAAATCCTACAGGAGTGAGCATCCTTGAGCATATTAGGGCCAGGATCAGAGGTAGGTGACAACTGAGAATTATAAATAAATGGACATACGAGGGTGTAGGGTAACTCAGACTGGAGGGACATAGTCATGATGTTAATATCAGCCTGAATTCTGTCATCCGTACAACCCGAACAACCAGGTGACTTAATCAGTTTTCTAGAGCTCATAAACCTGAGTTAAAGAGCCTAGAAACCACAGCCCCCTCCCAGCCTTTCTGGGACAAGCCAACTGATACCTAACAGGAATCTTTCCCTCAGTTTCGTCCTCATTAACACTTTCCTGCAAACCTACACCTTCAGCAGCCAGAGAAAAAAGAGCCTCAGAGAAACAGAGCAGGCAGAATTGGGCCCTCCATACTTCTGCAGAATGGACACAGATAAAATCATTACCAAGTATGAGTATGGCCTCCAATTTATTTTTGCAAGACAAATGCAGCTAGGTGCTTGCTGCAGCTATCTCCATTACACTGACTGAATGGCCAAAATACACTGAGTCTTCTTGCATCCTCTTGTATTAATTGCACTTTAATACCAGGAAGCACACAGGTCCTTGCTAGCTCTATTTCCAGATGGCATTTTGAGCCTAACGTCACAGTGGGAAGTCATAAAAGCTCTCCTAGAGCAAATTACCTGAGGAATCAAACAGCTCCAGTCTCACTTAGGAAAATGAGTATCTGTAGCCTGAAGAAATAGGTTATATTCCTAGTCTGAGTCTGCCTTGGGCGTGCATGACCGTCCTGCACCTCTGCACCACAGCACAACTGCTTCCTTAACATTTGTTTTAAGAGCCCACCTCTATCTCCTCCTTCTGGACACAGGATTCTGTTAACACGTTTTGAAAACACACAGGCCAGTTAGAAAGGAGACATAAAACACTGCGACTTTACCAGTGCAAGGAAGCATTACCTGGGCATGCAGACTTGATTTTGAAGAGTGTGGAGGAGGACACATCTCCCCAGGATTTCAGAGTCAAGGGGGAGTGACTGACAAAAGCACATTACTGTAGCAGCCCAGTGAGCATTCGGTAATCTCTGAGTAGTTGCTGGCTATGCAGTATTCCATAAAGAAATGTTGGGGCCTCCAAGACCCGGTTAGACTCACCGTGGTTTCATCTTCATGAAGTACCTGGTCGTAGCCACTCAGTGCGACACAGAAAATGATCGCTGTAACATCCTCAAAGCAGTGAATCCACTTCTTTCGTTCTGACCGCTGACCTCCAACATCAAACAGCCTATGGCACAGGAGAAGACCATCAGTGCCTGCTCCTTCTTAGTTACAAGGAAACTTGAGCATTCTTGGAATTTCACAGAACAGTTTTGGTTGGAAAGGATCTTCAGATCATACAGTTCCAACTCCCTGACACAGGCAGGGACACCTTCCCCTAGACCATGTCCAACCTGGCCTTGAAACACTGTCAGGGATGGAGCATACTGTGTCTGGAAGGCTCCAAACATAAAGCAACATGTCTTTTACCACTGCCTTGGTTTTCTTCCTCTGAGACTGGAGATGAGGAGGACAAAGAGGAGCAGTTACAGCAAGGGATGTGGGGATCTGTGGGAGAACCTCAGAACTGTGCTGTGTCCCATAACATCTGCAGAGGAAGAGACTCCATGCTCTTGATCTTTAAATACTCCAAATACTGTTTGTGTATGGTTTTCTGCCTTCATGTCCTTTTCTCTACTGGCTGGCATCATGAAGTCAATACACAGTGTTAACCACATGTGACTGACTCACTTTAGGGAAAAGATTTGGCCAAATATTTTTACACTTATGAGGCTTGATCAGGCTTGACTGGGGGTCAATCTTACATTACACCTCTCAGCAAAGAGGTGCCATTTGGGTTAGAAGAAGCTACCATGAGCTCTCAAAAGGCAGTGATTTTCAAGACAGGATCATACTGCTGACCCTCCAAAACACCATGCCTTCTGCAGTGGAAGTCATCCATGCATTAACTAGAATTTAACAGCTTCTCCTTTGGGAGCTATAGGAAAACTCTGTGGCAAATAGACGTACCGGAAATTTACTGTGCACTTAGACTAACCTGAAGTGGAGGTTTTTGAACGTGAAGTGGGTTTCTACAATGCCAGTTGTTTTGACTCTGGTTCGGAGGATATCCTGCTCCGT
The DNA here is from genome assembly GCF_028554395.1 of Pezoporus wallicus. NCBI lineage: Eukaryota > Metazoa > Chordata > Aves > Psittaciformes > Psittacidae > Pezoporus > Pezoporus wallicus. Next base: position 265,904 of record NW_026638968.1, on the reverse strand, counting down.
GGGCTGGTAGTCTGCAGCTCCAATTCGATCTAAGCTGTCTAGGTAACTAAGAGAAAAAGTGAAAAGAAAAAGAAAACAGATAAGAATAAAGCACACATTAATCTTTGTCAATCTCAGATGAATCCTTCTGCTTCCTATTAATATTTTTCAATCTCATTTTTCATGGCTGAATGTATTGTAGTATATCCTATTCTGGTGAAAAACAAACCCCACTAACCTACGCATAAAATCTGATAGTGAACTGAAAGCAGGAAATTAAGTGTGCGTTGTGTTGTGAGCCCTGATTGCAATCTGTGAAAACACACAGCTTTAACATTGCTTGCTATTTTCATTCCCTGAGGGACGAAGTGCCCAATTTGTCCATTGTGCTGGATTCTGTACACACACACATGCTTTTCTGCAAGGGTTTATTCAGATAAGAGGTTGAGGCATATAGGTCTCATGCCCAGAACAGAGAGGTCAAGTCACTTTTGGGAGATGCCTGTCCCTCTGCTAGTAAGGGAGGGAGGCTTGGTGGCTTGTTCTGAGGAGATGCCTTGCTTTCAGTCAGCTCAGATGAAGGAGATGAATCTCTGCCTGAGTGAGTCACTGCTTCAGCTTGAAACCAGCATAGGGCTGGGACTGCGGGAGATGCAGCACACGGACAAAACCCAGGAGCCCGATTAGATGGTAATACTCTGGGAGTATAAATTGGGGGTTTTGGTGGGCTAGAGGGGAGATTTAGCTTTCTAATACACTTGGATATTTTAAAAACATTTACCCTATTCTACCGTGAACATCAGCAATGCCTCCATAGGCTGAAAATTTGTGCAAGAAGTCCTGTCTTTTGACATGAAGTACGTTTGTAGAGGAGCCCACAGCTGTGCACATACAACCACAATCCATTTTTTCGTACCCATTCAAGGCAATTTTTTAAAACAACTCAGCCCAACTAAATATAAAGAGGATCTTGGAATACAGTTTAACATGAATTAGAAACACAAATCTACATCAAACAATAAAGTCTTTCTTGCCACCATCAAGCTGCACAGATACTCCAATTCCTCTGAGAGGGGGTTTGATGTGTATTACAGGGCCTAAATGCCTACCCCTAACCCCAGAAACATCAATCTAAAGCATGTGAGATGTTTTCAATATACTGTGAACATAATAAAGCAAGTCTGTGCATGAGCAGTCGTCTTGCCCTTTGATCTCTGTGCTCCTGGCAGCGTGGATGTCATCCAAAGGGACAGCAGGACAGCAGCTGACATGCCAATATTTTCAACACTCTGTGTTAAAAACTCATCTAGTCCCGACGAGTTACCCAATCACGATCACATGGTAACGAGCACACTTCCCCTGTGCCTTGACAAAGCTTGGCCTGAAGGTGATGCCCTGTCCTGCCGCTGGAGATGTTCTCCCTGGTGCATCAAGAAAGCAGGGAAAAAATTCCCATTTGTGTCCTGGAGGGAGTGCTCTGAGCCAGGGCTTTGGAGCTGGATGCATGGTGTGCTGGGGCTGTGCACTCTGCTACCCAAGAAAACTTACTGCCACTGGCATTCATGCCTACCCAACCAAACTCCATGCTAATGTGAAAAACACACCTTGCCCTGCTCCCATCACGTATTTTAGCTACCCATCACATTTATCATTCATTATTGCTAAAGAATTGCAAGAATCACATCACCCAGAGAAAAGTATTTAAGCTGAACAGGCTTATTTTTGTTTCAAGCAGTTAAAGCCATTGTGGTTTTGTGACAGATGCTCCCTTAACAGCCTGATGATGGGTCCTGGATGGGGCTTCATTTGAAATCAGATCCTTTACAGTAACGGCTGAAGCCATGATCACTCATCTATTCACAACTCATGTCAACTCCTGTTATTTAAGAGACAGCTGCATTTCTTCACATATCCCTACAGACCAAGGCAGCTCTGCAGTGCTGTTATTCAGAGATTCAGGTTCTCCTCTGTCCTCAGGAACAAAATTCTTCAAGGTGATGGTAAAAAGTGGAGGTGTAAGAGAGGAAGGATTTTCTTTTCCTCTTAGAGTTCTTGGCAGTACCCTGAAGACCTTTATCACTTTCTCCATCTTCATTTTCTGTAATTTTCTATCATTCAGTTCTCTCCAATTTAAAGTTCCCTATCAATTACTCTTGCCTTTGAGGTCCGCCTTTAGTGCTGGGAGTGCAGCAAATGACAAAATCAGCTGCAAACTGGCCAAAGGATTTGGCACCACAGCAGCATAGTGACAGAGTTCTTTACTGGAACTGCTGCCTTCAACCTGCAATGATTTACTTGTGAACAGCAGCATCATTTGAACCCCAGGCCCTGTGCTGGGATGTCAGGGGGTTCTCACTCTTACGGGATGCACAGCCTATAGCTCTTCAATGTGGTGTTCACCGGGCTGCCCTAACAACAAATTAGCTCCAGATTAGCTGCATACAACCTGTCTCTGAGGTTTGGAAAACCTCACTTCACAGTATCACAGTATGCTAGAGATTGGAAGGGACCTCGAAAGATCATCTAGTCCAATCCCCCTGCCGGAGCAGGAACACCTAGATAAGGTTACACAGGAATGTGTCCAGGCGGGTTTTGAATGCTCCAGGGAAGGAGACTCCACAACCTCCCTGGGCAGCCTGTTCCAGTGTTCTGTCACCCTCACTGAGAAGAAGTTTCTTCTCAAGTTTAAGTGGAACCTCTTGTGTTCCAGTTTGTACCCATTACCCCTTGTCCTATCATTGTTTGCCACTGAGTAGAGCCTGGCTCCATCCTCGTGACACTCCCCCTTTATATATTTATATACACTAATAAGGTCACCCCTCAGTCTCCTCTTCTCCAAACTATAGAGACCCAGCTCCCTCAGTCTTTCCTCATAAGGGAGATGCTCCACTCCCTTAATCATCTTAGTTGCCCTGTGCTGGACTCTATCCAGCAACTCCCTGTCCTTCTTGAACTGAGGGGCCCAGAACTGGACACAATATTCCAGATGGGGTCTCACCAGGGCAGAGTAGAGGGGAAGGAGGACCTACTAACCACTGCCCTTCTAATACACCCCAGGATGCCATTGGCCTTCTTAGCTACAAGGGCACAGTGTTGGCTCATGGTCATCCTGTCGTCCACTAGGACCCCCAGGTCCCTCTCCCCTACACTGCTCTCCAACAGGTCGTTCCCCAGCCTATACTGGAACCTGGGGTTATTCCTGCCCAGATGCAGGACTCTACACTTTCCCTTGTTATATTTCATCAAGTTACTCCCTGCCCAACTCTCCAGCCTGTCCAGGTCTCGCTGGATGGCAGCACAGCCTTCTGGTGTGTCAGCCACTCCTCCCAGCTTAGTGTCATCAGCAAACTTGCTGATAGTACACTCAATTCCCTCATCTAAATCATTGATGAATATATTAAATAATACCGGTCCCAGTACTGACCCTTGAGGCACTCCACTAGTTACAGGCCTCCAACTAGACTCTGCCCCATAGACTACAACTCTCTGGCTTCTCTCCTTCAGCCAGTTCACAGTCCACCTCACTACCTGATCATCCAGTCCACACTTCCTCAATTTAGCTGTGAGGATGCTGTGGGAGACTGTGTCAAATGCTTTGCTGAAGTCAAGGTAGACCACATCCACCGCTCTGCCATCATCCATCCACCGTGTTATTTCCTCATAAAAGGCTAAGAGATTGGTCAAACATGATTTCCCCCTGGTGAAGCCATGTTGACTGCCCCTCATAACCCTCTTATCCTTGATATGCCTTAAGATAGCACCAAGGATAAGGTGTTCCATCACTTTCCCAGGGATGGAGGTGAGGCTGACCGGTCTATAGTTACCCGGGTCCTCCTTCTTGCCCTTTTTGAAGACTGGAGTGACATTTGCTTTCCTCCAGTCCTCAGGCACCTCTCCCGTTTCCCAAGACTTGGTAAAGATGATGGCGAGTGGTCTAGCAATGACTTCTGCCAGTTCCCTCAGCACCCGCGGGTGCATCCCATCTGGACCCATGGATTTATGGATGTCCAGATTGCTCAACTGGTCTCTAACCCATTCCTCATCGACTAAGGCAAACCGCTCCGTCGACCTGACTTCATCTAAGGTCTCAGGGGTACAGGGCTCTTCAGGACTGCCTGCAGCAGAGCAGACAGAGACAAAGAAGGCATTCAGTAACTCTGCCATCTCTGTATCTTCTGTCACCAGGGCACCCATCCCATTCATCAGTGGGCCTACATTGCCTCTGGTGTTAGTTTTGTCTGCCATGTATTTGAAAAAGCTCTTTTTGCTGTCCTTGATCCTTCTCGCCAGGTTTAATTCTAAGGATGCCTTAGTCCTCCTAGCTGCCTTCCTACATCCTCTAGCAGCGGCCTTATATTCCTCCCAAGTGGCCAGCCCCTCCTTCCATGACCTGTAAACTCTCCTCTTCCACCTGAGCATACCCAGCAATTCCCTATTTAGCCACGCAGGTCTCTTGGCCCTCTTCCTTGACTTCCTACGTGTCGGGATGCTCCGATCTTGAGCACGGAAAAAGCAGTCCTTGAATGTCAACCAACTATCTTGGGCCCCTTTACCTTCAAGCAGCCTTGCCCATGGGATTTCCCCTAGCAATTGCTTGAAAAGGCCAAAGTTTGCCCTGATAAAGTCCAGGGTTGCAATTCTACTTGCTACTCTACTAGTCCTGCCACACAAGATCCTGAACTCCACCATCTCATGGTCGCTGCAACCAAGGCAGCCCTCAACCCTTACTGCTTCGACCAGATCCTCCTTGTTAGTGAGGATGAGATCCAGCAGCGCTCCTCTCCTGGGTGGCTCATTTACCATTTGCATGAGGAAGGTATCATCCATACACTGGAGGAACCTCCTGGACTGTGGCTGGGTTGCCGAGTGGTCCTTCCAGCAAACATCAGGGAAGTTAAAATCCCCCACGACGACCACGGCCTGTGACTGTGAGGCCGCTCTCAGGTGCCTGTAGAAGGCCTCGTCAACTTCCTCACCCTGATCCGGTGGTCTGTAACAGACACCTACAACAGTATCCCCCCTGCCAGCCTGCCCCTTAATTCTCACCCACAGACTCTCAACTCGCTCATCGTCTGTCCCTGGACAGAACTCGGTGCATTGTAGTTCCTCCCTCACATAAAGAGCAACCCCACCACCCTTCCTGGCTGGCCTGTCTTTCCTGAAAAGGACGTAGCCCTCCATGACTATATTCCAGTCATGTGAGCTGTCCCACCACGTCTCTGTAATTGCCACCAGATCATAGTCTCCTGACTTAACACAGGTTTCCAACTCCTCCTGCTTATTTCCCATGCTGCGTGCATTGGTGTACAAACATTTCAGGGAGCGAGCTGAGCACACCGATTTCACCCTAGGATTGTAGGAGGCCTCCCAGTCTTCATTAATTCTGGAGCGCTGCCCCACTGGGGCAAGCCCAGCTACAAGCCCATCCCCCTTCGAATCTAGTTTAAAGATCTCCAAATGAGCTCTGCTAATTCGTGTCCCAGCATCCTTTTGCCTCTGTGGGACAAACCTTTCTCACTTGTCATTGTCCAGACTGGTGCCCTATAAAACCAGCCATTATCAAAGAATCCAAAGCCCTGCCTGTAGCACCAGTCTCGAAGCCAATTGTTCATGAACTGAATCTTCCCATTCCTTCCCACATCAGTGGAAGATGGAAGGAGTGAGGAGAAGATCACTTGAGCCCCAGACTCTTTCACCATCCGCCCCAAGGCCCTGTAGTCTTTCTTCATCCCCCTCAGACTGCGGGAAGCAGCTTCCTCCCCACCTGTCTGGAAGACCAGCAACGGGTAGTAGTCTGTCGGGTGCACCAGGTTGGGGAGCTCCCTGGTGATATCCCTGATCCGGGCTCCAGGCAGACTACACACTTCCCTATGATGAGGGTCAACTCTGCATATCGGGCCCTCTGTTCCTCTCAGAAGGGAATCCCCTACTACAATGACCCTTCTTCCTTTCTTAACAGAGGCAGTCTTGAGGTGCAAAGTCGACCCCCTTTTCCTATGTGGCCTTGTGGGCTGGCCTTGCCCCACATTCTCACCTACGTCTCCTTCAAGATCCAGGGCCTCGAACCTATTACGGAGGGACACCTGGGGAAGCAGGGCAGGAAGGGGGGAGGGTTTCCCACGACGTCGAACTGGAACTCGCTTCCAACCCTCGTCGTCTTTTTGGTCCCCTACCTCTGCGCAACAGCTACAGGGCAGGGGCTGTCTCGGGCCATCCCCCTCTGTGTGAGAAGGCAGGGGGTCCTTCCCCTTTTGGGGGGTATCTCCCTGGAACCGTTCCGACTGGCCCGCCAGGGAGTTACTCCACCAGTCGATCTCCCTTTCACACTCCCTGATAGTCCTCAGCGTCTCAACCCCCTCCTTAAGTCTTGCCACCAGGCTAAGCACTTCCCTTCACATCATTGTCAATGGAGGAGATACAATCACATGTGCCTGGCTCCACCTGAGTTACTCTGCAGGACTGGAGATCTGGGGGAGAGTAGCAGTAGAGCGAGTATGGCTGAACAGCATCCATCCCATCCACCCTATCCTCCCTGACAGCACCCAACTTCCAATTTCACTTGGGATATCTCCATAGGAACCTTGGCTGGGGAGGTCTCTAACGTCTGTCTGGGTAAGGGCACTGGTTCCCAGTACTCAGTGACAGAGGAGTGCTCACGTCCCCAACACTTACCCTGTCTGGGCTTCAGGTGACCTGAGCTCTGCGAGTTTGGTGCCTCAGTCATTCCCATGCCAATACCTCCAGCCCAGCTCCAACACCTTTTCTGTTAATTCCCCTCTTCATCTCTTTCCTCATGTCTAGTCTTCTCCACCATTCTCCATGTGTTTTTCAATGACTCAGATTCTTTTAGTTGCCTGTGTCTGCTTTTTGTCTGTTCATGGTAGTCTCGATGAGGGTCAACCATCCACTTCTATGAAGGTATACAACATTTTCAGTGCTGTTTTTGAGGCTGCATTCCAAAACTGTTTACTCCTCTGGCTGCTTTCTCTGGAATTTCTACTATCTGGGGCTGCAGCAGATATTTTTTCCTCCTAGAGTTGGCTGCACTTAGCGGGACCCCATCAGTGCACGCACCCCATGAAGTTCAGCTGGAGAAGTGTGCCGTGTCCTGGCTGCCACGCTAACATCCAGCTGAAAGGGAATGGGAAGCTCTGGCAGGCTGCTGTTTGAATGCTAAATTGATTTTAGCTGCTGATTCTCCTTGGTTCCTGCTGGAGGTATCTCAGAGGCCTCATCTGGTGCTCTCTGCCCGTGCTGCTTGTTTCGACCTGCTGGTGTCTTGTGGGTAAGCTTGAGCCAGCGGAGGATGGGATGTGTTGGGGGTACTGCCTCTTCGGGAACAAGGAAACCCAAGTGTAGGCAAATTGCTACATGTGGTGCTGGATGACAGCATTCCCTTTGAGCCACAAATCTCATGGCCAAACTGCTGCTGGAGATAATTAGTTGTCACAGCCAACAGGCTCCACAACACATAATGACCTCAGAAAGTGGCATCTGTTTAACCAGCAGAAATAAGAGCACTTTGGAGTCCATGGAGCAAGCACTCAGCTCTGCCCCTGACGTATTATCTTCACTGCACAGTGCTGGCATCTGAGCTCCTACCACTCCCCAGCTCTGGGGTTTTCCCACTGGAGTGGAGGCATATCTGAAATGACACATCATCTCTTATTTGCAGTCTGACTTGCCCAGGGCTTGCAAGAGTTAAGAAGAAAGGCTAGAAGAGGTTTTTGAGTACAAGAGCATTTATACCCCTGAGCCAAGCAGCTCCATTACTGCTTATGTCTTTTACCTTACATGCTTTATGTTGAAGCAGATTGCAGGTTTCTGAGCCACCCGGTTTATCAGGCTCAGGGAGGTGAAGCCCAACTATATTATGGTGCTAAAAGCAAAAATGCACAGGAAATGGTATTTCCTAAAACCAGGGAGAGGATCCCACCAAACTGAGGCCAACAAAGGCAGACGCTCTGTAGAGACTAGCTGGTACTGAGAATCTTCACACAGTAATACTGAAAATAAGCAGTAAATGTAGTTTTTTGTGCCTTCATTTGCTGTTTCCAACAGCAAGTGGTAGCATCACTATTGGTGCCAGAGACACTGTGTGGAGAAAGCGCTGCTGTCAGAGTTGTCCCATGGGAACACACCAGCAGCAGCAGCTTACGTGCAGTGCGTGGACTGGGACCTCTCCCCAGGCACTCTGCTACTACAGGAACCTTCTCCCAGGATCGTACTGCCTATGCCACAGGCTCTGCTAGCTGCTTCCTTGGATGAAGGAGTGTAGCTGAGGCCTCAGGCTGTGGTCAAAGCTGGATACCTGTGACAAAACTCACACAGATGCATATTCACATCTGCTGGGGTTAATGGCAATCAAATGGTTAAACAACGGTTGGGTTTTTCTTGCCTCAGAGGTGACACCTTGGCAGCGTTTTTGCAGGCAGCATCCAGCTTGCACTGTGCAAACCTGAGTTGCTCACATTCTCAGCACTCCACAAACTGTGGTGCAGCAGCAGCCACAGCCTTGGACTTGGTCTGAGGCATGCAGAGGAGTGGGAACTTCAGGAGAGCTAGTCTGGAGACAGCAGCATCTTCCCAGCTGCCCCTCTGTCCTGCAGTCCTGCCCTCTGTCCACATCTCCTCTGTGAAAGAAAGGCCATGCATAGGATACTCCAGCTTCATTCTGTTGTCTTGATTGTATCTGATTGAAAGAGTAGATCCACATTCCTCAAGGGATGCAGTTGAGTCACCACCGGGTTAGTTTTAACTCCATATAAGAGTCTCTCAAGGGTCAGCTCCAACACTGTGTCCTGGCAAATGATGAGTTTTTAATCAAGGCTGTCACAAGCATGATCATCTCATCTAACTCCAGACGTTTATGTAAATATGTCTCCTTCCTAGTTCATGGATGGAAGGCTATCTGCACCCGAGCTTAGCTTGTACTTCAGCTTCTTTCCTCCTTTCACCAATGATCACAGAGCTCAATGTACATCTAGCATTAAAACCACTTCTTATTTAGTGACTGTAGATTAAGGATTCTGAGGATAAGCATGAACTTACAGAGTGTCAGTAGTGACTCCACAATAGCATAGTAAATTCTCCTAGTATCTTCTACCAGAAGAGAAAAACTGTATAGGCACTGCTTCTCAAAGGTGTGCAACAACTTGGTATGGCTACAAGGGCACCCTGTGTTGGGAAAACACCCAGAGGATGTGGCACCACAGAGTTTTTCCTGCAGATGCCATGCCCAGCTCTATTTGCTGTTTTATTTTAGGGGAAAGGGAGAAATCAAGCACAGCCCACTCTCAGAATCCAGCACACACAGTGGTAATGCAACACATCTTAAATAATCACCAGCTATAAAAGGCTGGAAATGCAGCCAAGCAGAGGCATCATGTCCCTTCAAAAATTAGTCCTCCCTGGGGGTGAGGAGCAAGGCATGCTTGCATGTGCAAGGCCCTCCCATTCTCCTCATCAAAGCCAGACCAGTGTCACATACTGCTCCTCAGACACATTCAGGTAGGTTATGGTAGGCACAAGAGACCGGAATTCAACTAAGAGGGCAAGGGCATCTTCTGCTGTTTTCTGAGCCCAGCCCAGAGAAGAGGAAGGTCTTGGGAATTCACTCCTGGATTCTGGGCAATGTGTTTTGTGTTTCTGCCTGTGTACCCCTCTCAGCCAGTCCTGCCTTAATGGGAATCACATTAATTACACAGCAGTCAATTCTGTCCTGCTGCTGCTCCTGATAAATCTCATCTCACTTCTAACCAGATGAGATATGAGCATGGCCAGTGTCCGGTTTCCCTTCCCTAAATCTAACCAGCCACAAGCCACTTCTGGTGCCTGCTTCTTGCAGGCTGCTAACAGCCAGAGTAATAGTGCCTAGGCCCAGAGGTTACTGGGTTTGTTTTCCTCAATGAACTCTGCTGGATGCCCTGGGTTTTCATTATTCTCCATTGGGAAATGAGGAGGAATGTCCCTCCTATTAAAGGACCAAATCCTAATTAATTAAAATCTAAAAGTGTCAGATCTTGACAGAAGGGATGCTGCATTGCATAAGTTTGGGTTTTTTTCCTCCTGTACTGAAGCAGGGCTGTGCAGGGCTTGTGCATCAAGATCAACTTGACAAGTTGATATTAATACTAATGATAGGCAGGAGGAATGAACAAAAGCAGGTTGGAGTTTAGCTGCCCTAGTTAGACTTGTAGTTTTCCTAGGAAAGCAGATGTGGGCTCATCTTTCTGCATTTGTCTGAAGTTTGAAAACTGAATGGGATGTAAGAGGAGATGATGAAGATTTTCCTTTTTTTTTTTTAAACATATTGGATCCCTTACAAAAGAGAAAAACAGTGTGTCTGGATGAGATCAGTGACCTACCTAGCTTAACTAATGTCCAAGAACAAATGTTGAGAGGAGTACAAATTCAGGGCAAATATGCACTGCTTATTTTTCCCAGTCTCCACTACTTCAATGGATAAAAGAGTTTTAGAGAGAAGGTTAAGTTTTATATTTATTACCCATCAATGACTTCGCTTCCAGAATTCTGTCTAATTGCTTTTTGAAGCAATGTAACTTTCTAACAAGTCACATCTGCAGCAAGGAATTTCAGCTCCCCTGTTTGTGAAAAACTGCCTCTTCATGGCTTTTAAACTGCCACATCAGTTAACTTTGTTAACCACTCTATGGAACATCTCTGCTCCCTCTCCTCCCTATTCCCCACTTGTTCCTCTGTAGACCTCTCTGTAGACCACTGCACATCCCACATGGAGCATGTCTGCTCTGCTCCCGAGACATTTCTGAATGGCAGCTCTTCAGAGCCTTTCATTACACCAGGAAGGGGTCTTCCTCATCTCCTGGATCCTAACCAGGCAATATAGGATTTCCTGGATGGGCATCCATTCCCTTGGATGGCAAAAGGAGGGAGCCACGACTGGCTTGCTCTATACATAACATCTGCTTTACAGACAATATAATGCTACTTGGAGAACTGGACAGTTTAACACCAGCCCCCTCAGAGCTGTGGCATGGGCAGAACTGGTAGTTTGCCAGCAGTGGTGTAATCTCTTCTAGAAGTGTCCTCATCTGTGCAATACCACTGTTTACATAAAGCTGCTGTGACTTGAAGCATTGTTTATCACAGAGCTGCTGACCACAGGGCACCCTCACCTTTTTGTTTTATAAGCAGAAGATTTTTACAGAGGCTGGCTGGATCTTTCCAGCAGTGCTATGGGAACCTGAGCCCACTGGGATGATGCACAGCTCAGGCCGTGCAAGGTCTTCTCTCCTGGTGGCCCTGCAAGCAGGTGTCCTCTGCACTCCAGCGCAGGCACAAGGGCTGAAGCAGAGGAAATCTCAAAAGCTCTTGCTTTATATAAGCCTCTGTTTCTTCCCAGTGACCAGCCCTGAAGGGCAGCAGCTGAGCTGGAGCAGGGATGAGGCCTGGTGGGAGTCAGCACCACCCTGGAAGCGAGGAGGATCTATGCCTAAACCTTTATGCAACAGAGTAAGTGGGTTTGATGTATTTTTTATCTTTAGGACTGCTGTTCTAAACCTGCTGACAGTGGAGTTGACGGCTTTCTATACTGTAAAAGAAAAAAAGAAGAAAGGAAAGAAAAGGAGGGGCTAAAAATAAGCTGTGGGGAGTTTGGGATAATGAAGGGCTTGTTCTGGGAAGGAGCCCTGAGCAGAGGATGCAGCCTCCGCTCAGCCCAAATGGGAGAGATGTCAGCCCCAGCTCACCATGTCCCACAGTGAGCACACTGAGCTGGCTTACCCCAGTGCTCCTCACATCCCACAGTAGCCAGTTCAGTTCGGCCCCAAGGCCATCTTGTGAGCTAATTACTCAGAATTACTCCAACCCTGAAAAGCAGACACCACAAATGAAACCAGCCCCACAGACTTTAACGTTCTGATGAGCCACTGCCAGAGAGATTCATCAGAGTGCTAACAAGGGCCCAGCACATCTATTTACACACTTGTGGCAGTAAGGGAAGTAGCATTAACATTTTAACATTTCCATTTTTAGCATTAACATTTTAACATCTCCATTTCTAAGCTGGAAGATAAAAAAGAGAGCTGCAGCACTAGTTTTTGTAGTGCTAGATGTCTGCCTGCAGCACAGATAGCACTGCGGAAGAATTCAGATCTAATGCTATGAAGGAAAGTGTTAGCTAACACGAACTGTGCTCTAGTATCAAGTCACTAGAGGATGCCCACAGCTGGATGACAGCACAATTACAATGAGTGGGGTGGGTCTGTCAGGAGCTGACTTCAATTTGAGGCCCCATTTATCCACTCACTGTGATGAGGAAGACGGATTGCTAGTGATGGAGTGGGAATCATGCTTCTGGATCTCCTCATCTGTCCACTGTCCTGACCTATTAGCAAGCTGATTTCTGATTTCAAATCCCATTTAAGCATTACTGCTAGAAATAATGGGTACCAAAATCAGCCAGTGCTCTGTTGTGGACAGATGTGATCCACAGTTAGCAAAAGCAAACCCGGGAAGTTTTACCTGTGGCTACATGCTAGAAGTGTCATAGTCATCCTAGACATCCCATAGGTGAATGTCTTGGGCTATGAAAATGGGCTTTCTGGCAGCTGCCAGGCTGAGGCTCCTCTGAGAACAGCTTTGCTTGTGGTATTGCAGCAGCCTGGTTTCAGCCCAGGCTGGATACAGAAGCAGAAGACATGTAAGGGAAAATTCATCGAGCTTCTCATCCCTTTGAAAAACATTCAACTGAATCATTATTAGGAGGACATCTGTTTCTCATATATCAACTTAGCTGGATCGTTCCCACCAGGGAATGCTGTCACCTGGGTCAGGCTGTGCTGGTGAGACATCCTGCTGATCACCCACTTTTCCTCTCTCCCTCTTCTATGGGTATGAGCAACCTCAGAGAGGTCTGTAATTTAGCCCGTCATCACACAACCACCCCTGGAGGGTCAGGCTCCTGCAAGACCACCAGGCAGGTGGTCTGGGTTGCTTTCAGGTCTCCACAGGAGGTGGGCTGATCCATTTGTTCAGCTGAAGATGCATCAGGGATGTGTGCATGATAAAAACAGTTTGGGATACTCCCTACAGAACAGCCTGGTCATAGAGCTGGTGTGGCTCTGCAGAAGATGAGCACAGGACACCACCCCAAGGCACATATTCCACCAGGGCTGTGGACAGCTACTTCCCATCCACTTGAGGTTGTGCAGAGGCCTCTTCCTGTGTCCCGGGACACATCCCTGCAGAAGCAGGCTCTGCTGTCTGCCCATTCACCTGCCAGTGACCACGTTTCTTGGGAGTGATTCACAGGACAAACTGCTGCAGTAAATCAGGTGGGCAAACCAGGAGTCCTAGTCTGCTTGGTGGGAGAAGTTTGGACCAACCCAGGAGCACTTCACTTCCAGTGGGAGCATGAAGCTGGCCCAAAGCAGTGTTAGGTCTGAAAAACATCAGGAGTTCTTCCAGACACCATGAACTTTATTGCTGGTAATTGCTTTTGCTGAGCTTCCTCTTGGCTGCAGAAGGGGAGGAGAGCATCTTGAGCAGATGTTTGGTTAGACAAGCATCGCCCTTAGCCAGCCCACGTTTTCCCACTCTCTGCTGCTGGAGCACCTCAGCTCTTGCTGAGCATGACTGATGTGTCCTCCCAACCTCCAACTGGAGTGGGGAAATGCTATTAATCACACTTGCTTTAGGAGGAACAGAAGTATTAAAGGGATAGATCACTTGCCTGACGACATGATGGGAAGTCTGTGATGGCACTTGTAAATCACTTTGAGTTCCCTAAATCGCAATCAGGAGCTTTAACCACCAGACCTTTCCATACTGAGTTTTATAACCCTTAAGCAATATTCTCCCATGCTTTTAATAGGGATTTTAGTAGGGGCAGATCAAGCAAGGGTGGTAGATATTTGCTAGCCTATTATAAGAAAGAAATCTATTCCCTACATAAAGGGCAGCCTTCGAAATGGTGTTATAACTGATGATTAAATAGCAAGTTAAACCAAGAATTTGAATAAAGAAATGCTTTCTTTTTTTCCCTTGAAAACAAAGAAGTTTGAAAATGGATGTTGTCATGTACTTTTCTGCTCCATCCAATATGATTTCATGCATTCCTACATGACTTTTGATGAGTTCTGCAGATCAATGGTGCTGCATTTAAACACAAGCTAAGCAATAATTATGGACACATGCAAGATTTATTCATCTGGTAGCACTGTACCAGCTGATGGAAGGATCAGCTGTATCCAATCAATGTTTGAAGCTTCTCAAAAGAAAGAGCTTTTTGGCTCCCACTGCAAAGTGAAAACAAAAATAACCCCCTGAATCCCAGGAGTGGCCCCTTATGTCCATACAGGGAAGGCTGCAGGATGGGACTGGGTCATAGGTGCACTGGTGTTCACATCAGGACTTGCCTTTGCACATCCATATATGTCCTTTATGTGTGGGTCTTCTTCATGCACTCATTGCATTATACACTTGGGCTGATGAGATCTGAGGCATAAGCAAGTAAAGAGGAGGAGGATGAGCAGCGTGGAGGAAGCGGCTAGAGAGCAGGCAGCCGGTATTCCCTAGGCACCCAGACCTGCACAGACAGGGACCAGTGTGATGTGCAGCATGGAGGGAGCCTCCAAACCATGGAGGCACGGAATGTGGCTCTGTTGTTACGGGGCATGTGCCAGGAGATGCAAGGTAGCATGTTTAAGGCAGATACTGGATTTTGTCTATTTTTTCTTCAGGTTTTCCCTGTTGACGTGGCTGTATCTCCATATAGGAGCTCCTCCCTCCTCTGGAGCAAAGCTGCTTGCTCCCTGCTGTCACTGCTAGATACCCTGAGGAGTCAGGGAGTCCCACTCTGGAATGCTCTGTGCTGGGACTTCAGGCAATGTATCAGTGCTAATCCTACACACAGATTTCTCATCAAGCTGGTGGAAAGCAGCAATGCATGAAGTCAAAGACAAACCCACAGCTCTCCCATGTTCTGAGGCAAGGGAAGATAAGGAGTGGGATGAATGGACTGACCTAGACGGAGGCAACTCTTTCAGATATTCACATGAGTGCCTGCACAGAAGTCAGGGAAATCCTTGGTATGATAAACATGTCATATAGGTGACCTCTCTGCTTTTAGCACATTTTCTATATGCTACCAACTTTTTTAAGACAATGCTCTTAAGCCTCCCCTAGTGATCGTGGATGTCTGAACAAACCAGCAGGAATGAGCCCTGCCTATGTGCTCCACTTCAAAGGATGCTCCACTCACACTGGGAAGCACAGGCAAGTAGGAAACCCCTCCAGACCTGGCCAAAGAGCAGACATAGGTAGGAAGAGGATGCTCAGAGGTGTGGCTGGGGCGTCCTGCACTGAAAGCTCTTCTCTGTCACCTTCAAGACTGCATGTAGGTGGCACCTGCTCAAGACTGGATCATGGAGCTCTTTATCGTGGGTGAGAAAGATGCTCTTCCATCCTTAAGGGTGGTCCCTTGGGTAAGATACACGTAGTTGAACAGCTAGGTAGAAATGTGTAGCTTTATCTGCCAAGTTTATTTGTAACTTCTGTTTTTGTGCCATTTCTCTGTTTATGTATTTCTGTGCAATGAGATACTCCTCCAAGGATTCCTTCATGTGAAGTTGCTGCTTCCAACGTTTGTTTAATTTGCGCAGATTTTTGCCTGGACTCTGTTCCCAATTCTCAGCTCTCAACAGCTGCTAGCTGTTGTTGGACTCCTCTCTTTCTTTCTCCTATTCCTGCCCATTGTTCAGCAAACTCCCTGATGCAGTATTTCTCATGTTGGGGATTGCAAGACTGTGGAGCTGTTTAACTGAAAATGTTTAAACTGACATTAATGCTGCTCAGTAGGATGTACTGGCTGGCATTTTCCTGAACAAGGCTTTGGAAATGGTTCTTATGCTGTTACCAAACCTTACGTACCGAGAGCAATACTGAGGGACTGAGAAATGCTGATTTATGCCATTACAAGTGCTGTCAGAGCCTCACAGCTACAGTGACTGTTCAAGGGGGTGTTTCATGGCCTTGGACTATGATTTTAGAACACTGAATTTCTTTTCAGTGCTGGTGCTCCCAGCAAACCTGCTGCTCAGCACTGGGGTGGCAACGCAGCCCAGCAGGGAATGGGTTACAGTGAGCCAAAGTGCATCGTAAACTGGACTACCTGCCAAAACCTGAGCTGACACTTCCTTGGTGTAGCTCCACAGTGTGGTGTAAGCCTGGTTTCTTTCTCCCCTGTATCTCTTCCTTCCTCTCCCAGCAGCATGGAGAAGCTGCTGCCTAAAATCTAGGCTCAGCATCATTTCTCCTCTTTTTCCCCAAAAATTCATCCCCCAAAGAGACCCCAAGAACTTCTGAGGTGGTGCCTTCTCCAAGCATTCAAGCATTTAAATGCATTCAACATATTGGAGGTGGGAAAGGTGTAAGCACAAAGATTCTGGCACAAGGATGGGTGTTTAC
The DNA here is from genome assembly GCF_028554395.1 of Pezoporus wallicus. Lineage (NCBI taxonomy): Eukaryota > Metazoa > Chordata > Aves > Psittaciformes > Psittacidae > Pezoporus > Pezoporus wallicus. The sequence continues at coordinate 249,476 of NW_026638968.1, read as the reverse complement.
TCTGCTGTACTCCAACCTCCTTCTGCTCTGAACTGCGCTGTTAAGACCAAACTAAGCAGCCCTGCATGGAGCCTGTGTCTGCAGAATGGAATGAGTGTGTGCCCATCCACAACAGCCCATGCAGAATTACCCTGAGAGCCTGATCAGGGGCTGCTGGGACTCAGGGGGAATTCACAAGGGTTTCTGATGAGGGCTGCAAAATAGAGGAGTTGAGGGTTTGGATCTGTTACACTGGTGGTCTGAAGGCAAGGAACATAACTGCAGAAGGTGAAATAATAGTTTGTAGACAGTCTTGGTGTTGTTTTTACTCTAATAGGTAATGTAACAGGTACGGGTGAATGGACTGACACAGACCAAGCACTAGATGTGTGTGTTGCAGGAGAAAAGATGAAGGGAAAGAAAAAACATAGGAAGAGGTCAAAAATCTGCCTAAAGTGTATCAGGCCCACTTGGTGGCTGGGCTCATGCCTGGCTTGTACAGGAGAGTGGCACACGAGGCAGTAACATGGCACTGTCACATATGGCTGCCTTCGGTTCTTCTGCCAGAATCAATGATCATCTCACCACCATGTGCTTTGAAAAAACAGGTACAAGCCCCTTGTCAGGTCTCCAAGACAGGGAAGAGGCAGGAAGGGCATCCCTGTCATTAACCCAGTGCTGGACTGGGAGACAGCCAGGCAACAGGTTCCCCTCCTTGTCCCACTGACTGCAAAGCCAGAGGCACTAGGCTGGGGAGCAACCATCCCTGCAGCTCTCTGCAGGGCTGATGGAACCCCAAGGGAAAGCACAGCCCTTCCTGCAGGCCCAGAGCGCTGCCTGCGGCTAGAGACCAGTCGTGCTGGGTTTCACAGAACCCTAGAATGGTTTGGATCAGAAAGTACCTTAAAGCTCATGCAGTTCCAGCCCCCTGCCACCGGCAGGAACACCTTCCACTAGACCAGGTTACTCCAAGCTTCATCCAACTTGGCCTTGAACACTGTCAGGGATGGGGCAGTCACAGCCTTCTCTAAGACACCCTGGGTATGCACCGCGTGCATTACACCAGCCATGCCAAACACGTGCCTGTGCTGCTGAGCCCTGGCCACATCTTCTACATAGAGAAAGAAACCCCATATTTCCCCCTTCACCACCTAAAAAGCAGTAGGAAATCAAGAGCTGGTAGTGGAATATTGGCTCAGAACTTGGCCTGGATAAGTGAGAAACAAAGTGGTGTTTGCTACAGAGCTAATTAGATCTATTCAATCAATTAGTCTGTGGAATGATCCGTGCCCAGGGTTCCCCCAGGTCAATCCTGGATGAGTGCTGGGACTCTGCTCCTGTGGGCCTCACCCACCCCGCCCCATCATGCTCTGCCCATCTGCCCAATCCTGCAGGTTGCTGCCTCACTTCACCGCTGCCTTTGCTGCTCTTGCCACCATGGACATCAGTGTCTCACAAATAGGAGCGTGTTTACTGTTCCCATTGGGGAACCAATTCGAGGAGCTTCAACCTGTTGACCAGTGGGCACCACAGGCTCCACTCTTGAGCACAGCTCCTGGTGCTTCATCCCCATCATTGCCAGCTCCTGTGATTTTATGGCAAGTGTCACAATGTTTGCTAGATTTTCTTAAAGCCTCAGCCCCTCAAGGCTGGATAATAGATGGACTATTCGCTTAAGGAAATAAGAAAGGATTTTTCAGCTCTCCTATTCACAGACAAAAGGCTTTAAAATATAAGCTGGAGGTTTTAGGAAGCAGCAGATAAAAGCAATTTTCCAATGGTTGTCTTAATATATATTGAAAAACAGGGGCTTTTTAACTAAGCTCATGATTGGTTTTGGATTCAACTCCTAACCTTAAACACCTGAGTGTGGGGATGCTGCACTGCTCCCCAGCTTCAGCATGGGCTGCACCCTGAGGGAAGGCAGGGGGGCATGGCAGTGGCTACACAACTTCAGCAGTCACTCACATGCTTTTTGGGCTCTCTTGTGCCCTGAAGTCTGGCACAGCGCATCCCCTGAGCTGTGGCAGGACAGGGGGAGGGTGCTGATGGATTTGTAGCTCCTGGGGTTGGGGAGGAGAGTGTTGCCCTGAGAAACCCAGGGCAGGGAAAGGCTGGTGGCTGTGAGAATGGGAAGGAGGGGAAAGGGAGATAACTACACTCTGAGTGGACAGGTGTTATCTGCCCTGCCTGACAGCACTTGTCCTGGGCTGGAGTGGCTCCTCCTCAGCTGTGCATCCCACGGCTGGTGGAAGGCAGCTCCACCCAATGTGCTGTTGTGTGCACTCTGGACTGCAGCAAAGTCCTCTGCAGCTTCTCCTTTTGAACCGGGGTGATTTCTGGTATAGGACCCAGGAGGAGGAAGGGGAGAGGGCAGACGACAGATGGACAGCATCTTCCTATCACACCATGGCCACGAGTGCCTCGTGACCCATACAGAAGTTGGCTTACTCCATCCTGGACCCCAGCTACAAAGAAATTCTGTAAGAATTCTATAAGAAGTTCTTTGATGCTGTAATAAGTTCTTTACTGTGAGGGTGGTGAGGCACTGGAATGGATTGCCCAAAGAAGTGGTAAATGCTCCTTCCCTGGCAGTGTTCAAGGCTAGGCTGGACAGAGTTTTGATGGACATAGTCTAGTGTGAGGTGGTTGGAACTGGATGATCTTAAGGTCCTTTCCAACACAAATCATTCTGTAATTCTGTAATTCTATAAATTCCCATGTTCCTGCCACTCTTTGCCATTTAAGGATTTCAAACAGACAGCAAATACGTCAGGAAACCACGTGCCACCAGCACACTTGCCTCCCAGCATCACAAATGGTGCCAGACCTGATACCAGGTGTGTGAAGAGCTGTGGCACGATGGTCTTCTGACAGCCTGTGGAATCATGAAGCTGAGAGCAGCCACATGTGCTGCAGGGGCACAGGGCTCAAAGCCCCTGGTGAGAGATGAGCTGGATGCAGGCTAGCTGGCATAATGCAGGAATTACCCACACAGAGGGACATCTGCCTTGCTAGAGCTACCTGATTCCCTAAGGAGCTTGAAACAGCAGTAGGACGCCCTGAGAGACTCACTGGTAGGAGACAGCCCATCTCCTGCCCTCTCCTCTGTGAGTGCTGCCCTTGCAGGGCAGGCTGTGACAGTGGAGCTGGGGACATGTGGCACTGCAAGGTGCATGAAGGGAGAGGGACGCTTGGGCTCCCTGTCTCTGCAGGAGAGGAGAAGCTGGAGCTGCAGCTTCCCAGGAGATCCTGAACTCGCTGGCTCTAGAGCCGCATCCCTGCACTGCCATCCCTGAGTGTGGGAAGGAGGCTGGGGTGAAAGGTGGGAGACCATAGTGATGGGTGAGCTGCAGGACATGAGTGCTGCTTGCTGAAGGGCAGAGCTGATGGGAGAGGGGGACTGTGGGCAGCAGCAGCAGGGGTAAGCAGTGAGAAAAGAAACTGAATGGAACAAAACAACCTCAGCTCCAAGCCTTGGTGGCAGCTTGCCAGCTCCAGCTGATTTCGTAAGGACACTTCAGCCTAAAAATACACAAATAGCCAAAAAAAGTCAAATCTTTCTGTATCAAATCTGTCATCCACAGCTTTCTGCAAGGCAGGAATCTGTCAGTCGGCAATGAAAACAGATTATCCAGGGTTCAAGACTGTAGTTCAGCAGGTTTCTTTGGGGGTGAATGCCCTGTGATGTGTTTATCAGTGGTGTTGGCTGCTCTTCACCTCTAAACAATATGAGAAAAAAAAAAGGGATTGTTCCCAAATTCTGGCAGTGTCCCTTTCTCCAGGCACCATGAACTGGCTCCTGCCCTTTTCGATGGGAGCTTTGCCAAAAAAATAGGATAGCCCTGACTGGTATCATGGGTCATTAAATAGCAACTTATTTAGTCAAGGTGTCAGATTTTAGTGATTGCCAGACCAAAGACAACAACGTTACAATATGACACAACAATGAAGAATGGCAAAGACGTAGCAGCCACTGCTACGTCTTTGTCCACAAGGACTGAACTACATAACTTCTCTGCTCCCCCCCTGCAGTGCAGTCTGTATCTCTTGGGTCTCTTCAGACTGACCTTAGAATTTTGGGGCATAAAAAAGGATTAGGAGGGGGAAAGCAATACCATACCTCCAGTTTTGCCTGCAAGAGCCATATCTAAACTGCTGAGTTTTAGTGGAGCTGGCTGCAGAATTGTTATTTCAGATGGAAAAGCAGCAAGCAACTGACGCTCTGGTTCAGCTTGTGAATGCTTTCCTGCTTTCCTGGATATTTCCACATTGTTGGGTACTGCCACAAGCTCTCACTTAAAGCTCTGATTTAAAGCTTTCCATGGCAGAAGGGGGGGGTGGGGTGGGTAACAACATCTCAGATACCTTCACACTGACCAAGAGGGGATTTACTCCTTCAGAAACCAGGTGCTCACAAAGGACAGGACCTCGTGCTTTTCCCTCTCCTTTATTTCCTCTAGAGTTTGCATGAGCTCCAGATATGAAATATGTTTTTTTTCCCTTTCCTTGATGACTTGCATGTGTGGCTTGGAAGGATAAAGGGAAAAGCCTGCCTCTGGGACTAAGCTTTAATAGGAAAGAGCAGGTCTGGTGGCAGTCTCCTCTGTGCCAGTGTGTGAGAGGGACCAAGTGGGATGGGCATTATAACAAGCAGCAATGTCTTATGATGGAGTCCTACAGACCTCTGCTCCCTCTGCTTGTGAGTTTTCTGGTGAGGAGGCTCAGTCCTCAAGTTCTCCTGGCAGTGTTTGGTGGGATGGGAAGGTGAGCATTGCTTAACACCCACCTTCAAGATCATGTGATGTAGTCTCTGCCCTGCTTTAGGCTAACAGGCAGTCCCTGGAGACACTGCACCCAGTTTTGGTGAAATTGGGTCTCCAGGTGGATGAAGACTGAGGGCAAGATGCTGGAGAACATCCAGCTGACTTCAAAGACATCTTTCCTCTTGTGCCCTTCCTCCATCTCACACACTGCCCTAGGAGTAGCCATGTAACGACAGCAGTTCGTTAATTTCTGAGGTTAAGAAAGCCTGGGACCTGTACCAAGCTCAACCCTGCTAGACAGTAACAAGCTGATGTCTGCTCCTGTCTCCCCCACCTTGCACTTACCAGAAGCAGCCCTACACCAGACCTGGCACCAGCAGACATTGCTGAGCTGCTCTTCCCTGGAAATATGTTTGCATCTGATTTGTGGGAACTGAGGAATGTTGGCAATTCCAGTCAACCAGCTCTGGCCTTTATGAGCTGTTTTGTTTTGCTTATCTTAGGATGAACTCAATTATTCAAAGCTGCTGGGCATATTTACTTACAGGGGCAAGTTAAACCATAAATTCAGACAAATATATCGACAAATGTATTTATTGATGCACTTTCCCTTTCTGCTTTATGGGCAATTGGGCTCCAAAACACAATGGTGGGCTGTTCAATAAGCAGTACAATGCAAGTTATCCCAATTAATTGGATTGTTCCATTTCTGCTGCTACTCCTTCCAATTAAATGCAAGGGAGTGCAGTGACAGGCGCAAGTAGGACAGGCTCGCAGAAAACCATATTCTAATGCAGAAGCTGCAATAAGAAAATGGAATCTATGTACCTGACAGTAATATTAATGCAAAACCTTGACCTATAATTTTTCTTTCTTCAGTCTGAGAGAGCTAGCAACAATTGCAGCTCATTAAAACGGACCATGTCCTGCCAGTCATGCATAATGCCCATGTCCTGCAAGTTTTGTGGTCTATTATCACAGAGCTGCATGGTCCTGCATGGCTAGGAACAGGGACTGCAGCCAACCCTGAAGACCTCTCTTTTAAACCTAGTGTCATGAGAGAAAGCAAGGGTTAAAAAAGCAAAGACAAACTCAAAAGTGACTGGATTGGACCTCCGGAGTTCCTCTGGACCAATACCCTGTTCAAAGCAGGGTCAGCTTCAGAGTTAAATTCAGTTTGTAAGTTAGCTCAGGTGGCTCAGTGTGGAGTATTTCCAAGGACAGAGATTTTACAGCCTCTCTGGGCACTGTGTTCCAATGCTGCCTTGTCAGGGCTCACTGCGGAAGCCACTCACCACATCACAACAGCATCTGGCTCTACTTCCTTAACTGCTTTCTTGATGCAAAGTGTGTTGTTGGCATGTGGGATGCAATAAGTAACAGTAGAGAAGTGACACCGTCATGCAAAAACAATTCCTTTGCAAGGAAGAGACCTGAAAACAGTCCCACACAAGACAGGGTAATAAAGAAGGCACTGAGGTATTTTATTCTGCGTTTGGTGCTGCTTTTCTATAAGGCACTGCCAGAACTGTTCTGGAAGATGGAGTGACCAAAGTGTTGTCCAGTTTGGGCTTGGTATTTGGCACAGACTTGAGACGTCAGGCCTGCGATAAGCTATGGTAAAGCAGCAGATGCAATTGCATCTCTTTTTCTTCAGCAGTGAGGTTTGTATCTCTCTCCAGAGCCATCTCTCCCTCCCTTCACTCCCTACAGAGAGAGCCAAAGACAACAAGCTTCCTAGCCCTGACACCTCTGATATGTGTGAAGATGGATGGGTTGAATGCAGGCCTAAAAATATTTTACATTTTCACGGTAGTTTCACAGCCCTGGTATTATCAAATGATCTTTCAGCGTACTTGGAAGCAGGAGAATAACTTGAGATGGAGTCTGGCTTTTTTGTGTCTGTGTACTTGCAAACTGTCCCTGCCTACACATCTTACAGGGTCTGCTCCTGTTTGTATATGCACATGGAAAACCAGTGTTTGTGTGAATGCTGTGTCTGCTCCATTCCCCTCCTTCCTGAAGTTTAGAGGCCGCTCAAAGCAGGTCCCCAACCCCGTGTGGTTAATTTCAAATTTGCCCTATGCACTATGCTTCACTGACCAGGCTAGTTAGGAACTCGAGGCCAGGAAGTACAAAACAATTTTAAAATCTGAACAAAAGTAGGAGATTAAGGAAACCAGCTGGAAACCTCTATTTTGCTCATTTTGAAAGCAAAATGTGGGTCACAGATGTGACTCCACAGACAGAAACTGGCTAAAGAAGAAAAAGACATCAGCAGTGCCCAGAGTCTTTGATGATTAGAGGTAGATATAGCTCCTAGGCATGGAGACAAGAAAGAGGAGACGAAGTAGGAATAAAAACATAATCAAGAGATTAGGAGTGTGGAACTCAACCCACCCATAAATTTGCCTTAGGGAATGATTAAAAAACGCAGTAATGAAAAAAGATGAAACCAACTGCTCCGTCTTACTCTCTTCCCTTCTCTTTCTGTCCTTATGGTTTTACTTTTTTTGCAGTCCAAGACACAAGAGACCCATTACAAAACCTCCCACCTTCCTCAGCCATGTTTTTTCTTTGCAAAAGTGCTGTTTTCTGCTGTTCCTTTGCAGTAGCTATGAAATCCTTGCTAAGGACAGGCTGACTTTAAAGCCTGAAAGAATCAAAGCTTTGCAAGGAAGTCCACATCAGTAGGCAGGTGTGCATGGGAGAGTAGAAAGCAATGCACTCCTGCCCATCTTTTATAGGAGCACCAGTACTCACTTCCTGTTTAGGCTAATATAAAATATTGCATCTATTGTCAGTGAAATCAGTGCTAGACTAGTATGAGCTGTGCTGCTAGCTCTGGCAGGCTGTGACTTGGTCTCCCAAGGGCTGTAACAGGCCTGTTGTTTGAGCCATTAATAAAACCTCAAGGTAAAGCACTGAAAGAGCAATGTGGGACAGCAGCAGCACTGACTCAGAGAAGCCCAAATGGTGGTTCCTTAGAAATAGCCAGGCAGTGGAGTGGGTTCTGAAAAGCAGTCAGTGTGTGGTTTCTGGGGTGAAGTGCCTGAACCACTCCTGAAGGTCCCACCTATGCTGGCAATGACAGGACATGGTCACTTGGTGCCTCTGGGCTTTGTGACATGTACTGAGCAGCCCTGGAGTGTGATATCCGTCTCCTGCAGCAAGCTTCCCTCCAGCCAGCAAAACATCAAACTCTATGGCTTAACACAAAGCGAAGCCTGAAGTAAGAATGATGCTAGTCCAGTTTTTCAGATTTTGGGGAACTTCAGATTCAGCTTCCTAAATTCAGCCCCAACTGAAGACATATTTTGTAGTTGCTAGTGTTTTAAATCACATACCGGTGTCAATAAAGATAAGTCCTTTCCTGGGGTGGGGGGAAGTGGCAGCAGGGGTGAAGAGGGAAACATAGAAAAATGTCCCAAATCTTTCACTCATGCAGAAGAAAAACGACCTCAAAGCATCGAAGGATTAAATGAAAAATATGCCTCTTTTCACTGGAGTCCACCGGGTGTGAATAAATGCCAACTGAGCTCTCACTTGCATCACCATCTGGTGTGATGGCACCAAGGCCTCGAGGTGCAGCAGGACATGTTACACTGCCCTGCCATGAGACAGCATCTCTGCTTCTGGGCACAGAACCACAAGAGGCACCTAAATGCCAGCAGGTGCCTAAATGTGAAGGAACTTGTTATCTTCAGCTTCACCATCTGACCTAGCCCAGAGAAAAGGGGCGTCCAGCCACAGCATGACTCAGAGCGTAGTGAAGGAGAGGCAGTACAGCCCTCCCCTTGCAAGGAGGATTTCTTTTGCTGGGCTGCAACTGCACACTGATATTGCTGTGAATACCACAGCACAGAGCCTCCTTGGTTGAAGTCTAGAAACTGCTTGTGGTTTCAGAACTCTTGTTGATGAATTGTCCAGCAGCTGGTCACACTAGGAGGGCGCTGCTTATTATTTTCAACTGCTATCTCACATGGAAAGAAAATCAAAACACTTTCCTCAAAGTAATTGGCTCTAAAACAATTGAAGAACTTTCCACAAGGTTGTAATGCAATTAGGACTGGCATTTTATATAATTTATATCTCTAAAGGTATGTTTATGCCATCAAACCCTTCTTCTGTGAGGAAAAAAAAAATGCTGGTAAGATAAGGATAAGTTTGCTATTACAGGCAATGAAATACAGATGAAACACAAACGTCCACCTATTAGTGATTAAAAGGCAGCATAATGTCAGGATCAGCACTGAGATGTAGTTGCTTTTGATGAGAAATGGCTGGGTGGGATGCTGTGACACCAACTACATATCTGCAGGTTTCCCATTTGGTTTTTGGTCAGTGCCAAGAGATGTGTCATCACCCGCCTTCTCCTGCAGCACCACAAGAGCAGAAACAATCCTGCACTCCCCAGCTGCCCTGCCAGCTTTGACCGGAGAAGCTTGTGCAGACTGGGGATGATCAGGCCCACCACACAGAACAAAACCGTCAGCCATGCTGGTGCTTGGGTTCATGTTTTGATAGGTACCCAGAAAAACCCTGCACGGCAAAGCCAGACAATCGAAACACACAATAACAACTCCCAAAGTGTGTGAGTCAGCTGGTGAACTTGTTGACATGGGGTAATGTGAAAGCCAAAAGCATGGATGTAGCACTACCCTGTCACCATCTGGGGAAGCCTCTATTTCCCTGACTGCCAAAAGGTCCAAGGTATAAATGGGGAAATGATCTCTCTGTGCTTGCTTGTTCCTTATGCTCATACTTAACTATGTTAGTGACTACTCCCAAGACACAGTACAGGGCCTTGTGATGTTTCGCCTGACTACTACAGCTGCTGCAGTTGAAATTATGGAATGAAAGGCTTTAGCCTCCTTGCCTAGGTGGAGGCAAACAGACTGGATGAATTACCATTAGAAATGGTTCTGAACTGAAACTGGGGAGGCACTCAACATTTCTTCAGAGCCAGAGCGGCCGTTTACAAGTAGATGTTCTGTCCTTACGATGAGATGAACCAAAGTTATGGATTCAGACAATCAACATTAGAAAATATCTAATGGTAGAGATACCACTGACTATATTATGAGAACATTATGACACTGTAAAAGCAAAGCCATCTCTTACCCCTGGTGGTAGGACAGTTGCCTACCAGTACAGTGTATGACTATGAGAAAAGCAAACCCAAGAGATGTACTACTATACACAGCAGGTAATCCTACCCTTCTGTTATGTATCAGACAAATGAAGAAGCCACCAGCCACGTCCACAAGTTGGTTTGTCTCTGCTGACTAGATCTGTGTTTACAGAAACCTACTTTGAGCTGTTTGGGAGTAGTTTGGGAACCTGGTCTTCAGGTCATGGACCTGACCCCAGGCTGGCCACAGGGGACTTGAATGTCCTGCCTGATCCTTTCTGCCTTGCCGCAGCCTGTGACGCAACATGCATCCCAGTCTGTAAGCAGAATCACGTTCAGATCCACTGCTATGAGGTCCCTAATTTTAGTTACAATTTCAACGCCAAAAACTATGGACAGAGATACTCACTATTGGGCCGAGTCATTAAGTTGATATTCGCGGGACCGGTTGAAGCATTCTTGGATCCCAGAGTCTGCCCAGAGTCTCATCATAGCTGACAGCAGCTCCGGAGAGAAGGGCTCTGTGTCCTCCATCCGACTTACAACATCGCAGACCATCTTGGCATCAGCCTGCAGAGAAAGGAAAAGAGAGGTCACATAGATGCTTAAAGGAGATTTGGGAGCCAGAGATTTCAGAAACAGTTCATGAAACCATGAGGAGTAAAGAGGCTGCATTTTGCACCCTTTAGGATCCATACCATATGATCCAGCAGAAGGCAAAAAAGGAGGATGGAACAAGAAAGCCACAAGGAAAGAGATTATTTGTGCAATCCACCTCACATCAACAAATACTTCTATTCAGCAGTCAAACCAGTTGGCACTGTGGATGTGTGGAGTTTCCTGGGAAAAGAAAGGAAGCCATCTATGTACAAGGACATTTTAAATTGTTAGCAAAGGGACACATATTGTGCAGTGATGCCTGGTTTAATTTTGCTGAAGTAGGGGCCATTTGTATTACAAAGCACATCAGAAATGCTCCAGAAAAATTATTTCAGATGCTGGTTTATTGCTTTTCCTGAATTCTTGTTCTTTGCTCTAAGCCCCTGCCACAGGGGCTAATTCATGGTAATACTGCACACCTTGGCTGGCTGTCTTGCTTTATGACTCACAGGGAGAGGAATCTCCCATGGTTAAGGAGTATGGCAGTGAGGGCTGGGCCAGCTGGCTGCTTGCAGATGGAATCTTTTTGGGTAGAAATATGTGAGTTGCTGGAATGGCAGCTTTTCTTAACACAACTCAGGTCTGGAAGATGTCTCAGATTTAGGATGGGAACGCCTAGACAGACTCGGAACACTGAGTTCATTCCTACTGTAATAGTCCCCAGTGGCTGATGCTTCCCTTGTTTGCAAAGCATGGGCACCCAAATTCATGTCCCCCTCTGCCTGCTTTGTGGTAAGTGGATCTCTCACATCCCACACCCCCCAGGCTTCAGGAGGCCCAGGGATGTTGACTAATCTGCAGAGTTTTTCTCTCATGACTTTGGATATGTTGGAGTAGTCTCATATTTCTACCAGCTGAAAAAAAACAATTGTTACTGCTGTAATTAATGGAAAAAGTGGAGCACCTATTTGTTCTGATTTGTTCAGCCTGGAGAAAAGAAGGCTCAGGGGAGACCTTAGAGAAATACCTAAAGGGGGCTTACTAGAAGTCTGCAGAGGGGCTTTTGACAAGGGCCTGTAGAGACAGGAAAAGGAGGAATGGTTTTAAACTAACAGAGGAGAGATTGAGATGAGCTCTTAGACAAAAGTTCTTCCCTGTGAGGGTGGTGAGGCCCTGGCACAGGTTACCCAGAGAAGCTGTGGCTGCCCCATCCCTGGCAGTGTTCAAGGCCAGGTTGGACGGGGCTTGGAGCAACCTGCTCTAGTAGAAGGTGTTCCTGCCTGTTGTAGCAGGGGGGTGGAACCCTTCCAACCCAAACCATTCTGCTATTCCTTATGTGCGCTTACAGCAAAGCAGTGAAGACAACCACCTTGTTTTATTACCTTTTCTCTTGTCTGAGATAGAACCCATTCTTGGACAAATACAGGTATAAGTCTTCTCAGAAAGGGGAGAGTAGGCAGTTCCCATGCTTTGCTGTCACTGTCCCATGGACAGACAACCCCTCTTCATCACAGCAAAAGGCACCCACAGCTGAGCATGCAGCTCCTGGGGAGCCCACGCACTGCCTGCTAGGGAGCAGCTCCTACAACCTTCCTGGCTACAACAGGCTCTGTCCTGTTCCTCTGCACTGCCAGGTGCTGCTGCTGCTCCTGGCTATTGCTCAGAGTTGGCAGCTATGATAGGAACAACCCAACTGCTGAATGGGTTGCTCTCCCTGGGTACTGCTAGAGCACTGGGGACAAGGTGTTACAGGTTTTGGGGCAAAGCAAGCAGATTATTTCTTAGCTCATGGGTGCAATTAGAAGTAGAGGAGCACCAGTGTTGGATAGCACCACATTAATTTAATTGCATTGGTGGGAACAATGAAGTGTATGGCGTGGCCTGCATGGATAGGAGCAAAACTCATCTGCAGCCTTTTGCTATTGAATATTGAAATTATTGAAAAGTCACAGAGCACCAAATTGGTGGAGACTGAAGCTGGTGGAAATTTCAATGCTCAGAGAAAGAGCCTCAAGTCCCCTAAACATCTTTATGGGCTGAAGAAGTCTGTGTTGTATGGAGACACCATTCCATAAAATTTAATGGGGTGGAGTCTCTATGCTTTGAAGACTTCATGTTCATAAAGTCTTTCTTGCAAAATACTTAACTTTTGGTGCCCAGGATTCCTCCCAGCCCTCTGTAGACTCTGCTTGTTCTGGAGAAATAATGTTGATGACTCATACCTCAAAGTCAAGACAAACAAAGAACCTTGAGGAGTTCAGTTAATTTCAAAAGCTTGTTTTCTGCCCTGAGTGCTTTGTGAGCTCAGTGAATATTCATAAATCATCAGTACAGTTTGCCTGTTCTGCTGGAGCTGATAATCTGCTCTTTTCACAGACTCTACATAACACATGACCTGCTAATGGCCAGTACGCTTGGGACTGCACTCTGGCATGACCCTGTTTCTTCTGCATGGGTGGTGCACAAAAGCATCCACGCCTTCAGCTAGGTAGGGAGGAGGTCTTTCTTATGTTATCTTGACTGTTGGGGGGATTATTCATATGTGTAAATCACAGATCTGTCCACCTGTCTGTGATCACAAAGCACATCTGAATCCCTCCAGCTGCTACAGGCAGGGCGTGGGCTTTTTCTAAGCTTTTCAGATTTAACTGCAGGCTTCTTTCTGCAAAGCAGGAGAAGGAACAGCACGGCCATCTCATTTCTGTGCTGGGAAGTAGCTGCCTCACCACTCCCACTACTGAGACTTGTGGCAGTCCCATGATTTAAAATCTGAAGCAAGAGCGTTTGAGCAGAAGACATGGATGAACAGCAGTGACAGGGCAGAACAGGAATGACCAGGGACAGGCACCTCTGGCTGTGGTTACCAGGTCTGCTTGGGCCAGAAGTGGGGCTGAGCTTGAAGGACAGGGGGTTACTTTGGTACACGCTCCTCTGCAGTCACTCGAGATCCCTTCTGGGGACGGCAGAGCTGCCCTCCTGCAGTGCAAGCAGCTGTCTGCAGGGTAGGCTGGAGCAAGGGAAGTTTATTGCTGCTGCTGAATGGCAGTAGAAATATTTCAGTCTGAAGTTTCATTTTGCAAACTGAACCATTGAACTCTCAGTTTTAAAGACCCAGGAAAAGAAGGTGAGGTGAGTATTTCTGAAAGCACCCCCCCTCCCTGCCAAGGATGAAGTCCCTCTGGATACCCAAGGAGTATGGAGCCATCCAGGAGTTCAGGCATTTGTGAGATGATTTAACGAGCAATTAAGGATTCAAGAACAGAAGATCTCCCTTTCTTTTCTCACTCTCCAGGCTGCATCTCAAGCTGGGAATGACATTAAAATCTCCAGCCCCACCCTGGGCTCAGCAGGTAGATTTCTAAATACTGCCTGATTGACTTTTCCTTTCCCACCTCCCCTGAGTCTGGTGCTCCTGCTTTTCCTGAGGTGAGAGGAGCCGAGCCTCCTGCCACGCTCTGTCTCTGTACTCAAGCCAGCAATTAAATAAAGCAAAACAAACCAGACCAAACAGCCCCCCAGCCTGGCCTTGAAGCTCCCATCCAGCAGGCCTGTCGTTAATGAATATCACGGTGGTATTTCAGCTACCCTGGGAACTAAAAATAGGCAGTGCTCTCTGCCCCTGGGATTGCTGGAAGGAGCCATGGAATGGTGCAAGGCTGCTTCCTCCATTACTGCCTGTCTTTCCCCAGCTGTTCTGTCTCTCGTGCCCTTGGTACAAGCTGGCTGAGAGGAGGATATGGGGTTGGGCTGATCTCCTTCAGGCTGGTTCTTAACTGGCATCCCCAGCCCATCCCCACAGCGATTCCACTGCATCCTACTGCCATTTCCCAATGGCTTGCATTTTCCATAGCAGGACAAACCTTAATGCCAAGCTGATTCACAAAATCCCATACTGGTTTGGGTTGGAAGGGACCTCAAAGCTCAGCCAGTCTAAACTCCCTGCCATGGGCAGAGACACCTTCCACTAGACCAGGTTGCTCCAAGCACCATCCAACCTGGCCTTGAACACTGCCAGGGATGGGGCAGCCACAGCTTCTCTGGGCAACCTGTGCCAGTGCCTCACCATCCTCACAGTAAAGAACCTCTTCCTTCTATCTAACCTGAACTTCCCCTGTTTAATAAACCTATTGCCCCTTGTCCTATCGCTACAGTCCCTAATGAAGAGTCCCTCCCCAGCATCCTTATAGGCCCCTTCAGATACTGGAAGGCTGCTAGGAGGTCTCCACACAGCCTTCTCTTCTCCAGGCTGAACAGCCCCAACTTTCTCAGCCTATCTTCATACAGGAGGTGCTCCAGTCCCCTGATCATCCTCGTGGCCCTCCTCTGGACTTGTTCCAGCAGTTCCATGTCCTTTTTATGTTGAGGACAACAGAACTGCACACAATACTCCAAGTGGGGTCTCACAAGAGCAGAGTAAGATCACCTCCTTCGACTTGCTGGTCATGCTGCTGGGGATGCACACCAGAATTGACTGCCTTTGGGTTGCTTGCTGTCAGGAGTGGGATTTATTTAACTCAGTGTCATTCCTGAATGCTGAATGTGCCCACGTACCGTGGGAGAATTAGAGCTGGCTTGTCTGGGCTGGGCTTGTCTGAGGGAAAGAGCTGAGCTTGGAAACCCTGGGATGGTAAAATATACATCCAGACTTTAGCCATCAAGCTAAAGACCAAGTAACCCTGTGTTAAAGAACAACCTCCATGCCAGACAGGGAATGGGGAGGGCTCTGTAGTGCCAGGGCAGGGTGGTGGGGTTGTAAGACAGTGAAATCCAAAGGTATATGTGAACAGGTAGCTTGTAAACTTAGTGGGAAGTCAGTGTGGCTCCTTTCCAGCCTGGGCTCTGTGTCTGTGTTTGTGCCAGACACATGGTATAAATCTAGTTCATAAAGGGATCTGTTTCCTCACTAACCTGGACATAACTGCAGTTATTTAATTGTCTCCCATATGTCACTGTCACCAAGTACACAGGTTGTGCTCAGCAAGCAAACTTGTGACTTCGCTTGTAGCAGCCACACAGCCCAATTAATTTGTTACCTTGCTACAAGGGAGAGGGGCTCTTCCCAGCAGCCTGACATTACCAGCAGTCGTGTTTGTCTCTGAAAGCAAGTTCTTTGTCCTCATGCTAATACCGACCACCCCTAATTATTTGCCTCTCACCACTAGCCAGGATCTGTGCCCACAGAGATACCCACAGAGCTGCTCCTGCCCTGGCTGCAGTAGAGTTGCACTGCAGTGGGACTCAGGTACCCATCTCTGACATCCCAGGGTAAATCCTACTCTGATCCTTTGAAGCTGCCTAAGGAATGGTTTTCTGGAAGGGGAGAATTTAAGGGAAAGGCAAAGCCTTATTTGAAGCTATGTCCTAGAAATCTGTTAAGCCCGATAGAGCTGCACTGACTGACACCCACAGAAGCACTGACCTGTGTCATATTGTACTGTCCTTTCCTTTTGGTGAACTAAATCCCAGTAAATATAACTTTTTTCTGTTATTTGCTCTGATTAATCATACTTCTCACTCAGCCTATCGCAAAGGTTAACACTGGGATGATTTCCTTTGGTGGCTGATTGTACTTGAAAGCTGCACCTCAGAACATTTCAGAAAATCCATGCATGGGGAGAGAGATGAGCAGTGTATTTTGCTGGTGGTGCAGGACAAATCAGAGGCATGGTACTAGGTTGTCAGGATGCAATCTCATGAAAAAAGTTGTAGCCATTACCAGTCAGAAACCTGGGGGAAATCAAACTGATGCCTTGAAAACATACAGCACCCACAAAGGATGCCCCTGGAGGGGGACAGGCCCAGATCCTGACCTCAGGGCACAGTAGTATGGCCTCTGCTACTTCAGTGAGAAACGAGGTCCCATAACATGGGGGCAGAATGTGTCTTGTTAACCAAAAATCTCCTTCTCTTACAGAACACCTCAGAAATGTGGGCTTTGCTTCTCAGCTCAAGTGTGGCTGCACTGCAGCTAAAGTCAGTTATTTTCACAGTATTTGAAGCCTGAATGAATTCTGGAAACAAAGCAGGGCTGGTGAACACGCCTCTTCCAGAGACATCCAGGGCCCAGCTCCAAGTCCATAGGAGTTTTGTAGATGCTGAATAAATAGCTGCACGTATGACTCTCCTCCTCACTCTCACACATCTGTGTTTCAGAGCTGACCTCTCAATCTGTGGATATCTGTCTAGCATGAAGCAGCTGCTGTGAATTGCAGTAGGGACAATCGTCTCCCTGCTCCACTTTTCCGTCTCTCTTCAGAACATTTTATTAAGGCCTCCCACCTCTGCTTAGCATTTGGTTTGCTGAGAGACCCTGGAAGGTGCTGAGTAAAAAACTATCCACTGGCTAATTCAAATCTATCCCTTTAGAGAAAGCCTAACAAATTCGGTTAGAGATGGCTGGCTTTCCCCAGTGTCATGCTAGCCATCTTCTGTCCAGCTCACAGAAAGGTACTTGGGTACCACACAAGGCTGCTGTCTGCCTGTCAGCAGACAGGCTATTTTGAGTGAGAAACAGCCATGGTGATGTGCAGAGGTTGTGCTGTCTGGCTAGCAATTAGTAAAGCCCTGATTTCCATATCCTTTTGGAGCCAAGATGGCACCACCACCTCTGACTGCCTTGGCCAAACAACTTCTGATTGTGTGTCTGGTACTCAGTTTAGGAGCTCTATCCTGAAACCTCGTTACAGCCGTTTTTTCCTGTCTGCTGATTCTCATTTGGGGAGATGTTGAGCAGGACTGGTATTAAAGATTATTATGGCTTTAAAAGCAAGCCAATGACTGTCTGTTCGGTACTACTTCTGTATGACACTGCAGTTGATAAAATTTGCTGGGTCTTATATGGGTATACACTTTTTGTCCCTCCTGCAATACATGTACAATAAGATTCCCTGTTTGCTTGGACTACTGACTATCTGGCAATCCAGGGACCCAATAATACATAAACTAGACTAAGCTAGTGGGTTGCCAGACAGCTGCCACCATCGTAAGAGCTCCTACAGCCCTATGTTGTGTAGGAAATAGCACTGCATTCACCAGAGAGATGGAAAACCCCACTATCCATTAGCACAGAATATGCAAAAGGGATCCCAAATTTGCTTGAACAAATTGTAGGAAACTGTAGGGTCCTCCTCTGTCCCTGAGGAGCTCAGAGACAAACGCAGTGGATAGCTGACCTGATTTTTCCAAGGAAGGATGGGAAAGCCAGAAAGCATGTGTTAAATGGTTTCAATATTGGTCCTCACCTGCTAACTGCAATGGAAGGTGAGAAAATGGCACTGTCTGTCCCGGTCATTTCTAATTTAAGATGGCATCCCTGAGACACCAAGAGCAAACTCCATCAGTGTCCCTCCGACAGCAGGATGCTTTAATGGGTCCTCTGTTTTACAAGCACTAAGAGGTGATTGTAACTGGGTATGGGATCTGCAAGCCCAAATATCATGGCGACTTCCAGGCCATGCAGGCACAGAGAGTGCTGCCCACCAGGGAGGATACAAGGGAAAGAGTCACAGATGGGGATGTTAGCCACATGGTTTCACTCTACAGGGAAGTGCTCTGCTGCACTGCTGAGGAGGAGCTGGGAACACGGGAAGATGAGAGAACAAAATCATTGCAGCTTCCTGCCCTTCTCTTCTCTGTATGATCCTCTCCACTGCGTAAAAGTCCACAAAATGTAGTGGCACTGGAGTGTTTGTGTGGCAGGGAATTGCGTGATATCGCATAGTGGGGGGTGGAGAAGATGAACCAGTGCCGGGCCTCTGAAACAAATGGCTTTTATTCATCTCAAAGTGATGGCTGAGGATGAGCTGAGTGGGAATGATGGTGATTCTCTATGAACCTGATCTGAGTCTGGGAATTCCTGACAGCTCTAGACTGCACATCTTCCACCCGTCAAATGTCTTTTAAGACATTCCACATCAACATCCCTCCAAGCCAGTGTGCAAGGGTGGCAGGCAGATGGGACACGGTTTCGTGCCAATCTTTCCCTGTCACAAAGAGGAAAACAGGCTTTGTCTTTGGAACAGAAAGGGAAACCAGCCCCTGTGGTGGGAGTATTCCCAGGACAAAGCTGGATTATTTTACATCTGGTTAAATGCTGCTTGTATATGATGATTCCACACAGGGAAGCTGTGCAGTGCTGGAACCCAGTAATTAGTTTAATGCTCAGAGCTTGATGCTGAACGGTGGATGCTAATCTCCACTCTAGAACTAATCTAGCAGATTTACCAGTGATCCCTACAACGAAGGACTACGTCTGTGGTTTACAGTCATCTGTCCCTGCGGGAAGTGACAGTATTTCAATCAGCAAGAGCCTTGTTTAATTTTATGCTATTTCACTTGTGATCTGTGTTGAAGATATATACTTAAAGGACAAGGTAAAACAGAAAAATCTCCCCAGCCCACCCCAATCCTGCTACATTTCAGTTCTCTGTTTCCTCTCCCTTCCTTTGTAACCCATAATTGGGATATCTGGGTAGGGATTTCTTACTGCCCTCCACTGAAACAGCCAACAGCAGTCGGTGGGTTTGGTGTTTGTGCCCAAGACTTCTGCCTGACTGGGTATGTCCAAATTACTTCTTGCATTGCTGATGTGAGAGCAGGTATCACAGCAGACAAATAATCCTGGATTTTCCCCTTGGTGGAAGAACACAAAAACCAGGTCTTGTGAAAAATCAGCTTAGATCCAGCCTGTTCTCTGCATTCTTCTGCGGACCTCAAATCTTACCCTATATTTCGTTTCCCATCCAGCCAAAGCACTGCCCGTGAGTCCTGCAGAAGTATTTTTGTTTCTTTCGAGTTATTTGGGAGCTCAGAAATATTATTTTACATGTAGGTGAATTTTCAAGCAAAAATTTGGTTTCCAAATGAAAATTTGGAAAAAATGAACAAAACCCCTGGCTTTTCAAGAATGCAAAATCTTTTAGAAAAATTCTCCAAATTTTCCTCCTGGCCATGACTATCTGCACGTTTGACTGCATTTTACAAACGGTTTTGGTTTCTTTTAGACTCTGTTTTTTTAGCAAATTCATCAAAAATTTCTGTCCAGGTCTAGTAATAAGTACAAGAACATTATGATCAGGAGCCCTTCAGCCTGCAGAAGAGAAGGCTGCGGGGAGAACTTAGAGCAGCTTCCCATGACTAAAGGGGCTAACAAGAAATCTGGAGAAGGGCTTTTAACAAGGGCCTGTAGGGACAGGACAAGGAGGAATGGCTTTAAACTGACAGAGGAGAGATTTAGGTTAGATATAAGGCAGAAGTTCTTCCCTGTGAGGGTGCTGAGGCCCTGGCACAGGTTGCCCAGAGAAGCTGTGGCTGCCCCATCCCTGGCAGTGTCCAAGGCCAGGTTGGACAAGGCTTGGAGCAACCTCCTCTAGTGGAAGGTGTCCCTGCCTGTGGCAGGTGGTTGGAACTGAATGAGCTTTAAGGTCCCTTCCAACTCAAACCAGCCTCAGATTCTATGATTAACTGCTTATTTTCTGTTTTAATCTGGATTCTCACCGCTTCCAGTGTTTTGGTTTTCAGTCCTTACTCTTTCACCCTATGTCTTACATGACTGACCACTGCTGAGCGCAGACAAACAGGTTTTCCTTGGGTTTGATTTGGACTTTGCAGGAGCAAAGCAAGGTACATAATTCTGACACCTACATGGCCAGGATACAGGCCCTTAGGGCAAGAGGCCATGCTGGCACTGTGGTTTAAGAGCTGCCCCTGTAATTGGCTATATATTAACTAACGGGGCATCGTGCCAGGCAGTGAAGGCACTTTGGGAACTGGATTTCTTCCGCAAACCTAATCAAGTTTCCTTTATTTGTTTGAAGAAGAAGCACTCTGGGAAGAGGGGCCTCAGAAAAGATTCAAGTACTTTGTTTTACACAGCTTTCTCTGTTGCACTTCACCATTTTCTAGGGAACCTCTATGACAGGAGACGATGGAAGTGTGCAAATCAAAGTGTGCAAAACTGTGATCATTTCAGGATTGTCATGGGCAGCAGTTCCCAATGCAGACATCCAAGAAAGCTGCCTGTGTAACCCATATGCTTACTGTCTTTGCTTGCATTGTTCGATAACTTCTTGGTTTTTGGTCTCTGGCTGCACACAACCAGCTCTCAAGAGGCATCATATTAACACCATGAAGGGGATGGGCTGAAACAAGACATGACTTATAGAGTGGCTTGTTAGCAGAATCTTGCCCATGACTTC
The DNA here is from genome assembly GCF_028554395.1 of Pezoporus wallicus. Lineage (NCBI taxonomy): Eukaryota > Metazoa > Chordata > Aves > Psittaciformes > Psittacidae > Pezoporus > Pezoporus wallicus. The sequence continues at coordinate 228,801 of NW_026638968.1, read as the reverse complement.
TTACTACTACAACCCTTGTTTAGCTTCTGTCCCTCTTAATTCCCAGCTGCCGGTGAGTCTTCCTCTGTAGTAACGACCAGGATTATGATGATGTGGGGGTGGAAGAGCATTTGGCTGTGGTCCTGCTGCAAGTAGAAGCTGCATCTGAAGGGGCTGAGGTTGAGAAATGTCTGGTTGAGGTGTCTGTGGCTGCCTACAAGGAGCCCCAGAGTTTAGAGTAGATGGAAGGCAAGTTTATTGCTAAATCTCTCCTGTGTGAATATATCTCCAGCAAAACTGAGATGTGGGTGCTTGTAACAGGCTCTGAGGAGCAATTCCTTTGATCAGTGGGGATCACAGAGACTAACCTCCACGAAGTTCTTCCTTACTGGAGCTGAGGAACTTCACACACTAACAGATTTGCTTATGCATTAATTCAGGTTCCTGCAAGGAAAAAGCTGCCCTGTGTTTTCCTTACAAGAGTGTCAAGAAAGTTCCCCAACCCTTTCGTAGGGAAAGGGTGGGAGGAGGAAGAAATATAAAGTGAGAGAAGAGGAAGGGGAAGGACCAGAATCTTATGGGTTCGGTGTGGGCATTGCCATTCCAGAGGAAGCTGTTACTGGGGCTATTAACAGGAAATTTCTTTTATTAACTGCTCTTTTCAGAGAGAATGGATAAAAGGGAGCTCAGGTGCAGCCTCAGATGACATGATAGTCTATAAAATAAGTGGATGGCAGGAAAATATAATGGCTTAACAAAGATAGAGAGAAAGAGGCTCGGGGCCTAGAAGAAATCTTTGACGCTCTTGTGTGTATGTATTATTTAATTTTCTGGCACAAATATAGTATCAAAGAATGTCAAAACCAAAAAGACCATAACCTACTGTGGCTGGATTACTCCTATGTATCTGTAACCATGGCATCACATAGCATTGACAAGGAAAAACAGAAACAATAGGAAAAAAGCATCCAGCATTTATGACACTTTTGAGGATGAGGCAGACTTCCTAGCTCCCCTGAGAATGCACCAGAAGGGAGAAGAAAGTCTGTGAGCATCTTGGTAGCCTGGGCATCTGTGAGGCTCAGCTATGATGGAAAATGCCATGAAAGAGTGAGATTGCTCACTTGGTGTAATCCTACATGATATATATGAGCAATATAGAATGGGTCCCCCCTGAAAACATTTTGCTACCATTGCAGAGCTCCTGGAGCCCCACAGACCGATGGGGATGGCATCAGCACCTGTCTGTAGACAAGAACTTAAAGAGCTGCAGCATGTTAAGCACCTGGTTGAACAACATGGTTGAAGCTCTTCGTGGCTGCGACCTGGTGGTGTTCACCTCTGTGTGTGCTGCTGACAGTCCTCACCCACTGTCTCCCAGGTCCATCCTACTGTGGTGCTCTCCTTCCTTCCCCTCCCTGCTTCCCCTCTCTTTGTGCCTCCCTGGCTTTGCAAGTCATGCACTTGCTGCAGCTGGAAGCCCTGTCTCATGGTTGTGCAGAGCAGAGGACTGTGTTGACATGAGACATAATACTTACACTTAATACTGTTCTGATTATTTTTTTGAAAATAATATATATTCACTTATTTCAGGAATGCTTTTGCTGGTTTGTAAATAATTCAAGTTCCAGCATGGGATTAGGGAGCGTCTTTTAATCAGCTTTTGTTTTGTTTCTTTTTTTTTACATCTTTGCAGAAGGAGTAAAAACCTACTCCAAAATGTTCGCCATGGAGGGATCAGGATTTGGCAGTGTCACTTTGGCAGTGATGACTCTGGAAAAGGGGAAATGGGAACAGTACAGCCTCTCACTGGCCCCCAAAGCCCCCCTGTAGAAGGGATCAGACCTCTCCCACAGACAGATTTGGGCAGGAGCTGGCATGCTCTGGCAGTCTGGCTGGGAGCAAAGCCCCCGACTTGCCCTGCAGCACAGGGAACTGTCCAGGTCAGTAAAACTTTGAGCAGAAACTTTTGCAGTTGTCTGACAGGTCTGGAAATCGGGTTTCCTTTAAATAAACAAAGCAGGCCTATAGCCACCTCAGCAGTAGAGTGGTGGTCTCCCCGTAGCACTGCTGCTTGTTTGGAAAGTCAGAAATACCAACAACCCCACATGCCTGCCATTCTTAGTTCCTCTTTTCTTTCCCTTCTCTCTTCCTTCTGCTTTCTCTCCCCATGCTCCTGCAGCTCTGCCTGCATCCAGCCCCAGCCCTGCACGCGCAGCACTCTCTGGAGATGCTGTTTCTCTCACAGACATTCAGCCCACGGTGTATTGCAAAACCCATGTACCCAGTGCAGTGAATAATGCCAGTAAGACCCTCACCTTGCCTCCACCTCCCAGGGCTACTTTCTGCCTTGGCCTTGAGCTTGCTGCATCTTTGTGTGGTTAATAAAAATAACCTAAAAGTACTCGGGGGCAGACAGAGCAATCCCAGAGACTCCAAACATCTAAGGGGCTTTGTTTCCAAGGCAACATCTTGTCTCCTAGCTGCAAAAGGCCAGGGTAATGAAGGCAGCCTATGGAAAATGAATAGCTCAGTGACAACGACAACAAAAAAATGTGCTGGGCAGTATATCAGGGAGGGAGGAGTGTTCGTAGGGGGGCCAGGAAAGAGCAAAGCTGAGCAAGCCAGGACTAGCTGCACAGAGCATGAAAAGGGACAGGGTGCAATTTATCTCATGAGAAGCACAGTCTTGTCCCCATTGAAATGCACAGCACCACCTCACCGACTTAATGGGAGCAGGGGAGGTCGCACAAATTGGCTATTCTTTTCTTTACCCCCCTTTTTTGATGTATTTGAAGATTCCATCTATTTAAAAATAATCCATTGTCTGAGGCAGAGCCTTCCTGGGTCCCAGGAGCTGTTCAGCCAGGGCTGATTTTAACCACCCAGGTTCCCACCCCTGCTTGAGCTGCGTCCTTCTCTCCGCAGCCCAGGGCAGTGAGATGGGAGGTGCCAGAGCACTGGAGCATCCCTCTGTCTCTTCCCATTAGGAAAGAAACATGTTTTCATCCATTTTTAAGGTTTCCAGGGCTACGCAGTACATGGATATGTGTGCAATCCAAGCTGCAGAATCACTATAGCTGCAAAAGCACATTTGCTCTTACAGCCTTTTGAGCTGGTCATTTCCCAGATTAGTGGACCTGAGGCTTCAAACATGGGGAGAACACAGACCCCTCTTCTACCTTCCATGCCCTATCAGTGGCACCCACAGCCCTGTCTGACAGCACCAGCCTTGAAAAGGGCAGGTCTGTGACTGCACCGTGGTGCTACTGAACGTGCATGCTGCCCTTATGTAAGTGACTGCCACAGTAAAATGCCCTTAGGATAATTGATGGGATTGATATCTGCCTGAGAGGGGAGAAGCTCCCCAGCACCAGCCGAGATGCTTGCCTGCAGACACCCTGCTCTTGCCTTTCCTTTCCCTCCTGTCTCATGGGAATGCCTAAAAGCTTACGATCATGATCCCAAGCAAGCTGCCGGAGCTTTTCCTACATGTCCCAGGAGGTGGCATGGATGCCCTGGGAACATGACATATATTGGGTCAGGAGTTACAATGGAGCTGGCTTCCAGCTCCTTGACAACACAACTGACTTGGAGCCCCATCACACCAGGAGTGGGCTCTCGGCATGGGGGGGAAAGGAGGAGGAAGCCCAGGAATTTCCCTGGAGTGGCCAGGAGGGACAGAGGGCATCAGCGTGTGCTGGTCCTGGTCTCTACACTGGGCTTAAGCCAGCCTTGGGCTCATGCTCTTCCTCTCCTTTTCCTTAGAGACTCTCAGATAATAAACAACTCAACCATTGATGTCCCTGATGTAAAAACATTTTATTTGACTAATGTCTTTCCTTTGTACCTTCTTTCAGTCAATACCACGTAAGCAAGAGCTTTGCAAATGGAGAGCTGGTGGGAAATGCTCCTCTCACACTTTTTCTTTGCACCCTCTGCTGTGGGCAGAGCAAATCCATCTGTATGGATGAACAACTGCTATTTATTATTCATATTGATATGCCAAGCAGAGTTCTATCTGAGCCAGTTTTGAGATGATGAGGTTGCTTCTCACTCCTCCCCTTTTGAAATGGTTTTAATTTAGCTTAACCCCAGAGAATGAGGAATTTCCTGCTGGAGCAAGGCTGGGATTTGGCCACCATCACCCTGCCCAGAGATGGAGGGCTGCCTGCTGTCACCACATCTTCCCACCTCCAGCCCAGTTGCAACCAGGCATGCAACAGGCAGTGCCAGTTTGTCACCCTCCCTGGCCTCGTGGAAGGATGCTGCCAGGGGGAACAGGCAGGCCGCCCGTGGGCACCAGCTGCAGAGCTCGGGGCAGGGAGGCATGGCTGTTGGAAGAGCTGGGAACAACCAGGCTGACGTGTCACTCTGCTCCCACTCTTGAAGGGGGCACTTAGTGGGGGCAAGCTTGGACAACTGGGGCTTGGGGATGGACCAGCATGCACGAGACTTGGTTTTAAGGATCAGGAGAGCACAGGACTTGGGACATTTGCATCAAAACCACTAGAGCCATTTTATCCTCTTGGCCCAGTTCTTCCTTCTTACAAGTACCCACCCAAGCATATTTTACGCTTGATAACTTTCAGCCCTAAACTCGTTTGCAGTGTTCCTGGGTCATCTTCCACTCCTATAACTTTAACCTTATGTGACTGACCTTCACTTCTGCGTCAAATGATTCCCTCAGATCACATCAAGTTCTTACTTGCAGGTACAACTGGACTGCTTTCAAAGCACTCAGCCTCACTTCAACATGACGTACACTGTGTGGTTTGTGCCACCCTTTGTAAAACTGGCTCTCAAAATAATTCACAGTATTAATACAAGGGTTGGGCTTTTCCAGATCACTTGGTATTGACCTAACCTGATTGACTCTGGGCTTGGCAGTAGATTGTTAACAACTGGGAACAGTGAATGCTTCTGAAAATCCCCCCGCTTGGACATGACACTAGAGAAAATAGACTTTGCAGCATACATTATTACAGGCTTGTTAAAAATTCTCACCTAGATGTCTTTAACAATGTATCTGCTCAGGTCATTAAATGGTATCTATATGAACAGTCTTGTTACTATGCTTGAATGAATAAATAGTATTGATTTATACTATAATAAATTTATAGAATGAATTAAGAGCTCTGAAACACAGCCAGCTGGGTGACCAGCTACCTATTCAGAGTACTTTCTGGCTGATTTCTCATGTTGTTTTAGCTTCTCCAGAGGCATGAATAGGAGACAATACAGCTGTTACATGGTCCTTGGTCCTAACACGATGAGGTGCTGAGCACCTGTTGAGCAGGCTGGGGAATTTCAACCACTTCCTAAAAACCTGCATGTCCCTTAATTTTCTGTGCCACCCTTCTGCTTCAGATGGCTTAGCTCAATCTGCTTGCTCTTGACATGCATACACAAAGGCTGGCTTCTAGACCCTCAGCCCAGGGACAGACAATATGCACTCACATCTCCTCCAAAGATAAAGGCTGTCAAGCTTTCAACCTCCCTTTGAGCTGGTATCTTCAGATTAATAGGTCAAGCTGGAAATGCATTTCCAACCCATGTTTGCCTACCAGAAGAAAGCTCTGCATCGCTCTTTGCCACTCCTTGAGAGCCACAGCATTCCATAATGAGGCCATTGATGGAGCAGTGGTTATGTTCTTTTGTCCCTGCCAAAACCCTGCTCCCTCTTATTCAGCTCAACAAGATGTGAAGCCCCGGTGCTGCCAAGAGGCCTTTCAGCTGCCAAAGCAAAAGGAGCTAATCAAATGAGTGAAACAGATGGGGTGCCAGGCTCCATTCCCAGCTCAAAGCCTGTGGATACAATACTAGGACTGGTCAGCTTTAAGCAGCTCCTGTGCCCATCCCAGGGTGAGAGCCATGGGCTCCACTGTTCCCGGTCCACATTACTGCTGCCTCAGTTAGCCCATATCAGAAAGCTGTCACACTGATCCCTCTCAAGGCACACCATGGCCTGTGCTTGTTAGGTCTTGATTTGTTGTTCAGTTCCTTTCTGCAATGCCAGCTTCCTATCTCTCCCCTCCCTATTTCCCACCAAGGAGAAAAGCCTCACACTGTGCCTTTCACCTCCTTCAGCCTGTCAGCGGGCAGCATGTTTGAAGTCATCTTTTTTGCCTCCATTTCAAATTCTGCTTGGTCAGAAATGACTGTTGGTTGTCAGTAAAAATATTTCAAGCCTCGTATGGGTTGTTCTTCGGTAACGCTGCTCAGTCAGTGATGTAGCGGGTGTAAACCAGCATCGCTGCGCTGCTGCTCATCGATTTATACCAGATGAGGATGGGGCTTGTTTTTGGCTGCCTCCAGATCCACTTCTCCAGGACATTCTTCAATCTCTTCATTTTTAGCACTGACATTAAGTATTTAGAGCATAAAATGACTAATTTGCCTCTTTGCAGCCGCTGCATTTTGAGGCCATTTGGGAATTGGTGAAGTTATTTGCCACCTACAGCCCAGTGAGTTTGATAAAGAGATGGGAGGTTTCTGTGGTGCTTCTAAATTGGTGCAAACTGCTTATTTACCCTGGAGCCACTGCTGTGCCAATGGCTGGGAGGCAGCTGACACGGTGGTTAAATGCAGGGGCTATTGAACAGCCCAGTTAGCACCTGCAACAGTTTAGGATAGGAGGTGAAAATGTTGCTTCTCCAAATAAATAATACCAAGTTATCTGTTTCAGCTGGAGCTGCTCCAGCACTTTTGGCATTTTTAGAGCTCATGGACACTGCAAAGAATATTTAAGGAGGCAAAAAGTAATCTGCACACATTGGAGGTCAGCCACAGTGCTGCTGTAAATGCCCCTCTGCTCTCACAAAGAAGTGTCACGGGCTCTTCAAAGGTCATGATGTTTAGCTGCTTGGGATTCCATCTCTTCAGCCAGCATGGGGCCTCTCACACTGAAGGGAAAAGTAAGCCAGCCCTGAGCTGGGAAAGGATGCTGTGTGCTTCATGGCCCTGTATCCCTTCTGAAATGTGCTTCTTAGTCCCTGGCAGATTTCTGAGGAATCTGTCCTTGCATAAGCTGATCCCAACTTGGCCTGTGCTTTGGCTCATTCTTCAGCTACACACAAGGCTCTTCTGCTCTCTGGCTGGGCTAGGAATTATCTGGCTGCATCTGTAGCTAACACTTTTCTGAAGTCCCAAGAGATGAGTCTGTCTCCTTCCTCTAGAGTCTCAGCTGAAGAGGTTCACGGTTTAGAGTGGGCAATGTTGCGCCAACCTGATTTCTGTTTATGGTGATAGGTAGGTCTGGTGAGTCTTGCCTTGAAAATCCATCTGCAAGCTTTGCACATTGCTGGGTCAGTGATAACAAACTCTTAAGCCACTGCAAGCACCCTTCTGGCTGTGGTGTTGGGTGATGGTCCCCTTCTGTGCCCAGTCTTTGTGTGCTCAACCAAGCTTTGCTTCTTCTGTGGGTGTGTTAATTCTCTTCTCACCCTTAGTCATGATGCTTTCACCTGCCCATCCATCCTCAAAGCAGAGTTTGTGTGATGTGGTATCTCTACCCACCCTCACTGCACCTCAGCAAGGTTTCTTCCTCTTCATCCTTCTTCATTTCTGTGAGAAGCTGTACAAATCCCCTCCAGCATTAGGCGTTTGTCAAGTGAAAAAACAAATCCCACACATAACCTACACCACCAAGCTCTCCATCCTACCCTACTACACCAGCCTGATGGACTCGCAATTTAAACAGTTTTACCATTTTAACGCGAACTGTCCTTGTCCCCCACCTGGGGTAATGAACAGGGGCAGGATTTTTCTGTGTTCATAAATATTTTCCTCCTGCTGTGAAGGAATCCTTCTCCTTATCAGATGAAGATGGCTGCTCTGCCAGCTTGCCATTTAAATTTAATAGCATTCCAAAACCTCTGTCCTACACAAATATGAATGTATTTCAACCAAGACGAAGCTGTTATTGAAGCAGCTTTGCTAAATCATTCAGAAGGTTACTGTTTGAAGTACTCACAATCAACAGTGCCTTGCCTATTACAGCTCAAAAAGCAGGAGGGAAAATGTGAGTGGGGATCATGGAAACCTCTTTAAGTGAAGGTCCTTATGCGCCCAGATCATCGGTATAAACAGGGCACTGCCAACCAGCAGGTCTGGCCCCAGCAGGATGGGCCAGCTGCAAGCGGCTCTACAAATTATCCACTAGCAATTGCTTTCTTGCTGCTGCCCTGACTTATTTACACTCCACAAGATTTCTGAAGTGTGTTTATTTAAGAAAGATGAATCCAAAGGCTCTGGGAGAGGAGCTTTCCAAAGGAATCCAGCCCTGCCACCACACAATTTGTTTCACTCATTAACCCCTCCACAGGAGGAAGAGGTGGGAGCATGCTAAGTGCTTCTGCATTATGCATTAGTCCGCTGCATCAGAAAATTCTGATTTGATGGAGGCTGAAGGTTAAAAGGCATTTCTGTGCTTTTCCTTACTTCTCGGTGTCATGCTGGAAGATGGAGTGATGTTGTGGGGGTGGAAAAAATTGAGGGAATGATAGCTTCTGTGCCCAGACATTGACTGTGCTGTGCAAATGGAAAGAGCTTCACAGTTGCTGAAGGATTTGTGTTCCTCTAACGTGAACATCTCTTATCAAATTCAAACATCTCAACTGTCCTTTAGTACCTTCTCTAAACACCTTTGTGTCATCACTACACAAAAGCACTCATATCCTCCTCTTCAACCCTGTTAAGAGAGGTATTTCTGGGTAGTGCAAGAACTCAGAGAAGGTAAAAGGCCCAAAGAGAGACCCTGCACTGGCACTGCACCTTCTTACTAATCTTGTAAACCAGCAACTGCTTGGCTTTCTAAATTGTTTACAGTCATGTAATTGATGCTGCAACTGTATATATCTACCTCTCTGTACTCTTTACGGATTCATCTGTTCCCCAAGCAAATGTTTAAAATCAATTTGCTTTATTTTATACCTGCAAATTGCAGAAGCATATGAATTGCCTGTGCAAGTGCTGTATTTTAAGATGTCACTCCAAACTTTGGGAGGGCATCATTAGGCAGATGTTTATCTGTCCATAACGAGTTGGGTTCGTACTCCAGTTAGCTATACAGGACAAACCTTTACACCCTGCAAAAGTGTCTTTTAGGTGTACGTGCCTCACAACCAGCAACCCTGATGTGTGTTTCGGAGATGCCCGCAACTGACGTTGCTCTCCTCATTCTGGTACAAGGCATCTAAGACAGATGCCTGGAGTAGCCTGTGTCTCTTGGGTTACCATGGGTAACAATGCAGTATCATTTTGCTGTCGATCCAGCTCCAGATAAGAAGTGGTTATTTCCTGTTGCTTTGCTCCTCCACATGATGCTGTTCAGCACCTTGTAACACCAAAGGTTAGGACCACATCTTGTTGCCACTGAAGCTTCGCTGCATGTAGAATTAATGTGAAATGCTCCCTCCCAGTGCTGCCACCTTCGACACACCCTGGCCTGGCCCTGCTCTGGCATCAGAGTATCACATATATTCATTTTTCCAATAAGTCAAATATATCTTTCACTGCTTATTGTTCAGAGGTTTGATTTTTGGCAACAGGCTTTCATATTCAGATACTTCGCATGGGTTGCAACATGGCAAAGCTATTAAAAACAAAATTTAATTTTGGTCTCGTTGCTGATGAGTCCAGTGAGAATTCTCACTTAATCAAACTTTAATGTTTTCCCTGTAAATTTCAGAAAAATCAGGAATTGGTCTGATAATTAAATCTTCAGATGATGTATCAAAGGAATAATGCCATACATGGGATAAGCGGCAGTCTGCCTCTAAAAGCCCAAACATCCGAAATGGAAAATTCTGCTGAATTTAGATAAAGATTTGAATATAGTGCTGTGGAGCTAAGAATAGACCACATTATTTATATCGTCAAAGGAAGCGATTGAAGTCACAGAGATCTTCAGAGAGTAAAGATGTTCAGACAGTTATGAACAGGAATTATGTTCATGGAGCTGAAGTGGAAAGCTACTGACGTCTCAGCACAGGCATGCTGCTCACAGATGGCATTTCAGGCAGAAGAGAAATGCCAGGTTTTTCTCTCTTGGAAGACACAGAGTATCTTCCAAGTACCCAAGTAGGGACTGGGCAGTAAATTGTCCATTGCAGAGATGCCTTGTGCCCCAGCAGGTGTGTCTCCAAGGCACTGAAGTCCCTGTGTGCTGTATTTATGCCCTCTCTCTGACATAGTTTCACTAGTGTTTCCCCACTGAATTATCCTCCAGGTCCAGTCCTTAGAAGTTGATTTCTGACTAGATCAGAGAATGAAATGGAACAGCTAGTGGGAAAACCTCAAAACATCCTTTTAATTAAAACTAAAATGAAATAGAGCCCTCATAGCCATAAGAGATGACAGCATTCTCTGAAGTTCACATACTTTAAGAACTGTGCCCCTCTCTCCTAGGACTGTGACAGCAACACTCAGTTTTCCCCCTTTTTCAGAGGCTTTCAAGCTCAGAAGCATTTCCAGAAGTAGGATAAATGTCTGCTTTCAGTCCCTGTTTAATTATTCTGTCTTTCATCCCAAGTACGTTTCCAGTCTCTTCACTAACACTTTCCACTTTCCCCTCTTGTTCCCCGCCTCTCTGACTGAAGGTGAACATCTCCAACCCTGAAAAGTATATAGATGAAGAGGTCCTATTTCCCCTCTCTCATGGTTTGCACCTCCAGTGGCTTTGGTGAAATTGTTCCTGTTCACATTCAAATACAAGAGAGAAGAAGCAGCGACCATGAGGCTGCTCCTCCTGTGTCTGCATACTTTCTTCCACCAAGTCAAGGCAACAAGGAGAGCGTGAGAAGGTTGGAGCCTGCCCATTTGGAGGACTAGGAGACAGATGCTTGGTAGGAAGCATGCCTGCAGCCTGCTCAGAGGTTCAGGTGCCAGATGGAGGATCTGCTCTCCTGGGAGAAGCATGCAGTGCCAACCAGATCCTGCATCCAGGACTCTCCCCTGCAGAGGAGGGGAGCAGGGGCTGTTTTCACACTGCCTACAAGGGTGCCTGGCTAAGGTGCCACCAGCATCTTCGAGGAACTGAAGTCAACACTTGCAAAGAAGGTGATCACTCATCAATTTAGGTGCAAGGGAGAGATAATGTTCATGCTAATCCAGGCTTCTTTTTAATCTTTTTTTTTGACACTAGATGTGTATCTGGCTTTGCCAATGCTGTGTTCAACAGAGCCAGTTGGATCCTGGGGTTTCTCCTCTGTGCCATGACAAGAAGTTACACTGGTTTTTTTGCAAAGCAAATGTGCCAACAGATTTTGGCAGGTGGTTCTCTCCATGCAACATTTTGAGAGTATTAAGTTCTCTCACTTGAGCAGTATTACATGTTTAGAGTAATGACAAAATATCCTCTTTTAATTTTTTCCTTTAACATTAATTTTCCTCTCACTTCCACTTGTCAGCTAAGTGCTGCTATTGCTATGTAGCAAAAATCAAGGTATTCAAACCATTCTGTACAGCTTTTCACTGTCACAAATTTCAGCAGAACCACTTTTCCTGAAAATGCTGGAATTTTGAGAAAGCTGCACTTTTAGACAGCAAATTACTCCCAGGGAAATAAATAAAATTGGATACAGTGCATGGGGAGGCATCAGCTCACCACCTTTCATCCAGGGGAACGGGAGCTGTTTTCAAATTCAATCATTTGGATGTGCAGGAAAAAATGGCTCTGATTTGTTCCGTTGATTAAAATGTCCAAAAATATCAGTCTCCTGTCCATCATTCAGAGCATACCTGTGTCAGACAGCAAGACGAAGGGAAGTTTATCCTTGAGCACTGACAGAAGACCAAGAGACCAGCTACCTCCAGCTGCAAGTGCCACTCGCCAGTGCTGGTGTTGGTGATCATTTCCACCCTACACATGGCCACTGTATCAGGGTTAAAGGGCTACAGAGTTGTGGAGACACTTATCTGCAGACCCATAAATCTGCAGGTAATAGCTCCTTCTGCTAAAAGGACCAGAAATTCCGTGCTAATTAATCCATGAGACAGCTTTTACTGATAGCGTGCATTTAGCTGTGACAAGTATCTCAGGCACTCTTACCCTGATGGTGAAGAACCCAGTGTAGCACCTGGTGCTTTTGCTGGGGGGATAAGGAGCAATTCCCACCTTCACCCTTCAGCATTGCATTGGTGATCCTACCTAGCACATCACAAGGAAGAAAACAGGTTCCTCTTTTCTCATGCCTTCTCTATCTACTGCATTTCAAGTGTGAGATGAGCAAAGTGAAGCAGCTCTATAGTGGTTTAACAGCCCATAGCATGCCCAAAGGGTGAGAGCCAAGGTGTAGGACCAGGAGAGCTCTTGGGCTGCTCAGGTACCCTGACGACTGCTGGTATCAGGTGTCGTTGGAGGAAAGGGAGGGTTGTGTAGCTCTGAGACACACATGGGGTGACAACAAGGTTGGCAGCTCCTCTTTCTTGAAAGCACTGATGGAATCTAGCCTGAGAGCAAGTTTCCAAAGGTAGGTGAAAGCTATGGAGAAGTAGATGGTTTGGAGGCGATGATGGAGGAGGGAAAGGGTGCTCTCAACAGCACATTGCTTTCCAAAGTGCTATGTGTAACATCGCACCCTGGGCAGCACCGGGGATGTATCTGTACCCAGAGCCAGCTCTTCCCCCATTCAGTTCACACAGCAGCCATGGCTTTCCAAGAAAATGTCAGGGGAAGATGACGCTGTGACGGCCTAAGTTGCATTCATTCCTCATACATTCCTAGGGAGCCTGGTAAAGATAAACTCTCCTAAGTTACTGAGTAGCACATAACACAGGTGAACATGTCCATGGGGCACACATACCTGGAAGCAAAGGCTGCCCGAGCCTCCTACAAATTGAACACCTCACAAAAAACCAGAGCAACAAACCCACTCTCCAGAACCCTGAAGGTTTACTGGAATAGCAATAGGAAAGGCAGATGATCAAGGGTTAACAAAACCAACAGATACTTCCTGTGCCAGCACAAACAAGTTGGACAGAGAGGTGTGGGATTTGGGAATCATGTCTGTGGGCAAGAGCGTATTCAGGTCGTGTGGAAGCAGCCCTGTGCTCACCACCAGGAACAGCTCCAGCTCCTCTCAGCCTAAAGATGCTCTGTCAAATATTTTGGGTCCAGCATTACCTTCATGAGGTGATTACACAGCCAGTACTTCTCACCTGCTAACGATGTTCAGCAGAACCACATAAATGGGGAGACCGGTGCACTAGAAGGGCTTTGCTCTGGGGGACTGAGGTGTGCAGGATGTTGGAGAGCTGAGCAGATGCAGGGAAAAGCTCAAAGGGACACTTCTCTCTTGCTGTCTCAGATAACTCTAGGGCTCTATGTACCTGACAGAGTAAGTGCAGCAATTAGGGCTTCTGTTAGAAAATCTGCTTTATGGCACTTCTGACAAGCAGTATCAGGAGATGAGCAGAGTACAGAAGGCTCTGAAGCTTCTGATGGCAGTCGCACTCCTTAAGATGGAGCTGTTGATAGGCAACCAAGTTAAAAGTTGGAAGTGGATGCCTTTTCTCTTTCCTTTCACTACCCTCCTTCTCTTCTAACCCTTCTAGATTCTTTCTGCATGCAACAGACCCTCCAAAATAGTCACCTCTCTAAATCCAGAGAGGAAATCACACACATTTTGTAAGGGTTACCCAAGCTATCAGCCCCCATTCAATTCTGCCTGCAATCTGACTGCTCTTCTTCAGCCAGCTTTGTGTCCTCTCCCAAAGCAGCATGGGAGTCACATCATGATTCTGAGACTAAGAAACTAAGACACTTTTCTTTGGGAGGGAAATAAATTCTATCACCTTCATCACAAAGGCTTTTCTGGGCTCTGCCTCAACTACTTGGGCATTGCAGCAGTGTAGGAAGTACTTCTGGTTTTAGGGTTCCTGTAACTGAAAGCAGGCAGGGGCTCAGATGGGGAGGAGAGGGAAATCCAAGAAGTGCGAAATCAAAACCCTGATATTGCTTTAAGTCCCTAAAAAAAAAAACCACCCTATACTGTAAGTTGGAGGCTGAACCCTTGGGAACTCCTCTGACCTTGACTTCAGAACACTTATTTCTCTTTGCAGCTAGTTTTTGCTCTCAGTTATACTATTCAGATCTTGCTTTGTGTACGTGCAATTTTCCTGCCCACCTTCTGGAAAAGAGAAGCTGTCTTGCCACCCTAAGGGTGTTCAGCAACCCACTAGCCAGATCCAGCCAAAAATCCCCTCCATCAGACAAGCCTGTGATGGTGCCCAAGAGTGCCAATGGCAAGCGCTACAGTGCCTACAAGAAACAGCAGACTTCAAACTCTTCTGTGCCCTAACTTAATATGGTGTTATAGCCTGAAAGCCCTCTTATCTCAAGCTTAAGCACACAAACCACTAAAAGCTCCCAGCCTCACTCAGTGGCAGCTCTGGTACTGAATGACTTAAAACCTAAGTGCTTTCCAGCCCCTTCAGTGGTACAGAAGACAGTGGATTTGGATCCAGGTATCAGGAGTCCCCAGCTGGCAAAATGTAAAAGCTTGTAACCTTTAAAGCCTGCTAGATTGCTCTCTAATGCCTCAGGACTTGTTGGTACTGAGTCACTTGGAGGAAGAACTTGGTCTGAAACACACTGGAAAAGTTCACAGCTCCAAACTGACCTGACCCTACAACTCAGGGGGTCCACCTGTAAGCACTACATAAAATTTCACTTTAAGGTCAAGTTCAAATACAGAAGATTCCAGCATTGTGAAAAATGACTTGAAAGAGTTTAGAGGAGTAATGGGAGGTACAGACTTAGCTAAAAGACACCCAGCACCTTCAAATGCGGGAGAATCTCAGGATGTGGCAACTGAATGGGCAAATACTGCATCAGCCTCAGATGCTCAGGAACTTTCCCATCCAGTATCACTACGGAAATGTTAGCAGTGACATCGTAGCACACCAGTGTGGAGTGCTCCATGAGAAATCATCTACGTGGGCAGAAAGTCTCAAGGTGTTTCAAACCTTGGTTCAAGTTCCCAAGCTAATATAGCAAAGGCAAAGGGAAGGGAAGAAGTTGAAAGGTGTGGAGGACAAAAAAGCATGAAGAAGGATACAAACACAAGACAAAAATATTGAGCACTGCCTCACTTCTGTATGCTAAAGAAGACTCAGAACCTATTCTGCTGGAGTTTTTATCTCCTTGCCAGCCTGGCATAAGCCAAAATTGAAACTAGAAGCTATCTTCTGCAATGCAGTTTTCCCCCTGATCCCACCCCATTTCTGGTGTCGGCCATGGTAGCTAATATTATCAAGAAACTAAGCACTAGAATGAAGCTTGGAGTAAAGACCAGGCAAGAAAAGCTTAGGGAGGTAGGAACAGCCACTGGATACTTGGACAGCTTAACACGATTCTTTAGGTACATCAGAGATAAAAGGAAGATAAGGGAAAATGTGACCCTCTCCAGAAGGAAATGGGAGAGCTGGTCACCTGGCACATGGAGAAGGCTGAGGTACTCAATGACTTTTTTGCCTCAGTCTTCACCAGGAAGAGCTCCAGCCACACTGCCCAAGTCGCAGAAGGCAAAGGCAGAGAGTGGGAGAGTGAAGAACTACACGCTGTAGGAGAAGATCAGGTTCGAGATCATCTATGAAACCTGAAGGTGTGCAAGTCCATGGGACCAGTGGGTCCTGAGGGAACTACTCTATGTGGTTGCCAAGAAATTATCCATCACATTTGAGAAGTTGTGGCAGTCTGGTGAAATTCCTGCTGTCTAGAAAAGGTGAAATGCAACACCCATTTTCAAAAAAGGAAAAAAGGAAGACCCAGGGAACTACAGGACAGTCAGACTCACTTCGGTGCCTGGCACGGAGCAGATCCTCCTGGAAACAATGCTAAGGCAAATGGACAATAAGGAGGTGATTGCTGACAGCCAACATGGCTTTGATGGATGGACCACTCAGTGGATAAGGTATTGGCTGGATGGTTGTACACAGAGAGTTGTGGTCAATGGCTCAATGTCCAAGAGGGGACTGGTGATGAGTGGTGTCCCCTCAGGGGCAGACCCTGTTCAACATCTTTGTCGGTGACACAGACAGTGGGATCACGCACCCTCAGCAAGTCTGCCAATGACACTGAGCTTTGTGGTGCGGCTGACACACTGGAGGAAAGGGATGGGATCCAGAGTGACCTGGACACGCTTGAGAGGTGGGACTGTGCAAACCTAACAAAGTTCAACAAGGTCAAGTGCTAGGTCCTGCACTTGGTCAGGGCAGTCCCAAGCACAAACACAGCCTGAGGGAGAATGGATTGAGAGCAGATGTGACGAGGACTTGGGGGTGCTGGCTGACAAGAAGCTCAACGTGACCTGGCAGTGTATGCTTGCAGCCCAACACAGAAAGCCAACTGAGTATTTACCTGTATCAAAAAGAGCATGGTCAACAGGTTGCACGGGATATCTTTAAGGTCCCTTCCAACCCAAACCATTCTGTGATTTTATGATGACTCTATGTTTGACCTGATCAGGAAGAAAAAGCCTCAAAAACCAAGAGGAGAAGCGCTATTGTGGCAAGGGGAAAGGAGCAGCCAAGGAGGTCTGTCGTCTATACGCACGGACAGCATTAGGTGAAAACACAGAATGTGAGGCTGCATACCTCACTGTTGGTTATGGGTCAGGCTGTCACCTCATGTTACATCATCTTACTCAACATACAAAATCCCTCACTGGGTAGCTGTTCCCAAAGTGCTTGATTTCTCCTTCTATCAACTTTTGCTACAACAGTAGTTTCCATAAGGGCAAAAGTGGATGTTTATGATTATGCTTTCAAATGCCAAAGTTCCCCAAGAATCAAAATTGACTGACATTTACCTGACAAGTATGCTATTATAAAATCTTTTTCAGTGAGAAAAAACATCTATGGTTAGACAAAAATATATATAAATAGCAGTTGGCTTGGCATCATAATCACAAATATAAAAAACATTTGGGGACCTCTTTTATGTGCTGAATATTTCATTCAGTCCTGAGGTACAGTGACTCCCTAAACCTTTACTGATCTGAGCTCTGCTTTTGAGAATCTGGTTTCCTGTTGCCATGACATTGTTAATGTCTGAATTGCTTTTTTTAACCACTCTTCTCCTTTTTTCAATCTCTTGCAGAGGCATTTTGAAATAGTGGGCATGAGCTGATCTTGTGGAACAGCCTGTGTGTCCTCAGAAATAACAGAAGAGTATTTGTTTTTACAAGTTGAATGGCTGATACAGTTGTGATGGATGGATGACTACAATCTTGATGGATGGTAGCTTTTAACTGGAGAAACCACAATGAACATAGCTGACCTAGCTGAGATGATTTTGGCTTTGCAGTGGGAGGGAGGGGGGTATTTCATCTGCTGGGTTTTTAACGTAGTGACATTCAGGAAGAATGTATTAAATAAGCAAAAATTACTTGTTCTCTTATGCTTAGCTGGGCTTCCAGAGTGAGCAGAGTATACAGAATAACATTGAATTGCCTGGCAGTGGGTTTATTAACATGCTTGCTTCCTGGATCCAACTGAGAATGGAGAAATCTCTGTCAAGTCCAAGTTTTGCAGAACAGCATTGCTTCCTTAGGAAACCCTTTTTGCAGATGTATTTCTTTAATGGGATAATACCTTCCAATTGCCTGGTTTCTTAATAATACAGCAGCGTTTAATGCTCAGGGGTTTAAAGAGTATGTTTTCAGTTGTTCTGAAGAATAGGTCAGCTTAGCTCACCTTCCCTGGGCTTCAACTCTTCCCCTCTGATCAGCCTACCTGGACGTGGACATCCTGCAGCACGTCTCCTTTGAGACTTGCACAGCAGCAAACTCTCGGTTACCACCTGTAACTGCAGCTATAGCGTCACCAGCGTGGGTGAGGAGATATAGAGCACAGCCTGTCTCTGCTGCTTTCTTCAGGGGCAGATTTCAAGAGCCTTCCGATCACAATCCTGCAGTGAATCATCTGAGGTCACCTGCTGTCAGCTCCTCCTAGCAAACACATCCAGTCCTAGCTGTAGTCCCTGTCCCAACATGAGCCTAAACCAGGCTCCAAGGGTATTTTGATACTGGTATTTTCACCTTTGGATTGTGTCTTCTGATTACCAAGGCTGGAGAAGCAGAAGATGTTTCACAAGTGTCAAAATTTTAAAAAAGCATCAAGCTAGACAGAATGAACAGCATGTTCTCAAAAGGCACCATCAGGATCGTAGGTGAGACTTTAGCAGTCTTCACAACAGAGGTACCACTGTCTTTTCTGCAGTGATGTAATTACCATTCAATGAGAAGAAGAACGGGTCTACAAGTGTAAGATCTTTCGAGGACATAAGAGCGCAAAGCACTACTTAAAGCTTAATAACCCCGTAATGGTGTTGAGTAACTCCTTGCTTCATAAGTACAGCTTTTGTAAGTATATCTGAAACAAATAATACCCTTAGAATGCACTGACAGTGACATCTGAGTATTTCCAGGAACCTACACTATAAAAACGTCTGCCCACCACTGAAGGGAACAGAGATCAACATTTCAGATAACAAACAAAGGCCTTTGATTTTTCCTTCATGCCAAGAAACACTGATATTGTCTCTGTCTCCTGGGCATTCTTCAGTGTGCCTCATTAGGATGTTATGAAGTGTTGCTCTATTTGTTCTGTCGTAAAATAGCAAAACAAGCCTTGGGGCCAGAATGACTTCAGCCGAGATGGATATGCTCAGGCTGAGGACCTGCCCTCAGCATGGGGATGTTTGTGCCTGGTGTGGCAGAAGAAGAGTGAGAGACCATCCACTGGCAGCTTCTCACTGTTTGCTTCCAACAGCTCAGCCAAGAAAGGCCCTAACCTACGGCTGCTGCTCTCTTGAATGTAAAGGAGCTTGGAAAGACCCATTCTTCTGTATTAACACACAGCTGCAGGATTTCAAAGGTTTTGGTCTTGGAGGCAAAGGCAGATAGAGAGAACTTCCAGAAACTGTAGTTTTTCCCAAATTGGAGCTCTTAAGTTAACAGATAGTTGAGGACAGCCCCCTGGCAATATCACAGAGACTCTGTAGTCTTACTGTGCTTTTGCACCCTATGAATATCAACAAAATGTGTTTGGTTCTCTTTTTTTTTTTTTTTTTTTTTTCCTAATAAACACTTGCAAAGAGCATGCAAGAAGTCTGAGGTTAAAACCAACCTGCATGGGAGAGCTTTCTACAGCTCATTTTGCCAGTGCATTTAACAAATCTTTGGTAGTCAAACCTCCTAAAGAGTCTCCTCACGAGTCAAAGCAGCTATCTGATCTGCACAAACAAGGTGAGCAGTTGTACGCACACACTCACTCATAATAACATAATCAGCCCCAACCTCTTTTGCTATTGCACATGCCATGTTAATGGGTAATGTCTAATCCTGCCCTTTGCTAATCCAGTCATGTTTGCTTAACCACGTTAGCCCAGCTGCTCCCAAGATCTTTCCCTCTATAACGAATAATCTTCAAGTGGCCAAGGCCCATTTCCATTTTTAGAGATTTGAATGTCAGCTATAAATTTAGCTGCAGATTGCTCTTGAGATCTACCAAATATGGACTTTTGAAAATGGAATACTTCCAGAAAGGTCAGAAATGACTGGGACTGCAGAACTTTTACTAGCCTAGCAGCATACTCTGAGTTGCCATGCTTTGTTTTAAGTGACCCCCCCACTTTGGACAGAGCTTTAACAGTGTCTTTTCATCCCAGGTTTTCAGACATCATGATGGGATGTTGCCACATGAACTCACATCAGCTTTAGGTATAAATCAAAGTGGCACATTAACTGCTAGCTTTGAACCCTTAAAGAGTTTGTCCTGCATGGTATAGTTAATACAAAACTTTAAAATACTGCGATGGAGTAAATTAGAGTGGTGTGAAATAGGATTGTAGTTACAACATCTAATTAGGAAAAACTGCGAATTATACACGTTTTATAACATAGAGGCTGGTTAGAAATAGGACAGCTGGGTAGACCAACAGAAAGTTGCTTCTTAGAATATGGTGATGCAAAAGAGTATTAAAGGTTCAGCTCTTCCACCAGAAACCAGAGCACTTTACAGTCTTCCTGCTGCAAACTCTAGATGGATGTTTCCCAGGACAGCAAAGATTTGTTTCTCTACTTCCATAAGCAAGAATCAAGTCTTTCATCTTATGTTTTCTTCTGGGCATAGACTAAGGAGTGGTTGACAACATTTTTAAAGCTTTCGGTTGATGATGAGTTAGTTTCACTATGAGAGATCATAGAATCACAGACTGGTTTGGGTTGGAAGCAACCTTAAAGCTCATTCAGTTCCAACCCCAGGCTACAGGCAGGGAAACCTTCCACTAGACCAGGTTGTTCCAAGCCTTGTCCAACCTGGTCTTGAACACTGCCAGGGATGGGGCAGCCACAGCTTCTCTGGGCAATCTGTGCAAGCGCCTTGGCACCCTCACAAGGAAGAACTTCTTCCTAATGTCTAATGTAAATTGTGCCTCTGTCAGTTTAAATCCATTTCCCCTTGTCCTATTCCTACATGCCCTTGTAAAAAGTCCCTCCTGAGCTTTACTTGTAAGCCCTCTTTAGGCACTGGAAGAGCTTTATGTATTGGAAGAATACTTAATCATCTCTCAGCCTACATCACCTATACCTAGCAGATGAAGTTGCTGATACAGAGGGTTCCTGGTCCAGATGCTCTGTTCATAATGGGCATGGCTCTATCACCTGCTTGAGGACTTTCCCTCTGGAGCACATGGAGATGGTACAAGCAGGAGTGAGATTTAGCATAGCCTGCAAATAGATCTCCCCTCCTCCATGGAAAGCATGGACAAAGGATGTGCAAGGACATAGGAATGGCTTTGCTAAGACAACTATCTTAGGGCCTGCCTGGCTTCAGCATCCTTGGACTGGTGTGTGAAGAAGGCAGGACAGATCCTTTGGAGATGATGGCAACGTGCAGACCCAGAGGGGCTGTCGTCTTCCCCTCTGGCACTGCTATCTTTTGCTCCTGAATGAATGCCTGGAGAGTCGCTGTGCTCCCATCACATTACTGGGAGACACTCCGACATGGTTTGACATTTAATAAACTGCTTCGGTTTTAATTTTGTTTCTTACTTGCCAATTAAAAGTGCCCTGTTGCCATGGCAACAGGAGGACACCAGTAACAGCATGGGAAGAGCAGGGTTGTGTTACCACAGGAACTGAGTTGTCAGTCTGTGCAAAGTGGCTCTGTCAGTCTGTCAGTGCCAGCAGGCCTACAGGGCTTTTCTGTTTTGACTTGGTATGAGAGAACGAACACACACAGGCAGGATTGCCAGGGTCTCTCTCCCTACATTTCGCCTTAGGGGGTGGAAAATTAACTCCAGATAAATAGTCTTGGGCACTGTATACAGAATGAGAGGCTTCTGCCCATGCTTTCAACGGGGTATTGACCAGGGGGGTGTGCTCAGGGGCGTTGGCAGTGAGCACAAGGATATCACTGTCTCTCTGCAGAGGGGCACTGCAGCATTTTGAAGTCTGGGGATGAAGGCTTGGTGGCAAGGATGGTCCACATAAGCCATCTGCCCCCCGGGGTTGCTCTCTGATATGTGTTGTATCTGCAGGGGCAGAGCCTGCTCTTGGAGGCAAGCCATTCCCCATGATAATGGATGGGACAGCTTTAGCCTTGTTATTTCATCCTGTCCTAGTCAAAATCTCAACTTGTGGACAAATTGAATAGCTATTCACAGAGCTAGGAGAGCACATGAAGTTCTGACCTTTAGAACAACCTTTTCCAGTTACAGAGACGCTACTTTTATCACCCACTACTTGCTATCCTATTTGGCATTCAACTAGAACCTACTGCACCTTTCTTTTCTGTAAGAGCTGGAAACAGCCATTAGAAACTTTGCTGGTGGTGGTGCACATAAAATTGGATATCTCTTTGCATATCAAGTGCTTAATTTCTGAGTGCTCCTAGCATACGCCCATCCAGATTTATGTGCTGGGCAATGCTTCAGATGGACTGTGTTTTTTGTGTGTGCACCAAGGTGCTGGCAGTTCAGCTAGCTGTTTCACAGCGTATCCTGACACCTGGTACAAACCGACTGTTACAGTAACCCACACCAGAGGCCCAGGACTGAGCCTCTCTGGCTTTGAAAGAATTTAATCTCTCAGAGCTAACACGTTTCCCGCGAGCATTAATGGTCACTTTCCATAAGCAGCCTCCTCTTCCAGGGCAACTGAGAGGAAACATAAATGAAGCTGGGGTCTCCCTGTGGTGTGCCTGAACTCAGGCTGCCTTCTACAGAGGGTGCTTGGGTGATGCTCACCCAAATCCTACCCCTTGCCTTAGAAGGAAGCACCAATACTTCCCCTAGCTTCTGACCCAATGGAGAGGATCTATCTGGTTCAGTGATGAAGAAACAGAGCAAAGTCTATTGTGAGGCACTGGCACAGGTTGCCCAAGGAAGCTGTGAACGCTCCATCACTGGCAGTGTTCAAGGCCAGGTTGGATGGGGCTTGGAGCAATCTGGTCTAGTGGAAGATGTCCCTGCCTGTGGCAGGGGGGTGGAACTGGATGAGCTTTAAGGTTCCTTCCAACTGGAATCCTACCTGGGATTCTGTGATTCTAAGTCAGCATTGCCCCTGCCCACCTGAGAAGATCCCACTCTTTAGGCTGTGGTTGATTACGGTATCACAGTATCACAGTATGCTAGAGATTGGAAGGGACCTCAAAAGATCATCTAGTCCAATCCCCCTGCCAGAGCAGGAACACCTAGATAATGTTACACAGGAATGTGTCCAGGCGAGTTTTGAATGTCTCCAGGGAAGGAGACTCCTCTTAGAACAGCCAGGTTCAGTGCTGGTGAGTGGGTTAGGAACAAATAATTCACTGGAAACTGTCCTGGCACTATTAAACCTCCTTTGCAGTGCTCAGTACATCAATCTGATTCATAACTTCTGCTCTGAACTAGCAGCTGCTTAACCAGTATGAAAGGAAATCTGATTTTATCTGGCTCAAGAAACTTGCTGGACTTCCTGATCCCAGGCAATACCCTACAGCTTATGGCCACACAGTGTGCTGGTGCTGCCTAATGAATGTAATAGGGTTTGTGAGCGTGCTACGGAAACATCCGTTTACATCTGAAATTTAATTCACAGAAAGTTGGTGCTTTGTGGTGGACTTGGCTCCCGAGCTCAGTTCTCTTCCCCAAGGGTCATGGAAGACTTGCTAGCACTGGTGATCTCCTGGAGGATTTCAAGGCAAGTTAGATAGTGATAGTGTGGACTGATAGGCTTCACCTCCCCATCAGCCCTCGCTGTTCATTTGCTTCCCATTCTTTCTTTGTGAAGTTGATGGCAAAGCAGAAGGGGATATGGTGCAACAGCCTGTCCACTACTTCCACCCTTTGTGCTCTTGGATCAGACCAGAGAAATTAAGCTGAAAATGCATGCTGACATGCAGCATGACCCCAGAACTGGGATCTCACCTGTCCAGGACTGTAAGGGACAGATGATTAGTAGTGGAAAGGCATTTCAGAGTTGCCTGTGTGGGTTACTATATGTAGCTCTCTCCTGATCACTGCTTCTTTTCCAACTAAATGTATGCGCTGATCATGCTTTCTGATTTGAAATGGGGTGGACATGGCTTTCTTCTTGGCCTTGCCATGCAGTGGTGCCCTGGTAAGGACCACTGGAGGTGTCTGCATGCTGGTTTGTGGCTGCAGGCTGCAGATGGACATCAAGTGCAACAACTACCTGAGAAAGGCCAGGGTTTGCACCTACACCTCCTTCAGGAATGGGAAGATAGGGGCTGGAAAAGGGGTATCAGCTCAAGAGGGGGCTTTTAAGCAGCTTCGGTATGATAAAATGTCTGTGTGCACAGCCCATGACTGAAATAAGCAGAGATGCAGTTTGGGTCCAGCTGCTCTCGGTTTCTGAAACCTCATCGTTTGAGAGCCTTGATGCTGAAATTGCTCGGTCTTCATGTTGGGGGACAGGTTTCTGCCTCCTGGTACACAACTGAAGGTTGGGATTGTTTTATGCACGTACATTTTTTGCTTGGATCACCAACAAGGAATAGAAGATGCTCGTCACTTAGTCCACAATAACACAAAGAGCAGGTGAGTCAAAGGCTCAGCCCTGCAGAGCCTTGTGTGCTCCTACACATCGTCCTAGAGCCTTCCTTAATGTTTTGTTCTTTGAGAGAAAGTTGAGGAAATAAGGATTTTTGCCTACTCACTCATCACAAGGCCATCCTGAACTCGGCTCATGATCCACTGTAATGCTGAATATGATCTTTTCAGCCTTGGTACGTCTTTTGCCTCTGGAGTAAATTAAACCACCAAGCCTGCAATAGTGGCAGGCTCATACCAACCACAGACAGCAGATTTAACCCTATGCCATTTGCTGGGTGAAGGATCTCACTAGTAGAAGCAAGCATAGGAGGACGCATGCTAAGAGAAGCAGAACTTGAACTTGCTATCAAAAAGCTGTGCAGCTTGGGAGAGGTTGTCCACAACGTGCATTGAGGGAATATGTAGTGGAGCAAGTCTGTTTAAAGTAAGGGACTTGCACAAGGATAGCGCAAATGTCATCAGTTCGAAACCTTTGCATGCCTCATAAATACAGCAGCAGAACTTGGCAAGAGAAAAGCTTTTGAAAGCTTATAGTGTCAATAACAGTAATTAAAGAGAATAAAAGCTGGAAGTAAAATGGTTTTGGGACCTTTGACTAAGGTGCTAGTGAGGTGGTGAGGAAAATTTAGCCTAAAATTCCTGTGTTTGGCATCCACAGAAATGTCACAATGCGCCTCCAGATAGGCTGTGTTGCCAAACCAGCCCTGCATAAAAGAAAAGAAAGTACACAAATGTGATGACATGTAGAAGGAAGGATGGAGATGAGATGCGGTTCTCACTTGGAAGAAACTAATTCATAACTTTACAGAACTCAGACTAACTGGATGGTTACACTACTGGGATCTCTTTCTTCTCAGAAAAATCTTCATTTTTCTCTGGAAGACTGTCCTGCTCCTGTTCTGCTCTCAGCCTAATTAAAAAGTAACTGGTTGTATTCAACACATGACCCAACAGCCTAGATAGCTGAGTGATCATTTGTAATGTATACCCAGCAGATAAGATTGGATTAGTAAACCCCCTTCTCATAAAGGAGCAAACATCTGAAGGACTGTTTCAAAATGCAGAAAGATGGGTCCATAAGCAAATGACAACCACAACAGCTAACTGGAGTATGTTACTGTAGGAATGTTCCTGTGTGTCACTTGGTTCTCCACTCTCATGACTGCAGTGTATATCAAGAGTAATTCTCCTCTAATCAATGGAGTTAATCTAGTCTTAAACCAACCTACAGGAAAATGAGGAGTTAATTACAAACAGACAACCTAGGGGAGTTGTTTCTTATCAAGGGGGAACTATGTAGCAACAATCATGCCATTAACACAGATATAATATGCAGCAAACCAGAAACTCCTACAGCCCTGGAAAATGAAGCACACAGCAGAAAGAAAGGAGTGAATTTGTTCAAAGCCTGTGGGTGAGGTTTTCTTTGGCTCCTGAGTGGGTTTTGACACTTGGGAGGGACGCGTTGTGCTGCCTGAAGCGATTCTGGGGAGACATGCTGTGGATGTGGGTCTCTGCTGGGGAGGGACGATTTTCTGTGGCCCCTAGCAACTATCTAACAAAACCCCTAAACCAGACCCAGGCTGATGCACATCTCCTGTGCTTTCTTCCCTGCGCAGTTTCCCTCTCTGCCTCAGACCACAAGGCTAAACATTGCTACTGTGCAAACTGATACTGTTTTACAGTGTCTCTTGAGGCTGTGCTTCTAATCTTCAGCTGGAGCTTGATTCTTTTCTTCCTATTAATGAAATGCCTGGCCTCCCACCACAGGAACCCTGGCCTGGGTCAGCAGCATCACTGGTCTCCTCCTGCCCTGGGTGAAGCTGGTCCCTGCTGCATGGCTATACATCCCCCTGCCCCATTCCACTGGTGAGGCTGAGGTCAAAGCAATATTCGTAGTTCTGAAATGAGTTCCCACCTGGCATCTTTAATCAGTTATTACAAATGTACACAGTACTGATTAACAGCCTCAGTAAAACCTGGATATGGGTAATAAAGTCTTCCCATGTGGTAGATTTTCTGCCATCCCCGTGATTGATGCAGTATGAGGGACATAGAGGGGTTGGAATCCTGATGTGTCTCTACCTAGGGGAAGACTGCTGTCCCCACAGTGGCTGCAAGAGCTCCCTCCCTGGCTGACTTACTTTAAGAAGCAGTTGCTTGCTTTGGAGGGACAGGTTTCCCCTTAGGAGGAGGAGGATGGTGTGGGGCTTGAGCGCAGCCTCAGCACATTTTCATTTCCTCAAGGGCTCCGTTTCCTTGCCTCGCCACCTCAGCAGAATTCTCCTCTTGGAAGGATGGGACTTCAAGCCACAGGCCACAAAATGACCCCTCTGCTCCTGTCTGTACGAATTTCAGTGTGTGAAGGGAGCGGGCTGTCAGCAAGGCCTCAGCACACCTCCTGCCAGAGCCAGCAGTGAAACCAGCCCTGTGCAGAGCTGGAGCACCTGTGTTCATCCTGTCCTCAGACCAAGTGCAAGGACACCTGATGTCAGGGGGAGGAATTGCTTTGGAGTCTGTGGCTAGAGCAGACCACTGCAGAAGAATATTTATCGTAAGTTTACTAGCACCTGGTGTAAGCAAGGATCGTGTTCCCCATCCCCCCTCTCCCAAGCGCCTGGGCATAACTCTCCTTTCTCCTTGTCTCCCTTCCTCCCAAGCTGTTCCAAGCCTGTACTCTTGCTGTTTGGGAGCAAAGACTGTGCTATCCCTCACCATCATCCCTGAATAAACATGAAATGACAGACCCAGGAAGGTGGTCCCAAGACATTTGTTTAAGGCCAGGAATGCCCTATACAAATGTTTTCATTTTACATCTGGAGACATGCAAATAATACGAACATCATCAACAGCATTTGGAAAACAAGTATTTTAAATGGCACTCCTAAAACTCGGGACTAGGCAGCATGACTCAGCAGCACTTTCCAACAGCTCCCAGAAGAGATGGATATAAATCCACTTAGTAACTGACATGTATCTGAGATGTGCTGAGTAGCTTGTAGTTATCTGCAATTGCTGCTGGGAGAGCTGACTTGCAATCATACCTGAAGAAGGCACCCTGCCTGTATCAGGCTATGGCCAGATGAAACCTGATCTTCAGAATCAAACATGGTGATGACCTTCTGGAAGGCTTTTGGTGTCTGACCACCCACATGGTCAGAAACATGTATAAGCATCTGTGAAGCCTTGGCCGTGGCACGTGTTTAACCTCAGTGCCTCAGTTGCACAGTACATCCAATAACTACACGTATTTTTTGTTCCCTTCAATCCCTTTCTGGACAGAAAGGCACTAGAGAAGGACAAACAGTACCTGACTGTGTTCATCAACATCAGGGCAATGCCACTGCTATCTGCTCTGCGGGGAGCATCTGTGCTGGGCGCCATCAAACGGGCTGAAATTTGCCTTGGCCAGGCTGTGCCGTCCTCTGTGAAGGAGCAGATAGTGGTATGGAGCGGTCCCTCACCTGACCTGCATGCCACCCTGGATCCAGGAGCTGCCAGGAAGCCCATTTGTGGGCGGCAAGGAGGTTTTCATCTTCTCAGGGCTCTGCTCCAGCTGTGCTCTTCTGCCAAGTATCTTTGAACACCTCAACTTTTGTGTTGTACTGCTCTGATGCTTTCCAGGGGCTCCCAGAGCAGCCAACTTCCACTGGTATCTTGTGGGAATGAAAGCAGCACTCCACCCCTCATTAATTCACCACTAATGCCACAGTCCCGTGGCTGCTTTGCTCTCCCTTCTTTGCCCATTGTTTCCCTGTCACACCACCTCCCTGGCAGCCCTAACTGCGGCTGTATTTGAATAACAAATCTCAGAGGAGAAGGCAGGCAGCCCTTCTTCCCAGGCAACAGAGCTGGTGGGTTTTTTTTTCTTCTTTTCAAACTAAAAATACTCCCTGCATCACTCAAAAAATCAGTATCAAACACACAAAACTCGTGGAGGAAAAATACAACCCTCTTTCAGTGAAAAGAGAGAGCTTGCAAGGAAGGAACAGGAAGGACTAAGCTCCCTGCAGCACAGGGTCTGCATTTTCACAGGTGAGCAAGGATGTTGGACAGTTTGGGGTGAGGTAGAGATCCTTTTCAAGGACCCTTGGCAGGACTAGTGTTGCTCATTACTGAGAAATCAAGCCTGAAACGGCATCTGGAAGCAGAAAAAGAAAAGAAAAAAAAAAAGCAGCTCTAAAGATGGATCTGCACCTGAAGAGGCTGTGCTTCGCACCAGCCAGGGAGCAAACATCATCAGGAGGATTCATCTGATGAGCTTTTCTCCTAGAGACTAGCTGAAGGGGAAGGCAATACCTGCAACTTGAAAGCCATCTTTCAGATATCTCCTGTTTTCACTGACTGCCCCATACACAAATGTCCTCAGACCTCTTTTACCCCTCCACACTTCTAATGCCCAAAGGGCTGGGCGGCTGTTCAAGAGCGGGTTGTCCTGATCTCTCCTGATGACATGGAGATAAAAGTGAAAGCTCTAAGAGCCTGAGCCAGTTTGGTGCTGAAATCCCCTTCCTGGCACCAGTGACTGCTGCCTGGTCCTCTTACTGTGCCTCCCTGGGAACTCAGGAACCATCTTCCTTAAAGCCCTCTTTAGGTGGTGAAAGATGTGATTAGATTCAACCTGTAGCCTGCAGTTTCAGCAAGATGATCATGGTCTCTTTCTTATTAATGATCCCCTGAGACACCTCTTTCCCTTCTCTTAGTTTGAAAGAAAATTAAAAAGCTTATTTGAATTGATGGCATCTGTTCTGGTCAGCAGTTTTATAAGACAGTTAGCTACAGACCTAATTTCAGAGTTGGGAAAGCGACATGGATGGCAAATGTTACCAATCTACAGTGCCTAGCTGATGGCAAGTGCTCACCAAAGAAAGAGATCCTAGTGGCATTTTAGGGTGTGATGGCATCATCTGGCTTACTTAGAAATGACGATGAAGTGCATAATTTTTCCTACAAATGTGTTTCTTAGAAACAGGTTTCTGACTGTGCAGAGGAACTGGAAGACCAGGAGAACAATCCCACCCTGTCCCCAACTGCTGCCCATTCACCACCAGCCCATGCTGTCTGGGAGACCCCAAGGACCAGACAGACCAAGGGTTTACTTTTGAGTGAGGATTAAAGTGTTGCCATGCCAACATCATAGATTCTGATCTATTCTGCTTCCTGATTAGAAGCAGGACCAATGGGAAAAACATCATGCTGGCACATCAGCCGCTTGGCAAGGTGGCACCTTCACAGCAGCCTTCCACATGCCACATGTTTTCAACTTGGCACATGCCTGCCGCCCACAATCTCTGCCTCCTTTCGGCTCCATTTCACACGGCCTTTCTTCATTCTTTATGAGTTTGGACTAAAACTGTGTAACATTGGGCCAGCCTGTGGAAGTTTGGGGTTTTAGAGCTCTGTCAGTGATTGACAGCCTGTTAGAAGAAAGGTGAGCTGATACTGCTCCTGCATGCAGCTGCATCTGTGCAATTAAGTTCCTTACCTGCTATTACATTTTCTAAGCTACATGGAGTCCCCATCCCTCCCTTTACTCAGAGCCAGTATGATCTCCCTCATGAACACAGGATTTCCTCCTGCTCACAATCACTGTGACACACTTGCAGAAGGCTGGGATTCTGACTATTGTTCATCGTCACTACTGCTGCCCTATAAATAGCTGTGATGCCAGAGCTAAGATCACATTTTAGCCTTCAATGAATTGCCAGTTTTCTGTTTCAACTACCCAGGTTGGAAAGAAGACTGACAAATTTAGTCTAAGTAAAACTCTACATGAACACTTGGCAACCTCCAACCTGCTTATTTACTCGGATGACTCTTCTAGGCCAAATCCTGACTGCAAGAGCAAGCCACGTTCTGTTTATAGCCATGATACAAGCTTATTCTGTCTCCCTTCTGAATGCTATCCTTATTAGCAGCATGACTACAGCGAACCAGACACTGGTTCTAGGGTGAACTTTTTTGCTTCATGAAGATCATCCCATGCTACTAACTTAATGACTACGACTTCAGCTTTGCAGGAGAGCGAAGTCAAGCCTGCTGTTCTTGTTGTGGTAAAGCAAGGTCTCCAGGGTCTGGTCATAGGTCTCAGCTGAGTTGGCTGGGATCTCTGGTGATGATGCGTGAGTTTGACTCTCCCTAAGCAGGAGAGCAAAGGCATGGAAATAGACGATCTCAGGGTCTTCTAGTTGGCACAAAGGGCTATCATACACCATTTTCACACTCTGCTGTTACTTTATTGCAATCATTTATTGGAGAGATTTTGTATTTTCAGGGGCTCAAGGGATGTCTAAAGGGGGAAAATGCATCAGCGGGATGTGCAAGGCACAGCTTTTGGTTAGAGAGATCCCAGAATTGCCACAGTGGGGCTTGCAGCTCATGCACTATGACTGTAGGCAGAGCTTATTCTGGGCTTTCCCTTGTTCTCTGCTGTCTCCCTCTTTCTCCTGCACCCTCATTTTACAGCAATGATTTCCAATATGTTGGCCATCTTAGGTAGCAACAACAAGCCTTTCTTGAATGAGCCAAGCATCTCCCCGGCAACAAGGCAGGCTGTGAAAACAAGAAGTGCTTTCCTTTCTGGTTTATGTTTCCCACCTCTCAAGAAATGTCATGCCTTTTACTGTCTCTACCACTCAAAACCATGAATGATGGTATCTGGAATGCACCTCGTGGGGGAGCAAAGAAAGATGAGGGTGTGTGAGAAAGGTGGCACTGGTCTTAACAAAAAAGACTGACAGAACTTTACGCCTTAGTGAAGGGCAGGCTGAAATATTTGTCCAGTGCTCTTACAGTGAGGAAGCCAGCAGACCCAGTACAGCAGGAACATGCAGGTTACATGCAGGCTTCAGCTGGACATCCAGACAAATGCTGACACCAGGTAAAACTGGGGTGGCTAATGCCCCCTTATTCCATTTTCCATTTCCTCTCACTCTGTTCTGCTTCTCCACAAAGCAGCCCTAAGTTATGCTTCACTATGTTCTCATTGCTTACCACAGCAGTCAAACAAGGGCTGGCAGTATTCTTACTGCAGCAGCGCAAACCCAAGAATACCACATTCACCCCCAGACCACAGACCACCCCACTAGGTACCAGTCAGCGATCTGGGACTTCCTACCAGCATGGTGGTGCCTGATTAACCTCACTTGCCCTCCCCAAAGTTATACAGCTTTTGGCATCTTTCAGAGAGCTCAGGTCAGGGACACGCAGTAGGAGCCAGCTTGGCTAAATAGACAGAAGTGAGGAGAAGACTCTGGGGAGAACTTACTGCAGCCTTTCAGTACTTAAAAGGGAACTAGAGGAAGAGGGAGAAAGACTTTTTAGCAGGGCCTGTTGTGACAGAATGAAGGGTGATGGTTTTAAAGTAAAAGAGGGAGATTCAGGCTGGCTGTGAGGAGGAAACTGTTTACAGTGAAGGTGGCAAGACACTGGCCCAGGTTGCTCAGAGAGGTGGTGGATGCGCCATCCCTGGAGATATTCAAGTCCAGGTTGGATGTGGCTCTGGGAAACCTGATCTGGTTGAAGGTGCTCCTGCTCATTGCAGGGGGTTGGAACTAGATGAGCTTTGAAGGTCCCCTCCAACCCAGACAGTTCTACAATACTGCCTTGAGCTGACAAGTAGGAAAAGCCAGGCACAGGAGCAGCTCTTACAAAAGAGAGCTTTCTGCTACACACTGCTCCCTTCCAGTGACTGGAAGGCAGGAGGTGACACTTTTGTGTCCCTGGTTCTGCCACCACCAAGCAGAGGCAAGAGGAAGAGGGCAGCTCCTAAAATTACCTTTGGCATGTGCAGAGGGAATGGGCTGGAAGCTCTGGATTTCTGCATGCACCATCCTCTTCAGAAGCAGGTTAGATGTAGCTCCAGTGTACGTGGCTCCTTTTGCCAGCTGCCTCAGAGGGCTGTTCAATTACACTAAACTGATTTATTTTTTTCATATCACTAGCCAGTATTTAAAATGTTCAGGTACATATCTGCTTAGCTCCCAGTTCTGGAGTTACACATTATATACAGTATAAGGTCACCACAGACACATTTTGCCTGAAAGAAAAAAATTTGCTACAAATTATTTTTAATGCTTCAGCAGCTTTTTAGATTTCCCTTTCATAGCTGAAACAGAGACATTTCCAGACTCCTGCTAGGAAAAAAGTTCAATGTGAAAGTCACTGCCTGCCACCTCCAGCTGCTGAGTGCTGGACCTGTGACCCTGCCACCTCAGACACTTGTATCTGAGCCGCACGGCTGATATTGGGATTCTCTGCTGAGTGATTTCTGAACAATTTCAGCCTTTTTCTGTCTGGTTTATGCTAACATCTACAGCGGTTTCCATACCAGCCTGCAGTGGGATCACAGGCACTGCATTTCCAAGCAGCTCCTGAGGTCAGCATTGACCCACAAAGGAAGAGACTTTATGCTGCTTCTGGCTGGGATTTCTAAAGCCAGACTATGAAACTGGCTCTTCAAATGGAGAAATGAAAATACATCACTTCCCTGCCCTTCCTGCTTGATCAGATCCAAACACTTGTGTCAGCTTCTGGATTCCTGGCTTTAAATCTCCATTTCCCATTTAGTCCGCCTGGGTGCAGTGAAAGGGAATCAGTGAGGAGCTTGCTGCTTGCTTTATTAATACATTTGCACTTTAGAGAACGGTTTAATCCAGAGGCTGTATGTTATGGCCTGACTCTCCTGCTGTTAATCTGATTATAAAGGTAAAGACTAAGCAGTGGCCTACAGGCCAAATAGAGGGTCTTGTGTAGCCAGGCAAAACTAAGCCTCTGCCCCTCTTCCTCCATGTACCCTCTTGCTCTCGGCTAGTGGGTGATCTAGCCCTTGGGCAGTGATGGCCCTGGAGATGAGGAACACACATGGATGCTGCTCCTCCTGTAGCCAGATTCTGTCTCCTCACTGACTACTTCTTTTTTGCCTGCCCTCTTGCAACATGTAAAGGATTTGTGACTTAGCACTTTTACATCTTTTCTGGAGCTCCAGACTGACCTTCTGGGTTGTGTACAGTGGTAACGTGTCATATGCTCCTACCTCCCTGTGCTGAAGGATACAAAACGGGGACGTACCTGCTGCCCTCAGGCCATGAACCTTGAGACAAGCACAACTGCAAGAAAACCTGTTCACCTGCACCAAGGAGCACATATAAAGTGAAAACCTACACGCAGACTGTTTTGTTCTTAACTTGGGGACAGGTTCTTACCAGGAAAGAGGTCAGCAAGACCTGGAACATATGTTTTTTGTGATTTATTTTGATGTATTAGCTCATATTTCCTACACTGATCTCACTTTGACAAAAGCTAAGTGGGTTAATCTGGACTTTTCTGGTCATTTGCTTCTATTAGACTGGAGGTATAATTATGGGCAGAAATAAAATGAGAACAATGAGAGAGGATATAGTTATTTTACCTCAATAACAAAAGCACAAATAATCTCATTCACATTTATTAAGTAGAGGAGGGGCTTTTTTTGCTCTGAATCATGTCAAGGTGCCACTTGGAAGGGATACAGGGGCAGACGCATCTCCCATGAAGTCAGGGTAGGGGAAGCTGTAATAGATAAGTGGTCATTGAGGAAATCCTGTCCTTCTCTGCTGCTGAACCAGGCTGAGCAGCTGCAGCCCTGGGTCCCCTTCCCTAGCTCTCTTCTCTTGGGGTCTTAAGTGATGAGTAGGGGAAAATCCCCCACTAAAAGATTTGCATTGGAAACCCATGGCTGAGGAATGACTTTTAAAATAGAAAAGCTTTGCTTGAAAAGGGATGAACCATGTAGCATAATACTCAACAAATCGCTTGTGTAATGGTCTCTCTTTAGAGCAGCTGTGCATTAATAACAAAAGTGGGGGAGCAGAAGCCATGTGCTTCTTTGTAAGATTAAAGTAAATACTGTTTCATACTAATAACAGCAACTTTCTGTGGAGGTTGACTAAGAGAAAGGAGCAAGTGGAAGACCACAGCCGACAAGATTTGGTTTCTTTCCCCTTTATCTACTACCACATGAAGGAATACTACTCCCATCTATGAAAGAAGATACTATGAATTTGCCCTCCCAGACTGTTGTTTGGTTTATAATGTTTTGTTGCAGGCTTATCTGTACAAAGTCAGCATGACACCATTATAAGACAGGAGTAATTTCTCTAGGACTTTGTATCTTAGAGAAACTATGTTGGGAAGAACTTGATTTAATTTGCTTTATACTTTGCAAAGCATAACTCAGGATCTCTACTGCCAAAAGCATAAACTGAAACAAGAAAGGTTCACACTAGACATAAGGAGAAACCTTTTCATCAAGAGGACAGCAAAGCAGTGGTCCAGGCTGCTAAAGAGGCTGTGCAGTCCCCAAAATCAGAGGATTTCCAACCTGATAGGATAAAGCCCTGAGCAACCTGGTTTGACCTCAGAGCTGACCTTGCTTCAGCAGGTGGATGGGTGAGACACATCCCAAGCTCCTTTCCATCCTGAGTTATCGTATGATCCCAGGAACACTTGGGACGTTGCCCACAGCAGCATCAACGGACACGACGTTTTGCGTAGCTTAGGACTCCATCTCTATTTCCTGGCAGACCTGTTAATAGGTCTCCCCCTCCATGCCCTGTACTTTGCCAGCCCTGGCACTAAAGCAGTGCTGAGCTTCTCTGCTCAAACTAGGACTTCAGCTATTTAAGAAAAAAGAAATTTTACATATCAAAGCTGTCTGCCACAGACGGTTTATCAGACATGGAGAATGATTTGTTTCTGTTTTCCTGGGCATAGGTTTTTAGCTGAGACAAGATATTTTGCCTTGCTGAGAGCTGAGTCACCGAGTAATCAACAGATTAATGTATTCTGTTTGAAAGCCATCCCCATTAGTTCTCGGCAAGCTCACAAGAACTCCATTATGGTATCACCTCTACATTTGAGATGGAAACGTCTCCAGGATTTGGAGTTCCTGTGGGAAAAATCGCTACATGCAAAGAAATCAAAATACCCCTTTGCAACTGAGAGAAACAACGTACCTCCTCATACAGTAACACCACAGCAGGATTCTGGAGCTCTTTCTAGTGAATGCTTTTATTATCAACCCTTAGATAAGGAGTCTGGGGTATGCCATACATCTGTCATTTGACAGCTACCTAAAAATAGCCATGACTAACTCAGTGGCGTATAGGACTTTGCCTTTACCAGGTCTTTAATATGAAATTATTTTAATTCCAGTGAAACCAAGTAGTTTTACTTTCTCTGGGATGGCAGCACGCAAAATGGGTGGTCTTGACTTCTCTAGAGCTCTGACTTTCTCTGTGTGGGCTTGGCCTGAGCCAGAAATGCGAAAAGGAAAGGCAGAGGCTGGTAGGGGCACCTCACAGAAGAGCCACTGTTTAAAAATAGGATGCTGGTTAAAGGAACAACAGAGTGGCAACTGTAAAAGGACAGACTCGCCTAGGTGTGTGGCATGAGGAGGCTGCCAGACATAACGGTTATTCTGATAAGATACATGCTAATGCTGCTGCCTGCTGTCCATACAAACCTCACTGAAGTTAATACATCCCCTTGTTTGCAAGTGAAATTGCTGTTGAGGATATGTAAGAGCCAGTCCAGCCCTCACAGAAGTCAAGTTAATCCTAAAAGCTTCCCTGCATGGGCAGGGTGGTGGAGGGAATTTGAACAGCAGCAAGACTTCTCCTGAGACACCTCTCCTTGCAGCCTGTGGATCTAGCACATTCTTCCTGTTTCCCCACATCTGTCAGTACCCCTTTCTAGGCTGTCCCTAGGTAACAGAATTGTTATGTACTGGCCTGGCTAGTGCCAGGGAACGAGAGATTGTGGCTGTTGTGACATTCACGTCCCCAAGGCTACACTTCCTGGGATAAGCGTACAAATGGCATGTCATATATAATTGTTCCTATGCCTCGGTTGGTTGCAATAGGCATACAACAGTGATGTAGATCTTCCCCCCTCCCTCCTCTTCTCTCCAGGTATTCAGATTGTGCAAATGCTTCCCGTTTGTGCTCTGAAGCCTCCAAGTGCTCAGCTCTCTGTACTCAAGCAGTGGTGATTTTAACTTACCCGTCGCTCCTTATCACCATATTCGATGCCCAAGGTATCCATGGCACGTACAATCGCTGCCAGTGACTGTATAGTGTTGCTGTAGACCACTGGTTTATACTGCTTCACGTCTTCTCCAGAGAAGCCATCCTCATGGATGATCCTGAAGAAAATGCAAAGGACAAAAACCTCTTGAGAATGTAATTTCAATGGGGGAGGCATTTCAAAGAGAGCTCTTTTGAAGAGCACATCTGCCAGCTCGATTCACTTAATTTAGTCAGCATTTCTTTTTAAACCTTTCTGGTTGTTCACCAGTCGTGTGTCTGAGCCCAGTGCCTAGAATTAACATCCCTTTTGCTCTCTCTCAAGGAGGTTTTGTGCAGGGTTGGTACATATGGTACCTCCCTCCCAGGCAAACTGCAAATGCTAGAGCCCAGAGAGCCTCATGTTCACATGGAGTGGGGGTGCCCAAGTAATTGAAAGGCACCTGGGGTGCCTTATAAAAGGAACTACCATTAAAATACCTTTGAAAGCATGGGGTACAAAGGCATGGATATGAGAAGTTACTTAGCTGTAGCACTTAAAAGGTATTTACAACCCTTCATGTCTCCTGCCTCCTTACCTTTCCTTTAAGAACAGTGCTGGGAGTTTTGCTGCCTCAAAGCATGCTATGTTATCCTCTCTCTAAGTGAGGTGGGAATGACACCCACATCCTGGTGAGAACGAGACCACATCCTATCAGCTCCTCACACTGGAGCAATAGCTCTGTTAGTCTCTATTAAACTCTGCAAAAGGAATGATGGAGTGAGTTCTTGTAGTCCTTTGCTCGGGTCACAAGATTGACCCTATAATTTCTTCAACTCTAAGTAACACAAAAACTAAGCAGAACTAAGCCTGGTGTGTCTAGAAGATAGCTTAGATTTGCAGAGCTAATTGTGCTTGACAATAATTCTTCTCAGTAAAGACATAAATTATGATCCTGTCTCTTAAATATCAGCAGGAAGGATGATCTGCTTCACCAAAATGAAGTCTTTGCTTGCTCATCCTCAGATCTCACTGGACAAGAGAGAGTCCTTCAGTAAGAGATCTGGTCACTGGTAAAATCTCTCATCCTGTCTATAACATGGAGTTCTGCTTCTTTTTTTTCTAAATCAGATGCACACCAAACAAGATCCTGACCAGTGTCTGCACTCCCCTGGGGAGAGGCAGCGCTAGCAGGAACCACAGTGAGCTTGTAATAGATACAGTGCTGGGATGGTGCTGAAGAATAGGGCTGGATGCCAGCCCCGTGTTGTTAACAGATGACTACATGAAAAACATAGCTGATAGAAACATGCTGACAAAGACACAGATTTACTTCCCCGGATGCTCAGCTCACGAAAGGTTTTCTAATACAAGTGGCCAACCGTCTGCTCTCCCCACAACAACCTTTGCTCACACATCATCGACCACTGAGCTCCACGGAGGAGCTGCTCGAACACCCTCTGAGTCCTGGAAATATATAACTACAAATAAAGACAGCCTAAGACAGGCTGTAGTTCAAATTACCTGCTGTCCAGGAAAATTTTAAGCTACTAATCCTAGGAGCTCGGCAGAGCCCCCTGCTCAGGTACCCTAGCTCCAGAAAGGTGGAATGGTGCTGGGAACAGCACAAAGGGCTGCTGTTTTGTCTCAACTAGGCTGAGAGGAGCAGGGCTGGGGAAAAACCTTTCTGACTTACTAGAAGACTTGCCAATTTGTCAAAATTCCTTCTATAGCTAGTTTTGATTTTGATTAGGAGTTAAGGGCAATAGCAGACCTTGTATTCTGTAGCTTTTGGCCAGTGCTTGTGCCGAGGTTTGGAATAGCAGCATTTGAGTACAGGGGAAGGAGGGGAGCCAGCAGAACTGTGTGTCAGCACTGGGTCTCACGGATCATTTACTGTTACTCAGACAAGTTGCAGAACTTCTGGGAAATGTGTTCTTTGTCAAAAGCTGTAGTCAAACCTGAAGAGTTATGTCTGGCACAAAGCATAAGGATCTGCATCAGTCCTGTTCACATTCAAGGGAGACTGTACAGTGCTGGCTCCTCCCAGCTCTGAGCATGACAGCAATGAGCTTGGCAGAGTGGGGGTCCTGTGGGAGGTAAGCAGGCGGTTAGCAAAAGCATCCACAGAAATAATTCATTCTTTCTGGTTGGTTGGCTCGGGGTTGGGATTTGGGGCAGGGGGAACTGCATGTTGCTTCTGCGTCAACTAAGAGAAGGAAACATAAGAGTGGGGCAAGAATCACTGAACCACAGTCTGGTTTGGGTTCGAAGGGACCTTAAAGCTCACCCAGTTCCAATCCCCTGCCATGGGCAGGGACACCTTCCACTAGAGCAGGTTGCTCCAAGCCACATCCAAGCAGGCCTTGAACATTGCCACGGATGGGGCAGCCACGGCTTTTCTGAGCAGCCTGTGCCAGTGAAGAAAAGGGTGAGAAAGAGGATGCAGCTGAGATCTGCTTGGTCCAGTCGTTGATCATGCTGGTGGAGATTAGAGTGGTGCTGTACCTCAAGCCGGCTTTGTTTCTGCCTCTCACTGACAGGCATCAACTAGGGTCTTGATACGGCAAAAAGAGGGCTGAATGGTCACATTCAGAATCTATGGCTTTGTGCCATGAAGTTATTGCCTGACATTTTCACTTCTAAACACTCAGTGTTTCTAAATACTCCCAGCCAGCAAGCTCCATATCAAGTAATAGGGCTCCTTGTGCTGAAGGGGCAGAATTAAGTGATGCAGAGTGGCTCACTGATCCCTCAGTGGCCATACTGCTGACTGGGCAGCATGCTGGCATCCTTCAAAGCAGCCATAAAGGCATTACTTTTCAAGGGGGCAGAAAAGAGCGTGGAGAAAAACCACCCCAATTGTTCTTCCTTGAAATCTCTCTGGGAAGGCAGCCACAGGGACTGGAAGCAGCACTGCGGATGCCAGGATTGAAGTTTTGCTGTAGGAAGTACCTACGGATTAATCAATCATGCACATTAC
The DNA here is from genome assembly GCF_028554395.1 of Pezoporus wallicus. Classification (NCBI taxonomy): domain Eukaryota; kingdom Metazoa; phylum Chordata; class Aves; order Psittaciformes; family Psittacidae; genus Pezoporus; species Pezoporus wallicus. Next base: position 189,730 of record NW_026638968.1, on the reverse strand, counting down.
TTAATATGTGAGCGAGCAAATCCCCACTGACTAGTGTTGTTCCAAAGCCTGCTAGGACACTGTGAACTGGTTTATTGTCCTATATGCTTCCAGCAAATGTCTCTCCTCTTGCTTGCCTTGGCAAGCTGACGGCTGAGCTTCCATGGCAGCTTTTTCCACAGTCCTTTGGAAATGTTCATGCTGCTGCTCACCCGTTTGGGATACACCTTCTTGTCTGCTGTTGTGCTTTACTGCCTTGAGGGCATTTAAAGCTCCAACAACACTCTTGGGAGGTATACTGTTATGAGTCATGGCTGGACCCAGGTTGTGTGCCTCAGGAGACAAGAAGCAATGGGATTTGGATACTGTAGGGAGCTGTAGCCATTAAAAATGCAGAGGGTGTAGGAACTAATAGACGTGAACAGTGCACCAAGACTGGGAAGTCTTTAAAGACTCAGGCAGGGTGGGCTGGCTACTCGTTAAGCAACCTGCGTATTATTTGGAACACAGGTTTTTCACCACTAAAAATGTGAATCTTCTCTTTCTAAACGGCTTGTATTTTTGCCTGTCTCTGAAATACAAAGGGAACTGCTGCAGGCAGGTTCCTCATTGCCACGCTGGAGCCGGTTCTCTGCAGGGCAAAGGAAGAAAAGAGATTTAAGAGGATCAAGGGGGCTGTGGAAGGGGGAGACAATGCTGGAATTTTAAAAAGTGATTCTGAGCAATTAAAAAGCCATTTCATTCACCAAGTGCCTAATGAAACACCCTGCTTTGAGTGGAACAGTGAGAGACAACTGAAGCAACCTGATTGTCTAATGCACCCATGAATGACTGCTCCCTGTTCCTCAGCTGCTAACAGCATACCCCATGTGTTTGCATGTTATGTTGTCATACTTGTTTTAGAATGGCATTAACAGACAGACGTTTGCTGGGGAAAATGCAGACCAGATCTTCTGCCGTCCTCCAGCAAGTCATTAATACTGAAGAAGCACCCAGTGTGCCTCAGCAATTACTGCTTAATTACAAAGTAAATGAAATACATGGAAACAGGGGGTGCATTCTGCGTAGCAGCTTGCTTTGGCTTCAACACAGCACTTACATTCCTTCAGCCTCTCACTATAAAACGAACATATTCAAAAGGCAAAGCCAAAGATAATGTTGCCGTATGTCCCTGTTGACAGCACTTCCCAGCGGTGGTGGAACAGCAGCTCTGAACAAAGCACATGACAGTTCCAGCACGGTGGGGCTGGATCTCAGCTTGGGGCTGATCCAAGCAAGCAGTCAGTTTGCCTAGGTCACTCCTGGTGGGAATACTTGTCCATCAATCCTGAAAACCTCCTGCAGCAGAGGCTACAGTTTCCTTCCTCCCTGCTCCAATCCCAGACAAGCTATTCTGGTGCTTTCCTTGCAGCCCTTCCAACCCAAGCCAGGTTTAGTAAATGCAATGACTCCTCTGTACACCTCTTCCAAATGAGCCCTCCTCCTTCTTGAGGCACAGTGCACCAGACTAGACCCAGTCCTCACTCCTCTAACCTGACAAGACCATTTTAAGCCATAAAGCTCATCCTCCGATGTGCTGAAGCACTTCTCCCAGCTCCACAACACTGACAGATGCAATTCTGTCTTTTCACGTATTTTTCACTGATGAAAATTCTGAAGGAAATCAACCCAGATCCCTGCAGAGTCCTGGCTCATGGAGTCCTCTGCTCTCACCACAAGTCCCTGGTAACTGTATTCTTTGGGAATGAGTTAGCTACTCATCCATTTTTGTGTAAGATCTGAAGTAGTTTTATCTAGACTGTTTTTCCAGGTCACTTTATGAAAGTCAAGCTATACTAAGTCAAACCCTTCCCAAAACTGAGTTATGGCACCAACTATTCCTCTCCTACATCTGCTGAGAATCCAAATGAAATCAGTTTAACATGCCTCATTTTTGTATAATCTATGCTGGATGTCACTCATCTCCTTTTTTATCTCCTAGGTGCTTGCAGATTGCTTGATTGATAGTTCAATTCTCCTCTAGCTTCTAGAAGTTGACTGGTCTATAATTCTTACTGCTCTTTTCTCCCTCTATATTTAGACACCATGATGTTTACATTTTTTCCTTGTCTTCTGGTACCTCACCTGCCCTCCAAGAGCTCTCAAGAAGTGTTTGCATTTTGGAGATGGTGCCAGCAGAGCCTCTAAATATGTGGTAAGAAGTTCCTTAAAAACAGCTGGTCTGAAGACATTTAATCTTATACAACTTGCCCTTCTTGTACTGGAGGGAGAGAGACGGCAGTGCTCAGCAGTGGAGCCTGTTGTGGACACCACTTTTCCCCCTCTTCCTCTCAGCTCTCAGTATTCTCCATCCCTTTGCATGCTGGTTCTTCTTTCCTGACTGACACATCCCTGCCTCATCTCATGCACTTTGTCAAAACTAAACCTCAAGCCAATGCCACTGAAATTTTTCCTGCTAAATTCAGGGAACTTTGTGTGGCTTAAAACTGCCTCCACCACTTTAAAAAACATACACAGAGACTTCAATTGCCTACCAGGGAAAATAAATCCCATACGATTTCTGTTTTGTAAGTAGATTTACTTTCAATCAGCAAGATGTTTCGAGCTGAATGAAGTTTTCCTGTATCAATGCATACCCCTAAAATTACAGCGATTTGCTTGAATAAATCCAAGTAGGAAATCACCAGGGGATTATTACACATGAAGTGTAGCAGAAGCTAATACCTTGCAAATGAATGGTCCAGTTCCTAGAAGAGCTTCTCGCCTTCATCTGGGCAAATTAAGGTACTTTAAGATCATTGCACTTGGGGCTCTAGGATGCTGGCCTGGGTTTGGTGGCAGAGGTACCCTGAACAGAACCCAGAACTCCGCTTCCACCTGGATGGTTACATGCTCCCCTGCAGCATCTCATTCCATGTCAGGAAAGCTCAGATCACCTGAGTGCTCTGTATGGGGAGCTCCCAGAGTCCAAATGGACAAGGTGGGCAGGGAAAATCCCCCAGCCAATGCAAAGAGTGCAAGATGCTACAGGGTGTATGTGCTGCTTGGAACTGCCGGAAGCACTTGGGCCACAACAGAAGGGAGGCATATGGAAGGGACAACTGATCATCTGCCCACCAATGCATTTTAGCTCAGGCTCTTGACAGCCCCATTCATTCATGGATGTTTAGGGTACAGACTGATCCAAAACGGATCTTATGTGAAGGCTTTTGGATCAAATGCACCTTACAAATTAATTTTTGCTTGGCAAAATTTTCTGATATTTTTCCCCCCTTCTTCTCTTTTTCTTTCAAAAAAATCTTTCCTGTTTCATACCAAAATCAAGCAAGTTATACCGATGAGGTGTCACAGAGCTTGAACCAAAACAAAAAACCCCACCTAATTTTGAAGAAAACTCTAAACTTTGTTTCCAAATGGGGAAAAATAATCATGAAAAAATCTGACTTTAATGTGTAGGGAAGGGAAAGGGTTGATCAAATGTTGATGGAAAATCTGCTAGAGGTCATCAGTTACTTTTATTTTTACCTTGATACGAGGTTTATAATCTGTTTACAGCAGAGTTATGAAGCTAAATTCTAGTGATTCTCCTCTCACTCATTTAATAGCCTGAAATGCGATTAAAAACTCCTGGATTACGTTAAACTAAATCAACGCATATACACATGACCTTATGTTTCAAAGACTGCAAAGGCACAGTCCGGACCTCTGTGACATGGTGCAAATCTCTCCAGACTCTCATTCTTCTTCCCTTCTGGCTCTGCTTGAATGACACATTGTACATCCTGTTCCCACAAGGAATTCTCTGAGATGGAGATTAAGATGACTGCTTGCCTACATGCCCACTTCTCTGAAGAGAAAAACAGCTTCTTTAGTTAGGGTGAACTAAAAATTGCAAACAGAGCTCATTTGAAAGAGTGCAATTTTTCAACCTGAATTTTTAACACTAGTCCAAGAAAGTACTGATGGAGCCCTGTGATAGACTCCCAGCTGGAGGAAATACCTTTGGGTCACTCAAAAATGAATTCTTACCACCAAAGTGCATGCAAAGGCATTATTCTAAGTAACCAGCTGGTTCATGTTAAAAAATCTATTGGGTGATTGAAATGTCACCAAAATCTACAGCCCTGGAAATGGTCAAACTTATTCAGATAAGTTTCAAAAGGTTCATGGACCTGTACAGGACAGAAGCTTTGCTGCGTAAGGAAACTAAATTTGTGCCTAGCATCAACATCTGTAAGTAACGCTGATGCCTTCATGAGGTCTAGTTAAAACCAGACATGTGCAGCGTAACTGCTTGCCAGAAAGCTGGAAAAGGATGTTACAAGAAACTCTCATGTTGATTCAGAATAGATGCTGCTACCATCTTATTTTTGCCTGCAGATAAGCAGCTATTGAACTAACCACAATTAGCTTCTAGACATGTAGGGCCCAGATACTGCATCTTCCCCAGCCTCTTTGATTTCAGCTTGTTTTCAGATGTATAAACAGAATACTCTTCATTTCCAGTTTAATACAGACCAAAAGCAGAAACAAGTGCACTAAATAAAACTCCCATTGTGGTGCTGTGATTGTACAGTCCTGTGGCTTTTTGGAAACAGCTCTTAGGCTTTGTTTAATTAGTATTATTTTTTCATTGACCTCTACATCAATGTGTATGTTTGTCATTGGGCTATCTTGAGGGGTGCTCCCAACCTTGGTTGCATGCTGCAGTTGAAAGCAGAGATGATTTCCTGGCCTGCATGCTTAGTTCCATGTGTCCTTCATCAGCCTGAGGTCTTGGGTTGGTTTTTGTACCCTGCATTTGGGATGTACCAACAACTTTTTCCATCTTTGCCCCATGAGGATTATTTCAGCATTTACATTTTCTAACAGAAAGCAGCAGAGTGAAATACGCTGGTTTTAACCCTGTGTATAAAACAAGTTTGAGAGTCTAAACAGTCTAGTTCATCATGCAAGTAATTAATTACTATTGATAAGTGAAGGACACTGGTTCTGATATTTCAAAAGAAGTCAAGGCAAAGCAGGCAGAGCAAATCCAGCTACTGTGCTAGTACTCCACCCAAACTCAATGAGGATGTAGCAATCCTTTGAAACGTAAAGTCAGGAAAATGAAGCATCCCATGGCTTACCCATGACAATAGGTAACACACAAATGAATCCTAACTGTGCACAGAGTCAACCATACCAGTGGTTTTACCCACCCAAGTCACCCTAATATTAGGGGATGGTGCTATACGGGTGCAGTCAGGGATAAAAAAAGCCATCATGCTGATACAGAAGTGACTATTTCTTAACAGGTCTAATGGGGGTCTAATAGACCCCCATTTCTTGCTGACTCAAATCAGTTTCTTATGCTCCCCAAAGGCAAATCTGTCCAGATGGGGAGTAATTTTCTTGACAGGCTAAGAAAGTTGGGTCTGCTCAGCCTGGAGAAGAGAAGCTGTGTGGAGAAATCACAGAAGCCTTTCAGTATCTGAAGGGGGCCTATAAGGACGCTGGGAAGAGACTCTTCATCAGAGACTGTAGCAACAGGACAAAGGATGATGGGCTCAAACTTAAACAGGGGAAGTTCAGGTTAGATAGAAGGAAGAAGTTCTTCCCTGTGAAGGTGCTGAGGTCCTGGCACAGGTCGCCCAGAGAAGCTGTGGCTGCCCCATCCCTGGCAGTGTTCAAGGCCAGGTTGGACGGGGCTTGGAACAACCTGCTCTAGCGGAAGGTGTCCCCGACCATGGCGGGGGGTTGGAACTGGATGAGCTTTAAGACCCCTTTCAACCCAAACCAGTCTGGGATTCTGTAATTGTAAAAGGCGTGGACAGGGACACGGGCAGAAGCTGTGCCAGCCCCACACATTCTGCACCAAGCAGGAGCAGCGCAGACACAGGGTTTATGCAGTGTCAGGCCACTGGCATAGTTTGGTTTTACTAAAATTTGCCGTTGTGTAACTTTGATAATGTGCCCTCTCCTGGGGCCTTTAATATTAAGATCAAATACTGAATACCCTACATGCACCTAATTAGCTTTAATATGCATCCTGTTCGGCTCAGTAAGAACAGCAAAGAAACTCAGTCAAAAACAATTAAATCAGGATTTTTTTCGATTAAAAGAAGACAGCTGGACTACAGAGATTCCTGCAGTAGCATTTGCATTAGATGAGATTGCATTTTTCTGTGGAAAAAGCCTTGGAGCCAAAAGGGTTTCAAATAGCACCAGTGGAGGCTGACAGCTGCATTCTTTGTGTGCATTCCTAAATCATTATTTAGTGAAGGAAAAAGGGTTTCTGCTCTGAGTGACTTATCTTCTGATCCCATGCAGTGTGTTACATAGTCAATCCAAGTTGTCCATGCAATGCCTGAGACCAGTTTTTCCGTGGGGCGGAAAAAAATCCACCAGCCTGTGATGACCCACATGAGAGAATTCTCATTAATTCCTTGGTAATGTTATATAAGGTCATTTTGTTGAATTAAAATTATTGGGATTAATCCTCTTAAATGTTCTCTTAGATGCAAGGGGGATCCAACCGCAGCTGGATCATCCCACAGCTGGTTCTAGAAAGTCAAAACAGTGTTTTAAAACCCCATAATGGTTTTGTTAAAATCATCCCCTAAACAAGGACACAAAGCAGCTTTTATGTCTTTTTTAGATCACTTACAACTTCTGTAAGGTGTCACTAACTATCATCAAAGCCTGAAAAACAAGGCAAATGGGTTCAATATCAGTTTTACTGCCCAAACCTAAATAATATTTCTGGTTTCCCATCTGCCTCATCTGATGTGTTTTGATAGCTGGAAGGTGACTTTGCCTTTCAAAATCTTACCAGATGTTGCTCTCCATAACCAAATATTCTGTGGACAATAGAGAAGACAAGGGACACACACAGTCCCTTCATCTCCTTGCGTATTTCATCCTCACAATCAAGTACCACCACCAAATCCCACAGTAAAAACAGAGCAAACTTGTGTACAGACACTCAGTGCACGACTCTCTCTGTGTATTAAGGCAAGGTGTTGGTAAGAGGTACCTGGTTCCCAGCCATCACGTGACAAACCCAGCTTCCAAAGCCCCCCATTCTACTGAAATGGATTGGAATTCAGAATTCCTTCCCTGTATCTAGAGCTGATCTTTGCACAGCTGACACACTTTTCTGTGTGTCCTAGCTGTATTAGTGCTCATTAGGAATTGTGAAAACACTCAGCTAAAATAAAAACATGCTTTAAAGCATCTTTGATTTTTTTTGGATATCAGACCTAGCAGCGACTGTCTTCCTGAAGCAATAATTGATGTGTTTGGTTAGGTCTGGTCTAGCAGATAAGGGTTTTTTTTCAGTACTTTTGATGTTTTAACATGCTTCAAGCTGAGGAGGAATCAATTCTGGAAGGAGTGATTATGCCATTTCATATCCTGTCTATCTTCTCTGGCATGATTACAGCTAAGGGGCTCCATCTCTGACCAGCATGCTTGCCAAGCCCCTGGGTGTGCTGCCAAGCTGGCATTAGCCTCCACTAATCTCAACTCAGATCTTTGAGTCATGGTGCTCCCAGTCCTGCAAAATGCTGCCGTTCCATTGGTGGATATAACCCAGCACCACACCCCACAGTTCACAGTCCAAGGGACAGTAACTGGCTGATGGATGAAGATTCCCAAAGACCACAATGGATCCTCCACTGATGGAAAATTTTGCAATCAAAATGGGTATGTCTGGTGTAGATGTGATAAAAGTCCTGGCAGAGGAACAGCAGTTCCTGCAAGCAGCATAAAACCAAAACTTGCCTGCCTCACTGTGCTATTTCTTGCAGGGGTTGCAAAGTTTCTGCTGTCTGTACTTACTGCATCCTCCTGGAAGTCTCTACCTCCAGCTGAAACATGGCTCAGATGAAGCAGAGGTAGACACCTCTGCAACCAGGTGGTAGTGGAAGCTTGCTCTGGGCCCCTGACCTTGGTAACATGAAGTGATGGGTCTGACCTTCTGCAGCCTGGCTGCTCAGGTCTGCTCACTGCACTGAGGCTTTCCAAGCTGAAGAGTTTGAGCTGGAACGTGGCACATGCGGTATTTTAGGATTCTGCCCACACTGTTCATAAGGTTTCGCAGCAGGAGAGGTATGTTGCACTTGTGACTAATTACATGCATTTGGATGTATTTAAATCATAAGTTCTACACTTGTACTCAGAGAATAGGTTATCTAAATGGAAGACAAAGGCACAGCTTCCCCCTGACACCTGCCACAAGGATTCAGTCAAGTAGCGTTAACCCTTCAGGGATTCTCAACTGCAGCTGATGTTGGGAAAATACCAGTGAGGAATGAGACCCTCACTGGTCTAACCGGGCACCCACATCCAGAGAGGGGTATCTTATCCATGGCAGTGGCGGAAGGCCCTGTCTCTGCTCCAAGTCTCCCACCTACAACTGCCCTGAAAAGGATTAAGGAACACTTTCTCCCAGCATTTTATCAAGTTTTTCAGCCAACCTATTCCAATGTGATATTGTTTGAAAAGGATTTGAAGACCTCAGGCATCCTCAGTGCTTCGTGGCATTTCCTGGCACACAGGACACTGAGGGTTCAGCTCTGGGGTCCCTCTGTGTGTCATTCTGTGCCCCCACCTCTCCGAGCCAGGACAGCCAGTCAGTGTCTCCCTGTGAGGCCGCTGGGGCACTGGGTGGAACCGGGAGGCAGTGCGCTGCCAAACATTCCCATATAGTGGAAGAATACTAACATATGCCACATTGAATTCACCCACTGCCAAAAAACCACAAATAATTACTTGTCCTTGCTCTGCAGAGTGAGCTGGAGCATTGTAACCAGATCCAAGGACTGTCCTGTGACCTCTTGATGGCAGCAGGAGAGAAGGATGAGACTCTAACCAGGAACATTCCTATAAAGTCAGTGGACCAAGGACTGGCCACTGGCAGAAAGCAGAGGCGCTCCCCTGTGTCCCTGGGTGACTCAGCCAGCTTGATGGGATCCTTAGGGGGCCCCTGTCACCCAGGAATACTGAGAGCTAGAGTCAGCTCTCCCATGCTTACTGGGTGAGGCACAGATCCCTGTGCTTCCCTAGAGCTTTGTGCCAGCTTTCGGCACGGCAGCTCCTGCCAGTGGAGAAACGAGTGATCAAGAATCAAGTGTCTAGGGTGCTCTGGACAGATGCACTCTTTCATCTGAAAGCCTGGCCCAGAGCCAGGCTGGCACTTAGGTTCTCTTTCCCAGGCCCATATTGTGTTAATGGGAGCCCCAGGAGTGCTGCGCTACCAAGAAACAACATGGACAGCTGGGAAATGAGCCCCTCAGGAAGCTCATCAGAGAGCACTCCTGGCACCTCCTCCTACTTCCCTTTACACTCCCCATTTGCAGGCAATACCTGGTGGCCACGTGGCCACCAGGCCCCAGCAGCAGATGCCATGGTGCAAGCAAGCAGCCAGCGCTGGGTGTAGGGACTAGGTCTGGTTCAGCAAGTCACCACCTGCTCTCTAGGTAGATGCAACAACTGAGAGCAGAGCTGCGTTTAAATGCATGTGTAAATGTGTCCACACATTATGATGGGAAGGGACTGCTGTGACAAACACCTCCGAAAATGAGCATGTTCCTTCTAATGCTTTCATTAGTCTTTGTTATACCCCATGTCCTCATCTTCTGTTGAGAAATTCCTTATTGATTTCATTTGCAAATGCCTGTAAGTCTGTATCTGAGAAGACATTACGTTGCAGTTCAAAGAGACTGTCTGAACTGCGTTATAAAGCATCCAACTACATTTGGTAAGTCTGCTTTTTAATAAATTTGCTCCGCATCCGATCAACAGGGTTTAAGCTTATCTCTAGTATTATTTAACTGTCCCTCATGTAAAACTCTCTTCTGGAGAGGCCTGACTAGATTCATAGTGGCTGAGGTTTAATTAGTGTAGGCTACTTGGACTGTCTTATCACCCACACGGTGGGTGTGCTACTGGCATTTGGACAATGCACTGTTTTGATGGGGTAGACTTCTGGTTTTCCAGAAAGTACCCAGGAAAGTTTGGACATCTCATTAGTTTCTCAAAGCTTTGGAGTTTTCCAAACAGCACAGGCCTTCCCTCTCCTCTCTGGCCAGGCCTCCCTCCCATCACCTGCAGTCCCATGAACAGGAACAGCCCCCAGTTTTGTGACCCTGAGGTGGGATGAAAGCAATACAAAGATGATCTGAATTTGGGAAGCATAGGTAAGGGAGGGCTGATATAGCATTTAATAGCACTGCCAGTGCCCCCTTTAAATAGTTATGATTATAGCTTACTAATTCGTATATAATAAATCTACAACCTACAGGATATGTGAAAACGTGTGATAAAAAGCAGCACCTCCTCCATAAGCAGAGGCAATAGTGCTGAGTAACCTCAGGCAACCAGTGGCTCATTAGCCAGCCAATTAACAAAGTTAAATGGAGTAACTCATGCTAAATCCTGCCTGGCTGCCCTGGCAGGGTGCAGTAGGGTTGGGAAAGCAGGCTGGGTGTCCCAGTCCACCCCCACTCCTGCAGGACTGCCACAGCCACAGCCACCTCTGCTTGAGAATTGGAAATCACTTCTATCCCAAATAATGCCAAACCAAGAGCCTGAGAAAGGGCAAGGGAATGGGGATAATGGGAATGAGACTGATAATTGAGCAGGGGTCCCCTGGAAAAAACATTCTGCATGCATCTTCAAGGACTGGGTATGGCTGGGGCACAGCTGCTCTCTTCACTCGGTGTACTGGCCTCCTGGGGACCTCTACAAGCTGGCACACGCTGAAACTGCTCCAACATGCCCTCTAGGGACCAAACCCAGTGCGAGGGAAGTCTAGAAGCTGCAGGCTGTGATATCCCAGAGTCCCACTCCCATACCTCCAACGCTGGAACCTGAGCCACACAGGACCTCAGCATGGAGATGCCATCCCTTTCGGGGTGAGTATGGCAGGCCTATCTGTCCAAACACCTCCAGGCCAGCCAGGAGCATGTCTTGCAGGTAGGATGAGTTATCTGGTTGGTCTCTGCAGCAGCTCATGCCCGATCAAGCTGCTGGCCTGGGGGTATTGCAGCCACAGCAGCTCCTGCCAGGAAACATGTGGCAGCAGAAAGCCCATGTGTGCCTGAGCGTATCAGGATTTGGCTCTCTGAAGGAGGGACCTGGGCCCTGGAGTCAACTGCTAACCATGGGAAACAGACCCAGCCATGGGGCTGCTTCATCTGGTTGATGGAAGTGAAATTGTATGGTCGTTCTTCACTGATATCTCCTGCAGGGCTCCCCAGAATCCCAGAACATGGGAGCATGATGCAAGACTGTTCCCTCCTCTTCATTCCTAAATCATCCCTTTAAAAGCTTCAGGGCAATGAGGCTTTCACCTCTTCTCAAGAAATAAAAACCCACAGTATAACACATTCCATCATTAGAAATATTTCTTGCTGTCCAGTCAAAATTTATCTATTGACAAGCTCAAATACAGCTTCCATCATATCATTCACAGTTATTTTTAGTACCAACGGTGCCAGCAGAAATAACAGGCCTGATGTGTCCCCCCGCCCTTTAGAATGAGGCTTCTGGAAATTATAGATGGGAGCACTAACTGAGTGCCAAGAACGTCATGAACGATTTGCACTGCATTGGAATCTGGTAGCAAAGCAGTGCGCTTTCACCCCACTTGCACATGCAGTTATGCTGCACTCAAAACAGACGCACATACTCTGGCAGGATTATTTGTGACCACAGTTGATGTTTCTTGCTAGAAACTATCCCTGGCATGGAAGCGTTTCATATTTTTTACCCCAAAAGAACAGTAATTTTAAAGAACTTCCCCTCGCCTTGTTTTATATTTGTGGTTCTTCAGACATAACAAAAGCGAAAGGAGACTGTCCTGGGTTCAGCCGGTTGCCGGCCGAGCTTAAACCACGACAGAGTCCTTCGAGTCTTTTGGTTTCTGTGGTGGGGTAATGGCCTCATGCCCATTGTTCCTGGACTCTTCAGACCACCTCACAGTCCTTCACTGGGCCAGTCCAGGATGGCTTCCTTGCCAACATCATGCAATCGACTGTGCACAGCTAAGGCTAAACTGTAACACAGCTACAGAACAACAGAAGGGAAGAAAAGCTTTCTGTTCTCCACTCATTTAAACAAATAAGATAAACAGCATTTGCCAGCCCAGGAAGATTATGTGTGGCTTTTGTCTCCCCTGTTTTGGCTTCCTGTGCTAAGCGCTCACTCACTCATTCAGTCACTAATGCCCAAGGCTCAGAGTCGCACTCCCTCGTGTTGATATCCATGGGTACTTTAGAGTTTCTTTACATGCCCAAATCCTCATTATCACTCTAAGCCAGGGTACATTACAGGAACAGCAGGCTGGTAAAAATTCCTCTAATTCAAAGCCATTACTACTGAAAGCACTGGTCCCCAGCTGTAGAAGCACACAAAAATTGAGTGGGAGAAAGAAACTAGCTGTTTAAATAGCCAAGATAGAAAACTGTACCAGCAGCAGCAGAAGAGACACAGATCAGTGGGTGTGAGCTGGAGGCAGGCAGGCTTTAAAGCGAGGGATGGGGAGGATCAGTCTCAGATTGTCTCCACCTCAAAGCCAACAAAATTTCTTGATCATTCACTTAGCATCGCTCTTGTCCCCTCCCTAGCAGCTGCTTATCTCAACATATGTATTTCTGGCTTATTTTTCTTTCAATTGCCCCTTATTTCACTATTTACTCATTCTCCTTTTCTCGGAATGTGAATATTAATGTCAGTCTTGGGTCATCCAGTGTTGCTCCTTTCAGTTACTGCCTTGTCAGTTTGGATCCCCTCTTCCAAAGGGATCTTCTAGTCTGTCCACCCAGGCACTCCCAGTTCCACAGAACCCAGCAAACCTGCAGGAGCAGCTGAGGGGATCACGTCACATGGAATACAAATGTCACATGGAATACAAACGTGTCTGAGTGCAGATGAGAGTGGTTGGCAGCATGGCTGTGGAGGGAACAGCGGGCTCCAGCCCGAGCTACCTGCTGCATGGAAACACACAACCTACTCCACACAAGTTGTTACAACCCAGACTTCCTGGGCCCTGTACAATTAGCCATCAGCAAAGGGACCGTTAAGGGTGGGGTAAAAGCTCTACTGAAATCCATGAAGGTTTCTGTTTTCTTCCTGAAGAGCTAGATAGGGCCCTGGGAATGCATTTGTTTGTTTTATCCTTGTCATCAGCCTGCCTGAGAGCTATAATCCACTCAGGGAGGACCTGTTTATCTGTGGAACAGCAGCAGCACTGTGAAGAGGTAAGAGTGAGAGTGTGCTTCAGGCAAAAAAAAACCCGCAGATTAAAGCCCCACTAGTAATGCATCCAGCACAGAAAGAAAGAAATGCAGACTGTTCTAATTTTCTGAATAGATTTAATTCCATTTTGTTCCCTGAGAGTCCCTTTGCTGACAATTGTCTGAGAGGAGGGAGGGAAAAATTGGTCCAAGCAAAACACTTGTCCATGAAGGATGTTATTAAAATGTCCTACTTGAACACTGGCGCTCTGCAGACCAGAGTTTCAGAATATGATCATTCTCTCTTAGACATGCTCTAAATGCAACATTTTTGTCAATTATTTTCCAAAAGCACAATTGCTATCACCAGAATTAGAACTGGCTTGACTTGTCCTGCCTGATTTAGCACCCACTTGAACAGGGTAGATTCAGAAGTTCAACAAGAATTTGTTGGCTGCTGGATTTGCCGCAGGCAAATGCACAGGAAAATAACAGGGGGATGGAAAAGATAGGAAATATACGGAAAATGGGGCTGAAAACCAGCAAGTGGTCAGAGAAATGAAAAAATCCCACTGGGGCGAGTAAAAATGCACTGAGGAAACACAGTGACAAAAGGCTGTGACTGGGTGAACTTACATCATTAGGCTTCTGGGGACTCAAGCTCACTCATAACTGCATACACACCTGATTCTGTATCTTGCTGACTCAGCAGAGAATTTGGCTGCACGTCTGCAGGACAAGTGTTGGTCAAGTTTTAGAAGAGAATTTGGCCCTACCATCCTCCTTTATATGATCTGGGCAATGTGTCCTGCCCTCATGCATGAGATACAAACAGGATGGGTATCCTGTGAGATAGGAAAATGTGGATTTTTGTGGCCAAGCTGTGGGGTTTGGGGGCTTGCTCACTGCAAGATTCAACAGCAATGTGGCTTCCCAAGGCAGTCCCCGCAATACAATCTGTTATACCCCAACATGAACCGATCTGACCTGTGAAGTCTGGATGCATCTCACTCTGTCCTCCAAAAGCCTTTCTTCAGCTTCTCCTCAATTTAGTGGAAGCAAGGTGTCTTAATTCTTGGCTCTTCATTCTGCAGAGCTGGCTCCAGCTAGACCCACTTGCCTGTTACCAGGGGCCACAGCTGAGGGTCTCCACAAACTGAGTAACAGATAACTTGTCTAGTCCTCACCCCACTACTCTCTTGAAGGCTGAAGAAACTTGTTCTAACCTTTCCTATTGAACTAGAGTAAGCTTTTCAACATGAATTCTGACCTGCATTTCACATTTAAATTCCCGTATCACAGGAACCAAGGGCACCAAAGCTTTATGCCAAGAGCGAAGGCAACTGGAGAAATTAGCTGAAGACCGTCATGTTCTGTTCATTATGTGAGCAGCAGCACTGTCCATGGTGTGGTAGGGCCTTGTCCCCTGTTAAGAAGACACAGTCCCTTCCCCTAAACTCTACATGACTGTGCTGTTATTGGTACAAACAGTACTGAATGGCCAAAGGAAAACACTGCACTGGTTCTCACTTTTTCCAGATACAGAAAGGACAGCAGGCACAAAGGCAAACATAGCCTCTCCTATATACATGCACTAGTCACAGCGTAAGTGACTTGTCATCAAAATGCCTCATTCCTCCTGACAGATCTTGTCCCAAAATGATGTCTTTAAGTCTGTAGCTGGGCTGGATTTTCCATATCATGCTGAAACTGCCAAAGGAACAGAAAAAGCCCTGCTAGTGGAAAAGATGCCTTGTAGTTTGGAGAGAAAAGCCCTTCCCGTCAGTCTGCCTATAACATGACATAGTTTCCATCCTCCTCCTGAGTGGGCATGCAGCTGAGGCCTCCTAAAGCAGACTGTGCTTGGTGAATGATGTCTGCTGTGTTCCATGCCTGTGCAAAACAGTGGATAAAGGGTATTTCACAGAAAGGGAATGCTATAGCTCCTGTAGCCAGTAAGGGCAAGATTCCTTTGCTATATTCACTTGGATTTGGCCTCTTCCTGCAGGGCACCTGCTTGGTACAGAGGGTATCTACATGAGAACTTTCCTTAACCTGGGTGAAGCACATACAGGATGTCTGTAGCTCTGGGACAATCTAGTTTTTTCCTCTTAAATGCAGCACCTTTGTTACTGAGTTTTGTCTCATTATTTTTCCCGAGCTCATTTACCAGCACTGTTTCTGATGCTGGCCTCCTCAGCCCTTGCAGTTTCCCTCCAGCGTTTTTGAGCTATGCCTTCTTCTGAGATGTACTTTTCTTATACTACTACCCCAAACACGAAGAGGAATACTGAACAACACTGGGAGCAGGACCAGATCATGTCAGGAAACACGTCCTCCCAGTTTGAAAGTCAATGAAAACAATGTGGGCACTTGGCAGCTCACTACACGGTCACCCTGTGCTCAACACCATGTCTCATATGAGGCTGTTTATACAGCTGCTTGTTAATTTTTGATTGAATCCCTCATTACTAAGTTCAGGTACAGCAACATTCACGTCTGTAATACCTCTTTGTTTTCCTAAGCTAGTGGTTTTGCTTTTTTGCCCCTGTACTGAGAGCTTCAGGGATAATCCATAAAAGAAAAAGGCGTACCTCTCCATGTGCTGGTAATAATTGCTTAAGAGCTGTTCTGCCATAAGCAAGTCATCCCTTACAAAAGAATGAGAGCACTTCAAATGCAGCAGCCTCAAATGCTGCCACCGCAAAAGTCTTTTCCTTTGTGTCCCTAGTGAAGAAGAAGGGGAACATAATTCAAAGCAGACCAGCAACACACCAGCCCCAACAATGAACTCTGGCTTCTTTCCAGCCTAGAAGAGCAGTGAGCACAAACCCCTTGCTGAGCGTGCTGCCTCGGATCCTGCCACGTTCAAGCGAAGGAGATGTTGACATCAAGTGCTGTACGAAGACAGGCTTCAGGAGAGCTGAAAGTTTACCATAGAATCATAGAATGGTTTGGTTTGGAAAGGACCTTAATATCATCTAGTTCCATCCCCTGCTATGGGCAGGGACATCTCACAATAGACCATGTCACCCAAGACTCAAACACTGCCAGGGATGGAGCATTCACCACTTCTTCAGGTGACCTGTTCCAGTGCCTCACCACCCTCAAAGTAAAGAATTTCTTCCTTATATCTAACCTGAACTTCCCCTGTTTAAGTCTGAACCCATCACCCCTTGTCCTATTGCTTCAACTGTTTTGTCTGGGTGTCAGAGGGCTGCTTGGAGGTGGGTTGCCCAAAGGGCAGGTAGTGTGGGGCCCCTGGCTGGAACAGACACTGCTGCGCTTTCCCAGCTGGGCTGGGACTGCAGAGGCCGAGCTGACAATGAGGTCCTCTCCTTCTCCCCAGTAATGTCCTGCAGGAAGAAAGCTTTCTGAAGGCTGTGGCAGCCTTGGTGAGCAACGTGGGACCTGAACCACCAGGCTGGAACAGAAACTGCATGGAGAAGCAGTAGACAAGCACTGCACAAAGAATTAGCCCTGTTAACTAGCACACACTCCTTACAGGCATGCCACAGGGAAATCTTGGCCAGCATTTCTAAGCTTTATCCATCTTGCAATGGTTTCCAACCTTGCTGTTGTTTACAAGCTTAACAAACTGAAGACTGTTTGGAAAAGATCACTCCTTAATCTGCCTTGTCTTAAGACCAAGAGGAGAGGAGGAAGGCAAGGTCATGCACATCTGAGGCCAGCACAGAAACTCTTATTTATTTTCCCTAGGCTGTTCTAGATTTTAACTCCTTCCAGATACATCAAAATAATCAAGATTTTAATTTGGTGGGCACTGTGACAGGGTGAGGAAACCCTGACACTCTGTTATCAATTAATTGGTTTTGGAAGGCTTAAAATTTCACCCCGTTCAGTCCCTTTGTGCTGGTTCAACTCCTGAGACTAAACATGCAGTAAAATGCCGGAGGACCATTTCCTGTCTCCTGCTTCCTACAAGCTGTGGGTCAGCTTCACAGCAGCACTGCAAGATGTCTGAAGGGAACACCCTTCCAAGAGTCTAATTACACACTCCTACCAGGTTAAAGTGAAAAGCCGTCCTCTCAAAACCTGCTTGGAGAACATGAATCCAGGCAGCGAGACAGGCAGCTGAACATAACACTATTTTTTTATAAGCCAAGTTGAAGGTTAGCTAAAAATCTGGCCTATCCCTTCCAAGGGTTATTTTGCTGTGTTGACAAGAATAAAGCTATTGGTAACGGAGCATTCAGAGTATTTGAGGCTGGTGTTTGTCTGTCAGTCACTCATCCTCCAAAACAGACTTGTGAACATTTGGAAGGCAAGTAGGATGTATGGTCCAACCCCTCCTAGGAAGGCTGAAAGAAGATAATGTAGCTATAAAAGCTGAAATAAACCTGCGGATAAAGCAAGGAAAGAAAGGAAGAAAAAAATTTGTTAAGGAGGAAAAAATACTAAAACCCCCAGAATGGCTACAAAAAAGGTAGGGTTCAGAGGAAGAAAGCAGTCAAGTACAGGGAAAATCAAAAGAAATTGTTTAGGGAAAAAATGAAGATGGAGAAAGTAATATAAAAAGAGAAAAGGTGCGGAGATTACAAGAGGGGAGAAAAGTGATCATAGGAAAACACAGTGCTCAGCTTTTCCTGGTGTAGAGCAAGGTCTGTGTTCACACAGCAGGAATCCACAGGCCATCAGCTGGCCACACACACCGAATCAAACCCAGGACAGGTAGGCCTGGCTGCCCGAGCGCCAGAGGCCAGGATCAACTTTGTGGCTGGGGCGTTCCAGGGATTCCATATTTGTCACACCTAGAAAAGCAAAGGCCTCCAGATGTGGAAGCTGTGCTGCATGGCGACTCCCCTTAGAGCCAGGAGTGCCTCAACATGTAAAGTATTTTCTTTAGAAAGAAAGAGTTCTGTGCCTTAGGCACCCTAAAAATCCAGGCCTAGGTGGGTGGCTCGAGTACCAGCCTTTTCATCCTGCTCTCTAACACAGCTTGCTTCTCGGCCAGGTAAAAGGGCTGGAAGGAAATTGGTTTCCTGCTTGTGCTTCTCCTTATCTCCTTCTGCCAGTACAGTAACCTCTGCAATCTGCGCCACCTAAACCAGCCTTTTGTCTCCCTCCTCTGCACCTCTAAAGGATTCTGTAGCAAGAACATATTGTCTCCTCTCCCTCAGATATTCAGAACTAAGCTTTAGTGTCACCATTGTTTTCCCAGACATCCTTTGCATTCCCCTTTGGTGTTCCCTACACACAGGAAGTGTTCTGCTGCTTAACCACATGTTAAACATGACTGTATCTTACTGTACCTGCTAGAAAGGGGCACAGGAACCTGATAGGGGGTTGCTCCCTGCACCTCTTTTTCAGGGCAAGTCACCTGCTGGCTTGCTCCCTGGTCACAATATCAGCTCCAGCCTTCCCTACACCTATGTACACCATGCAGTTAAAGAGTTTCAGAGCCAAATGATATTCAGTGCTTAGCACAGCAATCTCTGCTGTGACTAATCCTGAAGTTAGACACCTTTTCCCAGGGATCCCATTGCTGGTGCACACGCAGCTCCCTCTGCCTGAATTCATGGCACACAGTGGAGGAGAAGGTGAAGCAAACTCAGCTTCTTCAGCTGCTGCCTGTGCCCATGGTAATGCATAGCTAAAGCAACAAGCTGCCTCACAAGTGGCTGGAGTGAGGACAGCCCTGGTGGTGTAGATCCTCTCACATGGGCTGTGCTGGGAGGAATCAGTTCAGCTAAGGATGCCTAAGGCAGTAACTGTGGTCTGCAGAATCAGGGCAATAATGCAGAGTAGCGGAAAACCCTGAAGTGCACAGCCATGCCTTCATATGATGAAACGATTAACTGAGTGGGTTTGAGCCAGCAGGTTTTGCCATTAAGGCACCACTTGTGACAACAAAATGTTCACAGGCAAACTGTTGCTTTCCAGACATAACCTGAGGGATGAGGAGTAACTTTACTGAGGCTCAATTTCCACTTCAATCTATAAAGTTGGTCTAAACAGATTGAAAGCTGAGTCACTTAGAGCTATCTTCACAAGGAGCTCATCAATTTGTGTAAGCCACCAGCCCCAGGCTACAGCATGTGGCTGTCCCGGCTTTCACCCTTCAAAATAGCACTGCTGAGGTCTGTGGAGCTCTGTGGGTTTAGATTAGTGATAGCAAGGGAAATAATAGCCTCAGTGCATGAAAACAGTTCTGGTCCTGCTCCTGTCAAAGTTCATCTCAAAGCTCTCAGATGTAGCCAGGCTGACCCAGCCAGCTAGGCCCCACAAGCAAGGGTCAGAAGAACACACCAGTGATTGTACAGGAGGAAAGCCCTGAGAAGGGGCATGGTTACACTCTTCCCTCTGCTCTTTAAGTCACTGGAATCTCACACCTGCATATTGCTAAGCTTCCAAACTGCTTATCACTAGTTCTGAGCTGAGCCTGGAAAGCCAGCTACAGCCTAAGACAGCACAATCCAACCATGCAGTGAGAGGCTTTTCCTGTGCAGATCAGCTTGTTCTCCAGCAGGACACAGGTCATGCTGTGGTCAGAAGGGAAGTGGTGAGAAAAAGCAGCATTGTTAGTGGAAAAGGCACGATTCAAACCCAGACCTCCACACTCCGCACTAGTTCACACAAGTCCTGTGGCACCACTTGGAAGAAAACTGGGGAATGAAGTTGTTTTGTGAGCAAAGGCCCTGAAAACCCTCGTGGCTCTGTCATTACCCTTCTAAAGAGGAGTTTCTTTGATGCAAACAGTAATCCATCCAACTGGCTCTCCAGAAAGAGAGGTGGGGCTGCCAACTCATGAGGGTGAAATCCTGTTTGCTTCACTGCAAGGGCCTAAAGGCACCTCAGCCAACAGGCTGTAAATACTGCTTACAGCAGATTTGCAAGGTGGAAACACTTTTGAGACATTTTACTGCAGGTAAAGTGGAGTAAATATGACAACGGGATGAACAAATTCTAAATATTGAGGTGTTTAAATAAATAAAGGGTTCACAGGTTTTCAGAATCTATTATGCATGGTGTGCTGCGGTTGTCCAGCTGTGCACCAAGGCATAAAACCATTTTAAGGGGGTAGAAAATTACTTTCAGGCTCAGAAAGCTGAATAAGTTTGTGAGGTGAGAGCTGGTCCAGGCCTTTGTTATCGATGGACAAATGAACCTCAATTACTTCCCTACCAGAGGAGTCACAATTTGCTGGGCATTGTGGCCAAATAACAAATAACAAGGCTAGAATGAGACTATTTTCTTTTCTAGACATGTTGAACAAGAAGAGGGTGTCTGTGGGCCATTGACATCCCAAGGTACAAGTTGTCCCTGGAAAGTGGTTCAGCCAAAGGTAGAAATATGCAGCCAAGCTAATTCATTGATTACAAGCAAAATCAGTCCAGAAACAAGCCGATTTATAGCTTCATAAAAACACAGAATACTTTAAATGCTATGGTGAAGCCAACAGTTAGTTGGAGAACTAGAAAAAAGGTCATTATAATCCTTCTGGGATGCAGTTTTCCAGTTAACAGTATGCCAGCCCAGTGTCACCATCAGAGCCTCAAACAGGCTTCCTGACTTGACAGACCACTGTATTTCTCTGTGACATTAAAATGTTGTCCCGAATCTGGTGTTTTCCCTGTGCCTGTGTCTGCAGCCACACTGCATGATCTCAAAGGGAACACAGCTAACTGAAGGTGGGCTGCTCTGACCTGAGCAACTCTCTCCTTATATTTGTGCTTTTCTCTTGGCATTTTCAGCAAGGTTACAATTAATTAAAATTCTTATTCAATTAAAATTTTTTATAACAACAAAAACAATAGTGGCAAAAACTGCTTGGAGAAAAGCTTGCGTGAAGTGAAACTAGAGAGCGGTACCCACAGTACCATGTATTGGTACATGTGCAGCTAGTCCACAAAGTAAATGATGTAGTGAAGGGGGAAGCAAGTAGAGGCTTGGCAGCTACTGAAACAGGTACAGAATTTTGCACTACCCTTTGTATTTCCTCTTCTGCCTGTAACTCACAGTTCAAGTGCATGGAAATAGAGCAGCTTTCACTACAGCTGGATGAATGCATGCGTCTGACAGGGAATTGAGACTTGGCCAGTTCTTCTGCTCCTTGTCCTGACAGTCATCAGCCAAAAAGGTTTGTACAAATCCCTTTCCTCCCCCTATGGGCCTTGGTTTTCTCCCTGTAAAATGCAGGCAACACCACTTTCCTATCTTGTATTAATTTGCTGTAAGAAGTAGAGGGGAAGAAATGCATGTTACTGAGTGACTCTCTTTCCTTTTGCCTTTGTCAGATCCATGCTATAGCTGAAGGAATCTTTGTTGTGCTCTGAAAGCCCCGCAGCAGACTGGCACTGTCAAAACTCGTGATAATGGCTCTACTGGGGATCCAGGCCCTGCTCATGCGGGAAAGCAGCAAGTCTCCATAAATAGCTATTGCTATTGCCGAATCTGAATAATGAACACTTCTGCAATTTCATGAGGAAAACACTATGTTGTCACAAAGAATGTGGAGGGCAGCCAGCCTCATTCTGATAGTGGAAGCAGCCCTGCCCCTGGCTCGCCTTGCAGAGGGCATGCCTTCCACGAAATGCCAGCAAAGGGGTGATGTTCCTTCCCCTTCCTCTTCGTTCTTCTTTAAAACAGTTTTTTTTTTGGCAGGCACCACTCCCACACCAGTGATTCAGAAGCTTCAGGGAAATAATCATACTCTGGTCTGATGGATTTTAGGGCTAAAAATTAAATTTTGCAATCTCCAGACTAAGACAGAAAAGAGCCAGAATAATGGATCTCTTGCCTTGAGTAGGATTACCAGAGCCCTTTACCCCCTTCACTGCTTCAAGACAAAAGACTTTCAGGGAGGGATGAAGTATGTCATAACCATGCAGCCATGTATACACACAAGTCAGGGAAAAAAATCCCTTTATTATTAGATGTCTTGCAGATTTTTATGAATTTAAAGAGATGATTGATATGAAATTGCTGCTCTAAAGCATCATAAATCTCTTATTTAAGGTACAATAAACACACATGCTTCTTTCCATTTGGATTTTTAAGATTTATGGGTCCAATGTCTCTGCTGCTACAGACAGTGAGATATTTCCCCTCCCAAAATCCCTGAGGTGTCTCAAATTTACATGTGTTCAGGGGCTTTTAAGGAAAATCCAGGAGGTATCATGAGACTTGCAAGAAGAGCAGGAATGGGAATCCTGCACTGGCTTCTGGGCATAGTGAGTACTATGTGAGTTTTCCTCACGTAGTGAAACTACGTAAGTAGAGCCACAGAATCTAATGTTACAATTGATCTTTTAAAAGAAACAAATAAGGAAGCCCAAATTTCTTATTATACACAATTAATTACTTAAGTAAAGGTGCAGTTATGTTCATTGACTCTGCTCCAAAATTTTGCTGTCAAGTTTAAACGCATAATCCTTTATGCCTGTTTTAAAGATGATCAACCCTGCTGCTTAGATGACGCTTCAAAGAGGGATCGGGTTTTTTTTCTTACTTAAAATCCAGCAGGTAATCAGATAAGAGGCTCTCAGGCCTCCACAGCAGGACGGAACGTGCAAGCTCAGTGCATCAGCTTCATTTCCTCCAAGAGTCAAAGGTAGCAAAGAGTCATGAGAAATACTTCCTGAGAACAGAAGTGGCCATGACAAACAGGCCTTCCAACCCAGGGAGGCAACAACCTGTTCTTCCAAATACTTCAGGGATCACTGGCATTTTATTGCTTCTGATCCTGCACACTTCCTTGTTTAAAATACAGTAGTGTGTTGAGAATCCTATCTCTCACCTTCAGCTCAGCTTTGCAAACAGCTCTGCTTTTGTGTGGGACAAAGAGACCACGTGCTGAGAGCTACAAAGCCCCTTGCCAAGCGGCATTGAGCATGAAGACATGAGCATGTACCTAGAGCTGGCTGAAACAGAACACGTTCTGGGAAGAGAGAATTAGTGGTTAGGATGTGAAGGAGAGAGGGGATGGGTGACCTCGGGATGTGACCCTGGTCTGGCCAACACACTGCCAGATGCACAGGCTGGTCCCTCAACCTCTTCCCACCACAGTGTCCACACCTGTAAAATGGAGCAACGATACTGGTCTCACCTGGTGGAGTGCTTTGAGATTCACTAATGAAAATGCTTTGAACAGGTATTGCTCTCATCTATTCATCTAGTCTTGCCACATCAAAGCAAATCACTCATTAGCCAAAATATCCTACCCCTGGGTAGTGGGGTAATCCCACCGATTGCAGGGAATTGCACAGCTGCATGTAAATGAGAACATAATCCAGCTCCAAATTGGCTTAGCAAATGTCTCTGCCTCACTTTCCAGATTGCAGGGCTCTTCCATAGAGACTTCCATTTTGCTTTTACAAACATAAGCAATGATGTGCATGCACAGGACACAAAAGACCCCAATCCAGCAGACATAAAAGCCTCATTTTAGTCCCTGAGCAGTCATGTCATCTTAAATGGGCCTGTACATGTGACTAAAAGTATGCATAGGCAAAACAGCATATACATAGGCAAATACTAAGGGAAATATTTCTACAATGTTATGCATAATCTAAATATTAATTTATATAATATTTATATAATGTTTGGACATATTTAGGGCTAGCAGCTGGTTATAAACCAGAGAAACTGGCTAGCGCAAGGAAATACTAATTAAAATTAGAGTCTTTATTCACTCATAGGTTTTCCTTCCCATTCTGTTCCTCTGCTTTTTGATTAGGAAATAATCATCACATTACACAATATTTTCCTCATTAAACTACAAAAGCAACAAAGATCCCTTGCTTCTTTGGCCAATTAGTGCCCATGTAAAATCATCAGTAATACAAATCAAAGTGTACTATAGCTCAGACCTAATAAGCCATCTACGCAAAATCTAGGCTCTTCATTTTGCTGTTACTACAGCAGTTCTTTCTTCTCTACCCCAGAGCAGCCAGCACTGAACATTACTCCTAGGAAACTAGGAAATAAAATTGCAGGGGCTGGGGGCTGCCAGTCATCTCCAGCTTTGGCAGTGCTCTTCCGTGGCTTTGTTTTAATCAGCAAACCCTGAATGAACCCTTTTGCACTCTGCCTGGGCCTGTGGGGAGGGTGTCTCAGGACACGAGGAGCAAGAGGGAGCTCAGGGAGCTTGGAACAGCTTCTGCATTTTCTTCAGGGCACGTACTGCAAACAGGGCCCTTTGTTCCTGGGGCCTGGTACCCGCTTTTCACCACAAACAGATCCCTTCCCGGCCTCTCCTTTTCTTTTCGTCCAAGAAAAAGGCCATTTTCAGACTTTCAGAGTTACATCCACCCCTGCCCCGAATCCGTGTAAGTTATTCTCACTTAAACCAATTTTGTTCTCCCACTGAGAGCCAGGGTGTTGCGAATTACACTGTGCAGAGCTGGTCTCGCCCACCCGACACCCATTTTTTGACCAATTTCTTCTGACATCTGAACCATCTTCAGATTTACTTCTGAATTTGGTCTGAACTGGAGAATAATGTGCTGAAACTCTGCTAAAAAGCAGCACATAATTGATCTCTGCCAGAAGGTGGATTTGGCATTTTTTATTGGTTTTCAGGGAAAATGAATGGGGAGGTGCTAAGAAGAGTGCTGTGAGGTTCATCTCCTGTTTCCTAGTTCCCCAGCTACGTTATAGAAGGCAATTAAGCAGTGTCTGCTCATCAGTGTGATTGTATTTATTGAAGCTGGCTAATAAGCCCAGAATTAGCTTTCCTTGTCAAAAAAAATGTTTCAGTGAAGAATGTTTTCAGAGTGGATTTAGTTCATCTACTTGCCTGCAAGTAATTAGGTTTACTATTTGTCCAGTGGTTTTGAAAACCCAGGCGATAGGTTCCCCTGATGTGTTTCTCAGTCTGCTCTTCAAGGTCCCCAGGTTAGTGCATGTCATAGAATCATAGAACAGTCTGGGTTGGAGAGGACATTAAGACCATTCAGTTCCAACCCCCTGCTACAGGCAGGGACACCTGCCATTAGACTGGGTTGCTCCAAGCCCCATTCGACCTGGCCTTGAACATTGCCAAAGATGGACATTAACAATTTCCTTGGGCAGCCTGCATCAGTGCCTCACCACCCTCACAGGGACGAATTTCGTCTTTATACCTAACCTAAATCTTCCCTGCTTAAGTTTGAAGCCATTCCCCTTTGTCCTATCACTGCAGTCCCTGATGAAGAGTCCCTCTCTGGTGTCCTTGTAGACCCCTTCAGATACTGGAAGGCTGCTATGAGGGTCTTCACGCAGCCTTCTCTTCTCCAGATTTCAGTTTCTTGGCTGATTTTGCTGAATCTGGAAGCCCAAAGGCACCAACCTCCTTGAAGTGTTATGAAAATACAAGGCAAGGTAGAGGAGAGAAACCCTCCCCATTCCATCTCTCAGGGACAGGCACATACCCTGGAGGAACCAGACTGGTGCTCACTCTTGAGACGAAACTTTCTGAAGCTGGAATGCACCTTCTCCACTGCACAAGGCATGATTTGATTGATCTGGAGGTTTAAAAGGAGAGGGGAGAATCATCCAGAATATATGCCTCTCTGCAGAAGAAACCTCCTTTCTGTGCTGGATGTGGAGCTCCTACCATGATAGCATCTTGCTCAGGTCACAGTTTGCAAGTGCTCCAGCAGAACCCTGAGTTAACAATCACTGTTACAGAACTGTTCTGCTTCTTTACTAACTTCCTCTGGGTGGTTCTTCATGGAGGGCAGCCTTCCTCCATCACTATGAACTTCCATAATCTAATTACTGCTAGACAGAAGTGTGAAGAAGAGTGTTTCCTCTGGGTCTCAGGAGCACAGCAGGTGGGGCAGCCAACTTGTCACGTACACACATCATTTTGTTGAAGTGAGTGGGAATAGTGATGCACACTGCAAATCCTACAGCTTGTCAAACAGATGAAACCCCATTAAAAGCTAGGATTCGGTTTGGAAGCCCAAATCCCTTTGATTTTTCTAGGAAGGGCTATGGGAAATGTAGTGATGGTGAAGGGGTGGAATTTGCCTATTTCAGCCATGATTCGCCTTGGTGCAAAGCATGCAGCACCTGCAGCTCAAGGCTGACCTGGTATGTTTATCTCAACACATCCAACCACCTCTTGCCATGTGCTCAGATCTTTCAGCCCAAATTAGCAGCGGCTCTGCTCCTCCAAGTGGAACAAATGTCACTGTCGTGTTTCGCTTGGTCTCCTGCTGTTGCTTTGTTTTATTTTGAGTCCTGCTGCCTGTCAGGGAAGAAGCATGATCCTGATTTTGTGAGGTTCAAATGAGGAATTTTACTTTCAAGCTGAACAGCTCACTGCAAAACGGTTAATGACCTTTTTTTTTATGGGTATCCTGGAAAATGGAATCTTTTTCTCAAAGACAGACCTTCAGGGCTTTTTCTGCTCTGCTTAAGCCATCATTCGACTGCTGTCCTCAAATCAGCTAGGCAGTATGGGCACTGAGGGTGTGATGTCCCCACCATGCCCTGTGCTAGCAAACCACAGTAAGCAAATCCTTTGTCCAAAGGCAGTACAGAGGCAAATCATTCCACTGATAAAAACCTTAGCCTCTAAAAAGCATCAAAAAGTATGCACCATTTTGCGTTAATGGGATGTATTTGCTGTGCTGATCAGTGCTTAAAACACCACTTCCTTGGCTAGGTATGCAGAAACACACATCATCTGCAAAACAGGAGCGTGGCAGAACAGTTCTGTCTGCTGCAGAGGAAATTTTGTTAGTCTGACACAATCTCAGAATAGTTAAACAGGGCAAAACAACGTGTATTTGTGCTCAAGTCCTGATGATGTTTATTTACTAGGACAAATATAGCTGAGGGTAGCAACTTATCAACGCTTGCTTTATTTCAAGAGCAAATTGCTACCATGGAACCAGACACTTGATGTTTCCCTGCTATCGCCCAACAAAGAGAGCTCACTTTACTAACTCGGCTAATGACCAGCAAAGTCACCTCACGTGGATTAGGAAAATAAAAAGAACAAAAGGTTCAGAATGAAAAATAACAACTTCCTTTGCTTGCTTTTGTGATCAAACAGTGGGGAATTCACAGCAGAAAACTGCTTTGAAATATTCATAATAACAGTGAAAATAAATGGCAAGATCTTGGTTCTATTAAGCTTTACTGAGCTTGAAAACCCTCAAGTTTGGCTGCTGGAAAGTGTATGAGGATTCATTCAAAAGGCAATAATCAGCAGAGAGGAATTAGTGCCTTCCAAAAACTGCTCTAACTACAAAGATTTAAGCAACATCCATTACATTGTCCCTTTATACTGGCTCATGGCCCCAAGTTCCACATGTATCATGTTTATTATGGCAACAAAGCAAAATGACCAGAGAAATGCCAACAAATAATGCAAAGCATCTTTGAATAAAATCTTCATTGGCGCTTCATTAATTTGGTGAGTTGCTGGACTCCAACCTGGCTTTTCCTGGAGTGTGGAATATGCTCTGTCCTGCAGAGCCTGACTGCATGTCCATGCCTGCAGCTGGCTCCTGCATGCAGGACTGCACACTGGCACAATTCTAGCCCTTGGGGCAGACTCCCCTGCCCATTCTTGGACTGACCAATGGAGTCCTCACACCACAGCTAGGACAGACAGGTTGAAGATGCTCCCATTTTGTTCTGTGCAGGCATTAAAAAAACACATTATTCTCCTTCCCCAGTTGTGATAAGAGCTCTGTTCCACCATGTTCTGTAGTACCCACAGACAGATGTACTTAAGAGATTTATAATGTAAGAAATCAACTGGAAATGGAAAGTTCACTATCAGACAAAATTGGTTTGTCTGTCTGTTAGACGGCATACTTATCTACTAGGTTTCCATGGATGTCAAGCACTGATCAGTTATCTCAGTACAAATCTACAGATTGTATGTTGTCTCATTCTGTGTTTGAAGGCACGCTTCCCTCCTGAACAGCAAACATTTTACTGCTATTCTTTAAGTCACATGACTAAATATTTTGCCCCTTTTGCTTTACTGTTGACATGTTTCTAGGATAAAAAAAAAAGGAGCAATTTGCATGCTTATGAATTCTCCCCCCCCATGCAAAAAATTATTTATAGCACAGCCTTTTAGCTGAGGAACTCAGAATGCTTGGTGAACTGGTTGGTGAGTCTCCTGGCCCTCAGAATCTTTACCATAGCAGCTACCCTAACAAGACAGCAACCTGAATTCAGTCTTGAGCATGAACAATGCATGTGCCAAACCGTACTGCAAAGCATCATGCGGGTCTGCAGAGCACATCTGGTCCTGAGGGCTGATCTGCAGACTGGTCCAGAGCAGAGTCTGAGACTTGTGTTGTCTCTTGATTCACCTCTGGGTTTGTATTTCCAAACTGAAGACTTTTCTGGGACAATCCAGCCCCTGAAAAAATGCTCCCATTGGGCCAAGTTGGAATGATTGTATGACAAATCTGTCAATCAAGGCTAGGTTAACACTTCCCTGACACCAGAGAGAAAATCTCCTCCTGGTTTCCACACCTACATTGCTGCTGGTTCAGTGTAGCAAGTAGTGCCCAGACTGAAAGCCTGATTTTTCTCACTGTTTAAGTGAGTTTGCTATATATTGGTCTGTGCTCCAAAGTGCTCCTGTAGTTTGTCCTGTGTCATACGGTGTCTCTCAGGGGGCAGCATGTGTGCAGTGTGTAGGCCCTAGGAAGATGTGAGGCTACTACACCGGGTAGCTTCCATTTCAGCGCAAATGTGTCACTAGGGTTGTTATAAAGGGTTACAAGATGAAGAAGAGGCCACAGTGTTTTGCTTCATCTTCTGTGTAAGACAGCAATCAGCAGCCCTTTTTGAGTGCAATCTTGAAACCACTTTACACTGCCTATCAGAGCAGTGGGGGCCATTTGTGGTCTGCAAATGGACTTGAGAAACCCACTGAACTAAAGCATCCCATAGCAGATGGTATCCCTATATGAGAAGTTTGTTATGGATCTCAGGGAAGGGGCCTTACAGAGATCACTAAACTTGAAAAACACGAGTCCCTCTGTTTCTATCCCTGGGTTTTATATTAGAAAAGGCACAGGGTTTGTGAAAGACAAGGAGAGCCTAGGGTCCACCTTACACACACCAAAGAGATGCAGACAAGAATAAAAGATAAGCCCAACAAAGGCGCTTGATGAAAAGCCAACTATATCAACAAACCCCAGTTACTGCAGCTTGGTGACTACGCTGCCCAGTGACTCCTGTTCAATAAAAGGCTGATTCTCCTCCCTTTCGGAAAACAATGTGCTCCACACAGTGAAATAAATAAGAGCCCCTCGCCAAGCCCCTGGCCGTGTCAGGGGATGTCAGGCTCTGCTCGGCAGCTAACAAAGGCATCCGCATGCATCCAATCTCCTCCTGCCATCTCAGGCTGCCCTTGTTGTGCTGAATGAATTTTTTTTCTCCTAATGGAAATGAGGTAAATCTCCAGTGCAGATAATCCTCCATTATAATGGTAGTACATAGGACAGGGGCCAAGCAATGTAAAGAACAAGCCAAATCTCTTTCACTTAAAAGTCTGGCCTGAATGTGATAATGTAATGATTTCAGTCTGGATGTTTCAAATGCCATTCAATGGGATCGGCTTAGCATATAGATATCAGCTAAAATAATTATGAACGAGGAATTGAACAGATAGCATCAGCTGACTCCTCCTTCCCAATAAAGCTGGTATCATTTTGCAAATCATCTAGGAGACCGCTTGGTCTAAACACGGGTCAGTCCAACCCAGCTGGCAGCCTTTCCCCTCTGTTCCCCTCTGCTTCCTGTAGAAGATCAACAACATGCCTCTTAACCACAGGCAGAGGACCCAGGGACCTTCTTTGAAGCCAAAGTTCCTGATTATTTTGTGCCTAACCTTTTTCTAGCCACTGCTGATCACACTTTGTGCTCAGAATCTGATCAAAAGCACCCTGAAGTCCTTGGGAAGATGTACATTCATGTTCTGAATCAAGCCGATAATACCGTGATTTTCTTCTAGCAATGCAGGCTTCCAAAAGCATGTCAGCCCTGGCTTAGGAAGTTTAGCTTCCTAGTATCTGTCAGAGCTAGCTATTATTTCTGTTTTACACAAATAAAACAGCTCAAACCCTGATACTACTTGCAAGCATAAAATGGCTTTCAATTACAATTAGCAGGCTTTTAAATGGGATTGTGGTGATACCCCAAAAGAAGTAAAATACTTATGGGAGAGACTAAGGTATTAGAATAACTGGTTATAACTTTGCACAGCTGGCAAAGAGCAAGATAAAGCTGAAATAAATTGATGATCATCACTTTCTGGAGCAATTAGTTTATCTTGAGAGAGAAAACACCATGCTGGTTCCCTGCTACAACAGCTTATGCCACTAACCATTTGCACACCTCTCCCACAAAACAGGAAACCAGTAGCAACCAGAACAACCAGAATGGATCACTTATGACATCCCATACCAGAGTAAACTGAGGGCAGAGGTAAGATGAGTAAAATGCTGCCATTCTGATTTTAATATAGCCAATTAACATTGTTCTGATGGCTACTCAGGATGGAAAGCAACAGGGATTATGTTCATTGTCCATGTCAAGTTTTCCAGCTGGCCAATAAACCCAGTCCTTTAGGAAAAAAATCTTGGACACTGGACAAGCTTTGGAATGATTACAAGCCCGAGATCTGTTGTTCTGGTTGAATATGTTACAAACCCTAGGCATATAATAAAAGAAGATCCTTATTTGAATGTTTTTATCTTCCTGATCATCTAATTTAGCTCCTTCCAGGGTGGTCACTTACTCTTTTCACTGTTGCCTTCATTTGCTAGGTTTAGAGATGAAATCAAGACTTGTTAGTAGCCTTGAGCAGAGTGTCAATGCTAGTTTGAATTCTCCTTGTCTTCTGTTTAATTGAATTTTCATTTGTATCTCCTCAGTCATTTCCCCTCAGAGGCCTCTTCCCTTCCTGACCCCCTTTTCTCCACTCATCCATACAGTTCATACAAGTGTTTCTGGCAAGCACCAGCTTCAGACACAGCAAGTTCTTGGGCACCTTCTACTTTTAGAAAACCACCAAGAGGCCAAATAACACCCGTGCCTGTTCTGTGATGCTTGAAGCCTGCTTTTCAGAAAGACCAGTCTCTTTATTAACTCTACTGCTCTCTCTGGATCATGTGTAAGACATGGAGGACTGCAGAGCTATGCATCTGTCAGTGCAGAGAACAAAGAGGTGCATGTGGGTCTACAGTCTCTGTTTTGCTGGGTCAGCCTAAGCCAGCCCAAAAACTATCTTGAGATCGTGGCTGGCTAGCACTCAAAATGCAGTCTAGCCACAAGCTCTCTACTAAAGATTCATTTGCCACAAGTGTAATCTTCCTTTCAGCTTTGAGTTTGCTTTCTTTGACACAGTCTATTAAAAATTCACTGAGATGTAACCACTGAAACCTTTCACCGTGAACTGGTATGGCTTCCTCCAACCACT
Source organism: Pezoporus wallicus (assembly GCF_028554395.1). Lineage (NCBI taxonomy): Eukaryota > Metazoa > Chordata > Aves > Psittaciformes > Psittacidae > Pezoporus > Pezoporus wallicus. The sequence continues at coordinate 158,116 of NW_026638968.1, read as the reverse complement.
TCCTTCCACTGCCAGGACTCAACGATTCCTGTCTGTGATTCCAGCCTCTCTCACGCTGGAAATGTTTAGTATGGGCAAAGGAAAGCCCCACCGACTTCTCCATCCAGTTTGGTAAAAAGGCTAGGAAAGATACAGCCTAGAACAGAGATTCACCAGTTCTTATTTCTACTCCAGCAACTGATATTGTTAAGAGCTTTTCTGTTCAGATATGTGATTAGGAGAAGCAAGAGGAAATTGAAGACAAAAATTTCAGGCTACTGGAGAAAGCTCTTTAATGTGATATCTACTTGCACTTAGGAGTGCCGTAAAACTGAAAATATCAGTGTCTTTAGGTCACTCACAAGTAAATCACGTAGAACACTGAGGAATATGTGATCAAGAAGAGTTCTGCATTAGGACAGAGCTGGACAAAAAGACCTTTCCATGGTCTACTCCATCACCGACTAGTACAATTTCTGATTTTAATTCATTATTCTGAAGTTGTTTACCATTTTGTCCATGACAAGGGCAACTTCCATCAATCAGTCCTTGGACCTGGAATCCCTGGCTTTTTATCAGAGAAAACTGAATTTCTCATTTGAATATTCACCTTTCTTGCTGTCATACATGGCACTTGATCCATCACTGAAAAGTTGACACTGTCTTTGACAGTGATGTTCTGTCAATCTGACACAACCTGAAAGACATTCTGGGTATGTTTTGCTAAGTGAAGACTACAGCACTTCAGTCATTAATAATTAAGAGTGACTTTGCTATTGGGTATAAGATCTGCCTCTGTTCCTGTGTACATTTACATTTATTTTTACACTCATCACACAGCTGTTGGATACATACAAACTGGGCAAATGGTCCAGTGTCTCTCCATTTACAGTCAGGACCACTACTCATGGTAAGTTATATTAAAGAGGTCTTCTAGCAGAAAACAAATCAGAAATTGGAGAAGGCTTACTTGTAACTGAAGCTGAACTGCAACAGTTTCTCTCCCTTTCCTCTGTGCTTTAGTGTTAGTTATGGAAGGATGTATTTTAAGAAAGGAAAAGCATATGGTACCATTTTGTCTTTTAGCCTGCAGAGTTTTAGGTCCTGCTTCTGCAGCCTTACTTAGGAAATTAGTCTTCAAGACTTAACCATGAAAAGGGGGTTTGCTAGATCTCTTTTGCTGCTGGCATTCTCTTCTTGTCACACACTACCATGCACATCCTAACACTGAGTGAGGTGTTGATATTTCTCCTGCCAGCCTTTGCCTTTCGTGACAGCTCTGACCCACTGATTCTTGGCACTTGCTTTGAGCCAGGTTCATGTAAAGGTGTCAGTGTCCAGGCTGTGCACTGTTGTACCAAGCTGTTGCCAGTCTTCTGGAGGACTCACAGGAAAAAAAACTTGTTTTGTTATCCAGAGCCTGAACTTGATCATTATTCCTTGTTTGACTCTTTCTTTTAAAGATCGGGCTCTGCCTCTTGTCTGCATTTCACTGTCTGCACTCAGTTCTTGTCCTGACTGGTGGTATCAAATGTTGTCCAGGCTGGCCATTTCTCTCCTGCTCATTTATACAGGATGTTACAAGTCAACAAAATGAGTATTTGGGGCCTCAATTTCCATTACCTCAGGAGGCAATGCAGGAACTTAGTTGAAGCTGGAAAGCAACTGGTGCAAAAGTCGATGAGAGAGGTGGGTTGTTCAAATTCAGAAACAAGTGGGGCTTTAGAAAACACTGAACAGTCTAGCGTGTTTTCCTGTTATTTCTTAATTTACTTAACACAGAGCATTTTCTGGGGAAAAAAAGCTCATTGCGTGAAAGCTTCTTTTAAGCAAAAAGGGAAACCAAGAGTTACAGAGGAAAGGGAGATGAGGCACGCTCCTCCTGGGCTTCTGTAAGGCTCATAATGTGACAAGTATTTCACAGGAAAGGCTTTCTAATCTGTTTTACTTACTGTAAGAGCACAAAAGGTATCTTACTGAGGCTGTGAACTGGTGAGCCCTAGTGAGGCAAGGGGAGGACTTGGATAGCTCACAGACTGAATGGGGTACAGGATGAAGATAGTGATTCTATACACAGGGCTCTTCCCTTTAAAAGGGCAGCAGAGAAGTATGCAAACCACCTTGGTCACCAGTGTTAGGCAAACCACAGCACCACCAGGTTTTTCACGCAAGCTTTAAAATCTCTCAAAATAGAATCTGAAAATGTTGTTCACCACTTGTATATTCAGGATTCTGCAGCATTTTGCCAACCCAGTGGAGGGAAGTTACCTTATAAATTACAAAGACTGCGTCTAAGGCTGAGGAAAACTAGGAGAAAAGTCTCTAGAGCCCAGGAGAACTAAAGCTTGTTACAAAACTAGAGAGATCATTCTACTGTGAAGCAAACCTGAGCTTTGCATTAGAAATGTAAATGTGATTGAAATAGCATAACCAGATTAAATAGATTTGACCTCCACAAGCATGAAAGATTTGTCTAAATACACTGAAACAGCAACAAATGGTTGCATTTTCCTGTCATTGTGTCAAGGATCACAGAAATTTATTTAAAAGAAAACAGAAATTTCAAGCCATTTCTTTTACATGAATAAGGATAAAATAAGGCTGATTTGGAAAAAAAAACACCTGTCATTTAAATGCCTAAAGGTACAGAAAGACTTTTGAAAACTGCTTTTTGAAATCTTCAAATATGACTGATTTACCCTCAGAAATTAAGCTCCAACACACAGAATTAGCTAGGAGTGACTGAATCTTTCAATACAATCTCACATCTCAACCTTCAGTACCCTACTGCCTTATGGGAGCATTTGTTGGACATTTCTTTCTGTGTTTTTTTTTGTTGGTTTTTTTTTGGGCGGGGGGGAGGTAGTGGTTGGGTTATGTTAACCCAGATCAGTGCCAGAGGTCTGGTTCACTGCACTGGTTCACATCCCCACACAAGCATCACCCTACTACCACAGCTGAGCAGGGATAAGCAGAGGTGACTTAAACTCACACCTTCAACAAAAAGAGATGTTAATCAAACCCCAGCTTAGGATTTCAGAAGGCTGCCTAGAAAATGTTGTATGGAATAAATCAAAGAAAACTACACCCAGAAGCAAAGAAACAAACCAAGGTGGTGTGAGGGGGAATTAAAAACAGTAACTAAATTTTCCCAGCTAAGCCTCGCTCTTCATGCATTCTAAGGGAAAACTGGCAATGCTGCACAGCATTGTCCCTCATATTTTCCAAATAAAGGCATAGTTTTTTAGTTAAAGCAGATGTTAGGAACACTGAATAAGGAGACTCATTTGGCTTTTCTTGTCACTGAATCATTGAATAACATGGGCTAGAGGTCCCTGCCCAGAGCAGAGCTGCTTAGATACGTAAGGTTGCACAGGTTCTTGTCCCAATGGGTTTTGAAAATCCCTCTGTGTATCTCTGAGAAGTGTCTGGCTTCATCTTATCAATTTGGATGTTGGAAATGAGCAGTAAGATTTCCCTTAGCTTCTCTTCTCCAGCTCTCTCAGCCCCCCTTCACTTAACCAGTGCACCAGCCTCAACACCATGGTGGCCCCAGTTTACCAGCGATTTACCCCTTGGTTTAGGGGACCCAAAACTCAACACTGCATTTCAGATGCAGGTTTGTGTCTACCAAAGAGTGGGGAACAGGCAAGATTTAGTCCCAAATGATTTCATACCACTTCATTTCCTGAAGTAATCAAATACATATATAAAATGCTACAAATAAACCTGCACTTCCTAAAACCAGACAGTATTTTTTTCTTCTCCTCATGCAACATGGCAAATAACTGTAACTTGAAATAAATTTAAGAGCTGAGAGCACCTGAGGCAAAAAGGAAATGAAGGTGGCAAGAAAAAGGCCACAATAATTTTTTTTTCTCCTGATCTATATTTTTCAAGTGGTGTACAAAACAAAACAGAATGAATATTTTGGCAAAGCTTGGATACACAGAGTGACAGTAAAACTGGGTGAAAGTGAGCACAAGCACAGATGATGTGATCTGATCAACACAGTTCAGGTGCATGCAAATCGATTTGTGTGCAATAACTCAGTTCTGCTCCAGCCCACTGATGTTGATGTGCACATTATTAGAAAACTCAATTGTTCTGGGGTTTGGGATCTGAGTGTGAATGAAACATGAGCTATGGCTAAGTTGGGACTTAGCTACATACAGATTAGCCGTATCTCCAATTTGGCAGAACTACAAGTCCTGTGCCCCTGCTTTGAGCAGCTCTGAGCTGTACAGTTGTTACTGTCTTGAAATAAGACAGCTGTGGGGCTCTGTGCTCCTGAACACCAACAGTGGGGAGCTAAGCACAGAGTGGGTTGTTGGGAGGACCAGGAGAAGCATTCCGCTGAAGGAGGGTTCTCCTGAAGAACAGATGGAGCAGGGTGTGTTTGGGAGCTTCAGACAGACTGTGCTGCACGGGCTTGTGCCCCAGTTAATGAAGGAGCCAATAAAAACATCATGATCTTTGTTATTATTTGAGTCTTGGTGTATTTATCCAGTTACAGTGGAATTTAAATGCACCACTTTGCCTGGGTTTGTATCACTCTTATGGACATTTTGAAATAGGTTTGTGGAGTTTCCAGTAAAAAATGGAAAAGGCTTCTTACAAAGTCCTATGCAGAAGAATGTAAAAAACTCTGAATATTCAATTATGGCAAAAGGACTCAGCTATTTGAATGATCACAGAGGGGCAAAGTAACACAATTTGATCTCACTGATCAGAACTAAAAGTACCAGTGTAATAATTCAACAGTATGATGGTGTTCTGAGGTGTATGTTCATCACGACAGTTTTCTTTCCTCCCAGTGATTTGTGCTTGTGTTACTGACAGTGTGATGGACAAGGCTCTGCAATGCCTACAGCACGGACATGCACGTTACAATGGTAAATATCTGTTCATTTTAGAATTTGTAGGCAAAGAGAAAGGGTCCCCATCTAACTATCACTGCACCTTATCAACAAGTGACTTATTTCTCATTCTTACCAGGGCCATGCGGGAAGGGCTCTATTTGGTCTGATTTAACTGCAGCTGCTTCACCCCTGCTGAATACCCTTTTGCGCTGCTTGTAAATATAAAGAGGTTGTAAGTAAGTAAGAACAGATTCCCAAAACATGCTGAATCAAAACCTCAGTTCTGCACTACTAAAGTAGCCAACCTGATTTTGTTACATTTAAAACTCTTTATGAGGATGGTATGTCCCTCTTCATTATGAGGGGCATTGTAGCCGGTAGACGTATTGTGGCTGAAGCTCAGCAGAAACATCCATGCTGTGGAGGAGCACGTGCCCTGTCATGGCCAGCCACAGAGGAGCATGACAAAGGATGGTGAATTCACACAGGCTTAGGTATTGAGGTCTTAAATTAGGGCATGCAGATCCACACTGTGGTGCCCCGAAAGTGATTTGAAAATCTCACCATGACCTTTGGAGAGACTCAGAAGCAGCCTGCACCAGTTCCACATAAAATTCATACAGATATGGTGGTATTTCATTGAGAGCCATCAAAATAATGTAACTCTACCACCTTTACTGTAAAGGCAGGAGCTGGATCACAGCAATGCCCATGTTACCAAGGTGGTGAGGAAAAAGGCTGTAATGAATAAGGAGCACTGCACTAGCAGTGAGGAATCATCACTACATCACAGTGAGCTACCACATGTCTAGCTCCAGAAACCTAGCCATAAAACCTATCATTTGTTACCTTGGTTATTCTGCCTAACACCCATTTTGTGCACTGAGCCTTTACTATGCACATTTTCTTAATGCTTTGAAATTGGAGCTACTAACGCAAATCTGCTCTAACAGGGAGAGGATAAATCACCACATTCTGCTAGGAGGTAGTAGACGTTTATTAGTTTATTACTTAAGTGATGCTTCTCCTCAATAGAGATATGTTCTTTTCTTGTCCTCTTCTGCAGCAATTTCCAGCTGATCCAGAAATGCTCCAAGTCTTGTAACAGACTATTGCAGTGTGTAAAAGTTGCTGTTGATGATGCTCTTGTAGATAAGAGCATTTAATGCAAGTCTGAAGTTGCTGTAGAGTTTCAAAGTATCTTGAGTCACTGCTCTGCCTTTCAGACTGTTTTAAGCACTGGGGGCTATGCTTCAGAGGAGGGATGTGCAGAGAGGTGAAATATCTGTTCCCAGCCCTCCTGCCAAGGTGCTAACACTGGGGTGATTAATCCTCTGAGTAGGGTATTTATTGGAGCAGTGAGTTCTGGACCAGTCAAAGACTGCTGACACACACACACACACACACACACCCCCAAAGCAGCCCTGAGGCATCCCTCATGGCCTCCCGATGTGAAACATGTACCCCTGCCTTTCTACACAAAGTATTCTGACACATGACAAAGAGAAGAAGATCCCTTTCCCTGTTATTAAATCCTGTATTTTCTACCAGTGTTGGATCCTGCCTCTGCCAAAACCTGTCCCCGTTTTTTCCTGAACGCCACAATCCTACACAGAGTCCATCAGCACCTTTAGGTTTCTCAGAGAACGGAGCCTAGCACCTCAACGCAATTACCAGCATCGGCGTCTGACAGACTTTCCCCAAAAGCAACTCCTGCAATATTAGCCAGCAGAATTTCACAGGATGGCTTGAGTTGGAGGAGACTTTAAAGCTTATCTAGTTCCAACCCACTGCTAGGGGCAGGGACACCTTCCACTAGACCAGGTTGCTCCAAGCCCCATCCAACCTGGCCTTGAACACTGCCAGGTACAGGACAGCCACAGCTTTTCTGAGCAACCTGTGCCAGCACCTCACCACCATGGTAGTAAAGAACTTTTTCCTAATGTCTAATCTAGCCTCTGTCAGTTTAAAGCCATTCCTCCTTGCTCTGTCCTAACATACCCTTGCAAAAAGTCCCTCTCCAGATTTCTTCTAGGCCCTCTTTAGGTATTGGAAGACTGCTATAAAGTTTCTGTTGAAAGATTGCACAAGTTACCTGTATCAAACACAATATATGCTAAATTGCCTTTGGCTCCCAAGGACACAGAATCCCACAGGATGGTTTGGTTGGGGAGAGGAAGGTTACTAATACCCAGAGCCCAAACTCATTAAGTTGTGGGGGGACCCCACATTACCCACACCTCTTTACTCTCTCCGAAGCTGCTGCAGGAGCTTCTAGTTTTATATTCAGATGAAAAGTCTTCTGATGAAATTACATAAATTTTGGTGACCAAGCAGAGCAAGACTTGCCCAAGAATAAAAAAAAAAACCAAAAAATAAAGCAATTTCCGCTCTGGCAAGACTTCTCTTTCCATGTCAAAAATACTATTGATTAGCAATTTGCAAATAGGCGTGAGTCAGCTTACTACAGTTTCCTGGGCTCCCTTCAGAGAGAGCACTCCTCAGTTGTTTCTCAATTAACTTGAAAGCTGAGGGGGAGGGTTAAGCATTTTTATTGGTAAGCTAAGAAATGCCTCCATCAAGAGTTTTATTCTATTATCGCAATAAGCACACAATTATGGCACTTTGGATTAGAGGACTTTTTTCTCCCTTTTGCTGAGCACTAGAAAAGCATTAGTTCATTTGCTTTGTGTTATCAGTAGCATTTTTCAGCCTTTTGCATTTTCTGATTTTAGGCAGAATCCTAACATCATCTTATAATCAGCACTGTAATCCTCCAACTACCCTGATTCTGCCATTTGCACAAATGGTTTTAAAAATAAAAGGAGAATGATTCAATTAACAGTTTAGTAGGATTTTTACATTAGGCAGAGCATTTCTTCAGCATTAGGAAAATGGTGGCAAAAAAAAAAATCATTAGTATTTCCCTCTAAGAAGGAAATAAAAGATTTTTTTTTCCTTTATGGCAAGAAAAATGGCCTTAGGTTTAACATGCCAATGCTTTTGCAAATAGCATTTCCAGACCTTTCTGGTTCCTGGTTTTGTTTCTGTGAATGACACTCAGCCATTTCCAGGATTGCACTGAGTGCCACACAGACATTTGAAATTCATCAGATCTCATAAAAACTGTACACTGAAGAGACATCAGCTTCAGTGTGGGAAGAACTTGGCCCAAAGTCTGATGAAGACAAAGAGAGGATCTGGGGTCAGTAGCACTCAAATTGATTTGAAACAAGTGAGGTTGCTGGTTTCAACCTTGCTAATGAAAAAAATAACCAACCTTCAAAGATAACCAAGCAGTTGAGATGTATTTTGTTTCTTTGTCTTCATTTGGGCTGTTTTTTATTTTGCTCCCAATTCTTGAGTCCTCAGGCTAGAATGAGGACACTTATTTTTTTCTCTGAAGTGAGGAGAGCTGGAAGCTTTCTTTCAAAAACAAAACCAAGAACTAAGCAAAGAAGCCCTGAGAACAGAGCTTGCCTAGTCATCATGTGAGTCCAGGCTCCACAGAAGCAATTTCAGGCTCTACAGGAAACCACAAATCTCAGGAGATTTGCAATTGCATCAGGAAGAGTGACAAGACTCCTAAATAGCCTGTACACCTGAAATTGAGAAGGTTTTGCCAATTCTCTTCTGCCAGAGCTTGTCTTCACACTCTCATAATGACTAAAGGACCAAATCCTGTCTTCTGCACTCAGGCTTTAACCATGGACTTCACAGTATAGGTCCTTCTGTGCAGTGCAAACTGCTGCTGGCTCATATGAAAAGCTTTTTACTTTCCTCCCAGCCTGAGCAGGAGGTGAATGAGCCCAGAATTGTGCAAAATCGAGCTCTAAGAGACCCTGCACTTGCATCAGGCTTTCTGGCTGCAAGTTCCCCAGCTTCAATGCTCATTCATGGTTTTGTATCCTGCAAATCCAGGAGAAACCTGTGCAGCTTGACACTTACAGGGGTACACGGTAACTCAGCAAAGTGGCTGGAGAAAATTAACTCTACCAGAGATAGCAAATTATGAGTCTGTAAGACATTGACTGCCTGGCTCTTATTCTCCATGTGACCAGCAACCTGCTCCTGCCTTGGACAGCAGTGAAGCATTTCTTCATTCCACCCATTCTCTTGACCAGACCAAGCAGAAGAGCCAACAGAGTGCCTCTACCTCCATTATTTGTCTCTTTGATTCCTCCCCCATTTTCATTATCTTCCACATATTCTCCAGGTAAGCATATTGGAGAACCCACATCTGATATGAAGTTGTATCCCAGATGGGAAAAGGAAGAGGAAACCCACCACTTTTTTATTATTTGTTATGTCTCAGTCTTATGCCTCTTCCAACTTCTCGGTTAGCAAAGCCATAAACCAAAACAGAGACCTGCCTACACTTGCGCAGCAGATTCATCTCCTTCTTCAGAGCTCACTAACAGAACCTCTTTCATCTCAATAGGTTGCTAAAACATTTCCAACAGGACTAGATGTGTCACGTCAGAATATGACAGGCAAATTTCTTTTAAGGTTTTGAAACTAGGCTGAAAGAGAAGCTATGCAGTTCACTGTTGTCACTGAAAGATATTTTTACTTTTATGAGTCCCGAAAACAAGAAACAAATTAAGAACTGTCAAGGATAAAGAAAAAAACAAACCCAAAATGTATTCCATCTTGCCTGCTAATATTGTTACTGCTTTTCTCTGAAACCTCTCACAGTCTAATGATAAGAACCTTAAGTATAAAAGAATGAACTATGGTTGTTAATGTTTTGGCTTATAAGCACAATTAATACTCCAAAAGGAAGGAAATAAGTGCTGAAAATATGATTTCCCTTTGCAACTATAAGCCAAAATGCACAGCCTCACTGTTCTCTCTTCACAGCTCTTATTCCTCCTGGTTCAGAGGCAACCACCCTGCACTGTTCCACTGCAGGGGATGGAACATGGCACCCACAGCATCCAGGGCTGCAGCTCCTTCCCCTGCTTATTGAAACCCACTTCAAACACATCCCAGGAGCAGCCTGTCATTGGGCCTTAGGTCATAGGAATCCTGGAAAACAGAGCAGGAGACAAGTAAGGATGGGGATGGCTCTGCCTGACCTGATGCTCTAGTGAGGTGCGTGCCTCTGGGCTGTCAGTGACCAAACAGTTCCTGGAAAGGAGCAAGGGCTGAATGGCACCAAAAAGCTGCTCTGAGGAGTAGGACAGGCCATGAAGACACACTTGGCATTTCTGTCCCCAGGTACTCATTGTGTAGGCGAAGCAGTCCCACGCTATAAGCCCCTGTGAGGTGAGGTATTCCCAGGGGAAGGTGCTCAAGTGTGAAATCATTACAGCTTTGAGACACAGACAAGCGTCAAAGACCACTCAAGTGGGTGTGCACAACACACTGCTTGGTTTCAATAGCATTTACCATCAAATTGATGAGATGGGCTTTAAAACCAGTGGGCGGGGACTCCTCACTCTGGAGAAGTTCATTAGATTATAAGTAATTCAGTTACACAGACAGCAAGTAGAGCCTGAGGCTGTTTTGAGGGGCTGCTTGAAGAAGGTCAGAACAATATATCAGACGGCTAATGGGACTGAAGGCTGTTGGGGAGCAGATAGTAGATATTTAAAGATAAGCATTGTGTGCTGGTGTATTTTTTTCTCCTGACTGAATATTCTCATCCTTCTTATAAATCACATAAAATCATTTTGCCAAAAAATGGCCCAGCAAAGAAGCCTATCAACTGAGGTACCACCTGCATTGCTGGTGAAGTAAGACATGGCTGTTTTGGAGGACATGCAGGGATGGAAGCTCTGGCATCTTGTGAAAGGAAGCCAGAAAAACCTCTCTGCTCCCAGCTAAGGAGGGGACAGAAGCTGCTGCTTCTGCAGGGGCAAAATCCCAAACCAAACCTCAAACCCTAAGATTTTTCCTGTGGGCAGCTGAAGGCATGTTTACCCCTGAGTACCATCACCATCACCCCTTGCTTGGGAAGGTGAAGTACTGCCCCAACTCACCATCCAGAACTGCTGACACTGAGTAGGTCACAGGACCTTGTTTTTGAAGCCATGCCAGTTAATTCATCCTGTGTTGGCCTGATTAAATGCTGAATTCCCTAGAAGCTTCATACTGATGGCAGTGGGTGGTGTCCGAGGAGTCCATCCCTGCTCACCACTGGACCACTGGGCATATTTAAGCATCCTGCTGAGCCGTAATGGATGGAGATATGCTTGGGCCATTTCATGAACAAACACATTCCTAGAATTTAAGCCCCCACAAAAATATCCTAGAAAAACAGCAGTCTTGATTCCATGCTACAAGCCAGGTATTCCAGAAAAGACGGTCACATACTGCAAATTCTGCATGTCCTCAACATTTACTTACAGGTAAAAGATCTAAAAAATGTTGACATCTGTTGCGGTCCTATATCAAAGTTAATTTGCTGAGATGGGGTGTTGGGAATCTAAGACTGTAACTTCTCTCACCTGGTATCTCTCACACTCTGGCTTGGTTCTTCAAAGGAAGCCCCACATTTCCATCATTAAAGCTGTTTTTTTGTTTAAGCTCAGTGAAAACAGAATGTGGTCACAGCCTGTGAACACTGTGGCACACCCTGAAGTTTCATTGGCTTGCGTGGCACAACTGCACCATTTGGGACTGTTCCCTTCACTAGCTTGGCCCCAACACTGAATTTTGAGGCATGGGTGAAAGTATCTGGGCTGAAGGACTGGTTGTGAAAAAACAAGGAGCAACCCTAACCAGGCAAGGTGGGTGTAGTCAAGGGCTAAGGATGGCATTTTGGCTAGCACCAAGGTTGTTTTGATATCCTTAGCCCTTGAATACACCCACCTTGGCTGATCAGGTTTGCTTGTTTTTTCACAACCAGTCCTGCAGCCCAGATAGTGTGTTGCCACTGTCTGGGATGTAGAGATTAACCTTCAGTTCCACCTCTCTCCTATTCGCCAGTACCTCTTTCTTTGATGGTAACATCCCACTCACCAGCGGAAAGCTATCCAAATATTTCACTAAAACATCCTGAATTAATTTTACAAATCCTAATCCCCATCCTGGCTCAAATACACTCTCAAGTTATTGTAATTTTTACCTGTCACTTCTCCCACTACCTAATATTTCAAGGATTAACTGGACAGTGCATGACCTTTTTGTAGTCCTCTCTAAAAATGTCTGCTCTCTGTTTCTCTTAGATTTTTCTCATCTGTCTACAGATTACAGTGCTTCTTTTCAAGGCAATAACCAAGTGTGAAGCTGCTTTAGCCACTCATGAGGATGAGATTTAGTATGTAAGCTCACCAGTAACACAGTATCAAAAAAATAAAATAGCAGTCTCTTTCATCAAAATCTAATGAACACGTGATTTAATTTTTATTAAGAATTCATTAGGTTCTCCGCAAGCCTGTCTAATGGAGCCTGACCAGGTGAAATGCTAACGCCTACATTACATTTAAACTAATTCTCAGAAATGTTAATTTCCCTGAGTTGTTCCCTGCACATCCTTTTTTTTGGTGCCCGCGGCTGCGCGGCTCCCTCCCGATGCCTGCTGCTGTGCTCATAGCAACACCGCTGTCCCCACCCCAGCCTTCGCACACTTCACTGGAGTTTCCACATTGACAGATGCCTCTCAGTTGCCAACACTACACCCCTTCACCACAGCAGCCTCCTTGGCATTTTCAAGTCAGGTACAAAGCTGCAAGCCTAGCATGCGTTACCTTAAGACTGTCTCATGGAAAAAATGTTTTTTTATATATATATATGTATAAAAAAAATAAAAATAATACTTATATAAATATTTTATATATATATATATATCTATATCTATATCAGGGCATAGTTCAGTCTTCAACATACTAATCTAGTCCAGCAAACAGGTTATTATCTTGATGCAATTTGTATCAAGATAAAAAACAAGAGCTCTGCTCTTTGGAAGACAAGACTGACTGCACACTAATTGTGTAAGCCAGTGTGCTCACCACCTGCCCTCCCACCTATGGGCTCCATGTATCTGCACAGCTATTGTGGTACCTACAGCCTTTTTCTTCCACCAAAATGCATCGCCCACCATTCCAACATGCTTCTGCAGAAGCAGTTCATAGAGATTAAATAATTTATTGGTGTTCATCTGCAGTAACAGCTCCTCTGATCCACCTTTCCTCCACAAACAAGACCAAACCAAACCCACCCTGCCCCAGCACCAAATCAAACTGTCAGGGTGGACAGCCCCCTTTCAAATTGTGAAAGGGAAAGCTCAGAGCCTTTACACAGGTACAGTACACAGATGCGAGTGGGAAAAGCTGCACTGGAGGCCTTCCAGGCCCGCAGTGCCTTCAAAAAAACACTGCCTCAGGCAGGGATGATGGTTAGCTCTCAGTCCACTCCAGAGGGCTGGGCACAGCAGCCGCAGAGTTGATACAGAAATACCGGAGTCACCTGCTGAGCCACTCTGGCTAGAGACGAGCAGCGATGAAGGCCCAGATCCGGCGCGCGCACACACACACACTCGTACTCTCACACACACACACATCCAGCGTGGCTACGGGTGTGCAAGGCAACATATTGCCGAGCGACGACGACGCCCTTCGGCTACGTCCGAGCCACTTCGGCTTCTCCCAGACAGGTTCCGAGTGCTCTCCGAAGGCAGCCGAGCTCGGCGCTCGGCCGCCTCCGGGAAGAGCCGAAGAGTACCGAAGCGGCCGCATCGCCGGCGGCTCGAGCCCTCGCTGGGCGCTGTCCACCACGCGAACCGCCTGAAAGCCACAGCCGCGCCGGGACTGGCTCGGTCCCCTGCATAGGCTCCGGCTGCCGGAACTGCGGAGGGAAGCCTGCATCCAGCTCCCTGCACCCTATCCACACCCAGCTCTGCTGCCAACCCCCACCTCGCTCAGCAACCCCGTGGGGGCCCCTCCCAGCCTCCGGTCCCTCTGCAACCACCGGCATAGCAAAGCATCAGCCACTCCGCGCCTCTCTCGGCTGAAACCCAGACGCTGAACCAGCACCGGGGCTTGTCCCGAGATGGCGCCCACCTCCGACCAGCCCGTCATGTCTGTGTCGGTGCGAGACCGTGGTGTTTCGCTGTATTTTAATTAAAAAGAAGGGGGGGGGGGGGGGGGGATAACGGTACCACGGCAGCACCTCCACCCCCTTCATCGTCAGCCTTCCCCTGCGCTTGCCTTCCTAAGGGATGCAGTGTTGAAAGAGATGGTGGGGGGGGGGGGGGATGTCACTGCTGTTTATTGCACTAATTAAACACAGGCAGAGCATGTGCAGGGGAGCTCTGGGAGCCACCTCGGGCACCAGGGCAGGGGTTGAGTGTGACGGGCGGCCACGCTCTAATTCAAAGGAGAGGCTGAAATCTCGGGAAAAGTGATGGGGATGCCTTGATTTGAATCCGCAGACAGGGCAGATATCACACCGACATTAAGCTGAACTGACAGCGCTCGGCTTCGCGGGGGCATCTACAGGGCCTCGCCTCACGGCTCGGGGAGGGGAAGGTAGGCTCCAACAGCTTCAGCGGTTGAGGCGAGGCCGCCGAGGGGATACTTCAGCACCACATCGCCCAGAACAGCAGCGTGAGCTGCGGTGGCGGAGCCTTCCCCCCAGCCTTATGCCTTCCCGCCCTCGCGGCCCCTCAGGTAAACATGGCGCCCGCGGCCCTCACTCACCTCAGCCAGCCCCCTCTCCCTTCTATTACGGCCCTCTAACTTCCCCCCCTTCATGGCCCCTCTCCCCAACCCCCACCGGCTACGGCCAGACTTACTTCATTTGCTTCACGATGGTGCTTTTTCCCGACTCTCCGGCCCCTGTTGGAAGAGAGATGAAGGGCGGAATAAGCGCCGGGGAGGAGGCGGGTGAGGGGACGCGGGTTAGGGGAAGGGGCGACCGGCCTCTCACCTAACAGGAGGAGTTTCACATCTTTGGCGGCGCTGATCCCGTCCTCCTTCAGGTTCTTCTCGATGGCCTTGCTCCGCTCCAGGGCGGCTCTCTCCTCGGCGCTCAAGGTACATCCCATGGCGGCGGCAAAAATAATTAAAAAATTAAATTAAAAATAGAAAAAAAAAAAGGCGGAAAAAGGGGGAGAGAGTGCAGCCCCCGCCGCCGCCTCGGCTGGCTCCCGCGGGCGGAGAGGAGGCAGGGGCGAAGCCAGCTACCGGCGGGCGGGGGGCGAAGAATTCAAGCGGATGGCCGTGAGCCTCCGGCAGCACAGCGCCTAAGCGGCGGGGCTCCCGGCTCCCTCTTCTGCCCCTCTCCCCGCGCCCGAGCGCTCAGTGCATCCACCGGGGCTGCTGCGGGCACGGCTAGTTCTTCCCGGCCGGGAGGCAGAGGCGGAGGAAGAGAAGGAGGAGGAGGAGAAGAAGAAGGAAGAGAGTTCGCGGCGAGGGGAGGGTCCTTCCCTCTGCTGTGCTCTCCCCTCCTTGGCGAGTGGCGGGGCTCTAACGGGCGGTGACGGCTGGGAGCGGGCAGCGCTCGGCAGGGCCGAATGGAGGCGCGGGCGCGGCGGCAGCAGGGAAGCAGAGAGGGAGGGGGCGCGCCGGGGCTCCGCGCTCCCGCCGGCCTCGCCCGCTCCCGTGACGCGCGCGACTCGCGCATGCTCCCGGCAGCGGTTCTGGGCGCTGCCCCAGCGTTGCTCGCCAGAGCCTGGTGTGAGAGGAGGACCTGTGGCGGGGTCCGGCCGGGGCTGCACAGCCGGCATGGAGAGGGGTCGCAGCTTCGGTTCCAGTCTCCTCGCCCTGGGTAGGACGGAGGCCATGACCCCAGCTCCTTGAGGTCCCCGGGCCTCTGTCGTCACCTGCACGGGAGAGGCCGTGACTCGGGCCGCTGCCTCCCGCTTCCCGGTCACTCGGGGCCGAGCCCCTCAGCGCCTGGGGATGGGGAGTCGGGAGAGTGGCGGGCTCCAGCGGCTGCTGTGTGTGCGGCCTTGGGCTCCCCAGAGGCCCGGGGCTGCCGCCCCATGCAGCTGAAGTCAGTTCCATCAACACTTGTGGAACGGATTAAGCAGGAGTGATGCGCTTGATGCAGGGCATTGAGCTTCAGTAGCATCTTCGATTATATTTTTCATTAGTCTAATTAACATGAGGCTGATGCTTTCTTGCAGTGCAATCACAGATCTTAGCAGATGACCTTTCCTCTTTTCATAACCATTCCATGACATCCAACAACTATTTAGGGATTCTAGCAAGTTAAAATCCTACAATTTCCCTGGCAGGTTTTGCCATTCCACAAGGTTAGAAACAGAAAACAAATATCAATAGGGAAAATGAAACAAATAAGACTTCATTTAAAATGCTTTTCTACTGGCCCAGACAGTCAAAATATATTCAACCTTAATCCATAACATTGATATATAAAAAGATCTAGAGAGGAAAGAATGAAGTGTTGAGTGCAGCAAGGTAAGATGCATCAACATGAAATGGTCAAAATCAAGGAGTGCTGTCTGGTGTACAGAAGGGACACCCGCCACTTCAACAAACAAGAAGTCTGGAAAGGGAGGTTTCATTATTACGAAGTAGCTGTGAGAGGTGAGGCAGCTGATTTTGCCTCTAAAGCCCACTCCACCTCCCTGCCAGAAAGCAAATGTCTACAGGAGCCTCTACAGGGCCATCCCTGTGTTGTGGAAAAGAAATGATGGATTTAGGCTGCTCCGGGGTTGCATCACAGTTGTTCAGGGAAGGCAGTGAGCTGCTTTTTGTGGTGTTGGGTGTGGGTGACTGTGTGTTCACACTGTGTTTTTCACTTAGGACCTCTGTTCATTGCCTCCTCTGGGATCTTCTGACATGCTGTCCTGAGTCCTGCAGTTCTCACATCCAGGACTCTTCCTTTAGAGGTAGATACAGAGTTTCAAATAGCACTTCATAAGTATTTTAAGCATGACTTCCCAGGCATTTTTCTTACGGGGAAACATCATCTCCTCCCAGCACTGTTTCCCATCTTGCCTTCCTCCTGGAATGTATTTTTCCCATTTTCCCACCTTCGGAAATGAAGGGGAAAAACAAAGCGTGCAGTTAATGAGGTAAAGAGGGTAAGCAGACAAAAGAAAGCGAATAGGAACTCATAAATAATGTTACTGTATTCAAGGACCAGTAATATTTACCACACATTTGTGAGCTAATAGGTACCGTATATTTGAATTTTGGGTAATTTATTTCTGAAAGCTCAGGGGACTGAGATGGACATGCAAGCCTACTACGTGTGTTCAGCAGAGAATAAACGGGGATGGGAGCAGTCAGAGAGCAGTTCCTGCTCTTTCCTATTCACACAAATCTCATGTGTAAAATCCATCGGATCAGAATTTCAATCAATAAGTTTCATTTCAATGGTTCTAGCCAGAGGGCATTATGAAAAGTGCCGTATAGGAAAAGCACAGTCAAGAAATCCAGAGGCAGTGTCCATGTGAGATGGCTGCATTTATTTCTCATCTTCCCCAGCAGTTTGCCGGCCTCAGTGTTCTACTGGAATACTCTCTGGAGGTTTTACTAAGAGAATTAGCCTTTTGTATCAGCCTCTGGCTACTCTTTATCAGTCAAATTTGTAGCCTTCACCTCCTGCCATGGAGAAAATTATTTTTTCATGAACAGTGTGAAGTTCATACTTGGCCCTTTATCCTGTGTACATCCCTGTCACTACACAAATATCTGCTAATTTCTTTCCTAATGGAAAATCAGAAATGGAGAGGTCTTCTCCTTTCTTGCTCAGCTCTCAGAAAGATTCAGGGGAGCAGCTGTGAAGTTGAGCCATTTTTGAGCCATTTTTGTGCTGCTGCTAATTCAGTGGACCTGATGGAAATGTTTCCTTTGAAATTTTCTTAGAGGGAAATTTCAGGTTTTGAAAAATCTGCTTATTCATGGCAGACAAATTTCAAGGACCTGAAAAGGAAAAAGCCTGCCTCCCGCCCCAAACAATCAATATAAGTACCAGCCTACTTGGCTTTTGAGATAAATATGTAGGGTTTTGTTGCTGAAAATGATGTTTCCATTTCCCAGGAGCTGACAGAAGTCCTTATTTAATAAAATATGGTTGCTGGCAGTACCAACTTCAGATGAAAATAGGCTTCTTCCTTCCCCTGTTCCCTAGATATGATAGAACCTCTCCATAAAAAGTAGGGAGGAGAACCTTTTTTCTGGCCATTCTTGCAGTTAAACCATTTCACTCAAGGTGCATAAAGAACATGCTTGTTTCTGCTTGGACTGTTACCTTTACAGTCCTAAGAGCCAGCAGTGTATTTTAAATGAAAGTCCTATTCTCCTTTTTCTGATGTGTGCCTTGACACAAACAGGCTTCTTTCTGCAATCAGTTTTTAACTGTTCTGCTAGAATGTGATTTCTGTAAGAAGTGAAGGATGATGACAGAACTGACCAATGCCACTGAAACAAACTGTCCCAGAGTAATGTTGTGGGGTAGGTGATGGCTTTGTGATCTTAGATGTGTTGTCTTTCTGCAGGTGATGGGTATCTCTGGGGACTGGGAAGAGATGTGTGCTCCAGCATATACTCACTGTCCCAGGCTCTGACTACCTATGTCAGGGATTTGTAGAGTGCTCTGGCTTTCTTTGTATAATCGTAGAATGGCTTGGGTTTTGGAAGGGACCTTTAAAACCCCTCTAGTTCCAGCCCCCCTGCCATGAGCTGAGACACCTTCAACTAGTCCAGGATGCTCAGAACCCTCTCCCACCTGACCTAGAATTTTTCCAGGGGTGGGGCATTTACCACCTCTCTGGGCAGCCTGGTCCAGTGTTTCACTACACTCATTGTAAAGCATTTCTTCCTTACATCTAGTGTAAATCTATCTTCCTTTAGTTTAAAGCCATTCCCCCCTGTTTTGTCCCTACAGTCCCTGTTAAAAGGCCTTCACCAGATTTCTTTTTTTCTCTTTAGGTACTGGAAATCTGCTATAACGTCTCCATGGGGCCTGCTCTTATTCAGGCTGAGATGACCATAGGAGGCAAGCTGCAATGCTCTGCAGCTTGTCTTTTTCCTCCTACTTCAGGATTGTTCTGTCCGATCTATAATCTTATACTCCTCTAGTGCAGTTTTAATGCACATGGTAATGCAAGAGCCACCAATCCCATGTAGAGACAGCAGTGCATTCTACCAGATCTCACCATTAGGAAGTTTACCCTGGATATTTAGCCTAATTTTTCATTCTTTAAATTGATGTCAATTACCCCCCAGCTACACATAGTTATACAGTGGAAGACAGGTTTAAAATACTGCATGATCTCACTAAAGTGAAGAAATGGACAGAAATCAATACAACGAGAGGCAGTAATAACACCCATAAAGGTTAAGTGGGTGATGGAAGAGGGATTAATGAAATGCACACATACTAGTTCAAATTGCAAATATCCTTAGTTCATTCTTACTACAAACCCCATAAGTATGTTCTACTCCAACAGATCAAGAAAGGAAGCATTTTAGAATTTGGCTATTCACTTGGAGAAGTAAAGGGCAGTATTAAAGGAGGAGAAGGTGTGGTGTGGGTTTATTGTATGGAAATCTGCATTAAAATAAGAATGAGCAATTAATATTTAAAAAACAAAAAACAACAAACAAACAAAAACCCAAAAAAAAACAAAAAAAAACCAAACAAACCCACAAAAACTGTGGATAAGAGTATGACCTGCAATATAGTTGGTGTCAAGAAGTTGAACAGCCTGACCAAGTTTAGGGAAATGCTGAAAATTCTACTTTTGCTGTTAGTTTTTCATGCCTGTCTGGGTGGACAATAATAACTGCAGGACCTAGGAGTCACTGAGGGCTGCTGTTTTGGAACTGAGTGAAGACTTTGGGCTAGGGCATATGGGGCTAGAAATGTTGGCCATCTGGAGTGGCAGTGCATGACAGAGATAAAACAGCTTGTCTTCAGAGTGCTTAGAACTAACCTTAGGAAGTTTTCTGCTCAAGTCTCTCCTGCCACAGAGAGGGGGACAGAGTGCAACTGCAATATTTTCAAGGGAATGTAACAAATGCCAGGTAGAAAATCTCCTGGGGAAGCTGATCTGTCTACCAGTCCCAGAAGACAGCCGCTGAGAGCACTGCTCACTACTGTGGCTGACACCAATGATTTTACAAGGGTTCACATCAGCTTCTCCACGATAAAGTTTTTTTATCTATAAAATTCAAGATTTCTACTAGTTATTGTGAAAAGAAATTTATTGTGTGGCCTGAAATAGGACATTACCTAAGTCTGCAGGGGCACAAGTTATGTTTTTTCAAAGTGAGAAAGAACTTGTCAATAACTCTTAATGAGGTGTGAACTTCTCTCCCATTTCTGCACAGACTTGCAACCCTTAGCTCTTAAGAAGGCTTTTCAGTATGAATGTTTTCCATTTTCTAGTGGTTCAGGGGCACATGGCACGTAAAGAGAAAGGCTTGAAAGACTACAAAGAAATCAGAAGCTAAATGATTAACTATTTTGCTGATGATCTTAGAAAGGAAACCACTACAGATTCCCTTTTATTTTCATTGTTGGGGACAGGTTTGTGTAAAGATGCACTACTTTTGTCCCTTACCCAATCCAATTTCTGCCTATATGGTAGTGTGGATATCCATACTTCAGTGGTAATGTTAGAACCTAAACAGCACAGAACTAGAAGTGGGGAGGAGGCTTACTTCTATCCACTTTCTGCAGTAAGATACATAGAATAGCATGCATGATTCAGCAGGTGCACTACTAACCTTGAAACCCCACAAAACTGAAGCTATGCAATGTCCTTCAGGTGAGGGTGAGATGATGCCAAACCTGAGACAGGGTAGCTGACCTTGGCTAGGAGGATGAGGACATCATCAGCCCTTTACCATTCCTCTTTCCACAGTATCAGGGGTGATGATTTAGTGGGAATGAAACAATTCCTGCCATGATCCATGAATGCTGGTTAGAGGCATAGTCTTGATTCCTCTGTGTAGGAATATCAGTTGTTGCTTGGTCTAGGTGAAACCACACTTAACCTTCTGAATTAAGCATTCAAGCTCAAACATGGAACTGATTGCATACAGGTGTCATTTTATTGAGCTACTGTCATCAGATGCAAGATTTGGATAGATAATTTAAGCAGCTCCATTTACAGCTCTTCAGACACATTCCTGGTTTTATATAAATGCTATCCAGAAATCTTGCAGGTCTTGTTCACACAAGTAGCCCTGATGAGTGATCTTATTGAGGAATGCTAATTCATTCCCTATGAGTGTGTACTTACTTCACAACTCTCAGAAGTTAACTCCAAGTACAAATATACCATTAGTTACATACAACTCTTGTTTTTTTTCTCCATAAAAACCTTTTGGTGGTGTTTTTTTTGTTTGGTTTTGTTTGGTTTTTGCCTTGTTTCTTTTTTTTTGTTGTTGTTGTTTTATTTTGTAGGAATTATCACATTGTTGTTGTATTAGAAATATGTGTTAAAATATTTTAAATAAGCCTGATCTTTACCGAGTGTTATTTCAGTGTCATGCAGTGCTTCCTTATTGTAAGTACTGATGTGATTCACGAAGGCTAACATTAGCTGACAGAGGCTATAATCAGTGTAGGGAAAGAGACACTCCAGTGGAGGATGAATAATGGGAATCATCTCTCACCTTTGATTTTGAAGAGGGCCTGTAAAGACTGGCTGTCCTTGGCTGAAGTTGTCCTCCGGTAGCATCCTACACAATGCTCTAAACCAAGGACTTGATTTCTCTGGGAGGGGAAGAGCAAATTCTGCACATGCAAAACAGGCAGTGTTATTCTGAGAAGGTCATAGTGGGGGAAATGACATCTCAGGCAAGGATGAAACAGTACCTGAAGCAAACTCCGTATCTGGAGTATCATTGCACTCAGTTAATATACAGATATTGGCTGGATGCTAAACCTGATCCAGCTTCAAAAAGCAGGGAGGAAAAAGTCATGGAGAAAAGATCCATCCAAGGTTATTAAATACAGAAAATTACTGCCTCTGGCTAAAGATGTCCTCACGTGACAGGCTGTCAGGAGCTGCACGTGCAAGAGGAGAGGGCTGCTGCATGCATGCCTTGCTCATGTACCCTCTTACCACAGCGTCCAGTGGCCTCAGTGAGAAGGGAGGAGGCTGGGCTGGGCAATTTATTAGTCCAACATGGTGTAGCCATCCTTTCTTACCGAGTATGACCACAGCCAGGAGATAGATTAAACTTACCAACTTTCCCGAGAGGAATGCTCTTGGCTGTTTCTCATGGCTTCTCCAGGCAGCAGCGAAAGTCCTCTTGATTTTCAGTGGTGTTGGAAACTTAGCATCTGGCCAGCTTAAGAGAGTTCTGCATTAATGATTAAGATGAAAAATGCATCATCACAGCATGAGGAATACACATTTCTGTAGCAGTATACTTTATCTGAGATATAGTTGACTGCTGCCTGCATCAAAGATCCCAAGTTTGGCTGAAAATGCTTGTGTGGCTGAAGCAGTGTTTTTCAAATATACTGCAGGAATTCCCTGATCTCCCAACAGGATTGTGCCCAGGAGGTTTGAATGCTCAGGTGAGATACCTGGGATCCTGCATTGATCATTCACTTGAGTATTAAGCTGGATGACTCCTTCTCTCTTCTTGAATTCTTCATGGAATGTTGTGGTCTTTTCTTCACCTCCTACACTAGGGGACCTCTTACTGGGGACAATTAAACTGAACTATTAAACACCTGCCCTCTTTCAGCAGGAGGTGACATGAGACTTAGATAGTCCTATAGTTCGGAATTCAGATTTGGGATGAAGAGCACTTTGTAGCTGTAAGATATAAATAGCTTCTTGATTTTTGAGTAGCCCACCTTTGGGGAAAGGTAGATGATCTATTAGCATATACGCAGGAATGTTTCTTTCTACTCTGTCTCCTTTGCTTTGATTGATGTGAGGAACAAAACTCACTGAGAGCTCTTTTTGAAGTACTGAAATACTGTAGATAAATTTGATAGGATTTAACCTCTCTGTGCAAAGCTGGATGTTGTTTGGATGCAGTTACTTGAGGAAAAATTCAGGCTGGATGCAAGTCCACTGCCTTCAATAGGTTGGTGCCAAGGTAGAATTAAAATGTGTTTTCTCTTAGGCAGGAGCTAAGGGTCTTAGCAACCCCTTATTCTTCTTGATAATAATTGGTGCTCATAGATTAATGTGACAACCACAAATCTGTGTTCCAGGGTAGCCCTGACCCTCATGAGCTTGACACTGGAGGCATGTATGTCTCAGAGGCCAGATCCCAGCTGCACTGAACTCCTAGAAAGAGGAGGATGGTTCAAGAGGGATCTCTGGCTGCTCAGCTCCAGAAGTGCTGTCAAGGAAGTAAAACATGCCTTGTCCTCATATTAGCAATGTGTACCTTTGAAGTGATTACAAAATAATCAAACCAAAGCCCAGCAAGGAACTGAGGATATATCCTGGGCAGTTTTGACATAAAAAAGTAGTAAGGTCATGTAATTCGTCTATCCATTGGAGCAAATGGGTTATACAGCTGGCTGGCTCAGGAATAAATACGGTTTTAATCTCTTACCCTTGCTTACAGCAAATCATTCCCAGTGAATCCCAGCTAAAATAACAGATCTAATAGATACATTTGAAGAAAGAAAAATCTGATTGCAAGTGTGGCTATGCTGCTGGAAAATGGGTTGCTCTGCTCACCTTCTGAGCCAAGACAAGGCTCACTTGGACAGACAGGACCATTCTCATGTGCCTGGATGAGGCAACTAACATTGGCAGTGACCCTTAGGCACACCCTGGGGTACTTGACCACCTTCTGGCACCTTCACTGGCAAGCAAACAGCATCATTGGTTGCTGGGTGCTGCCTGCACAGAACGGCAGTACAAACAAATGCTTGTGTCACTGGGCTGGTCCAGGTAGCGGCTGGCAGAGCATAAATCCCTGTCTTCTTGTAAGAACTTCATCACCATGTCTTACTCTAAGATCAGATGGAAGTCTAAAAAAATTCATTACTTTATAGAGAGAAGTAGAAAAGCCTTGTCTGAAGAAAATCTTAACCTGTGTAAACCTCAGATGTCTAAGGTACTTCTCCAGACTGTGATTTACATTTCCTCTTTTCTTCCTGCTATGTTTTGTCTCCATGTTTTTTTTCTTTCTCTCTTAACTGCCTTTCATCATTTCATTCCACACTGTTATTCCCAGTTTTGTTTTGTCACTCAAATTCCCGCTCCCTTTTAGAGAGCACTAGGGGTAGCTGGGAAGATGTCTGCAGCCCACAGATAAACAGTCTCCACTGCAAGTAACTATGTCAGCTGCTATGTGGTGACACAAGGTGCTGTAGCTGCCTGTTAAACAGAAACCCTCCTTGGGGAGCTTGTCTTTAGGGAGCTTTTATCTTCAAATAACTTTAAACCACACTTGAGTCTGAACTTGTGTGTCTCAAGACAGCACTCTGTAGCCATTGTCAGCAGTGCCAAGGTAAGAGGACATTAGTCTGTGGTACTGGTGCTCTGCTCTGGTTCTCCTTGCTTCCTGTGTTTCTAGGAAGCTCTCTGGAGGTGGTTAGACATGGTTTATTTGCACAAGGCTGGGTGCTGCGGGAATCGCATTCACATGACATCAGGTCAGCTTAGAGCAGGGCAAACCCAGGCAGAAGGATGTGTCTCTCCCCACCCCGTGTTCGAGTGGGAAAGTCTGGTGGCAATTCCGTTTATTTGGGGCAACATCAACACACATGGTTGTGATCCTCCAGGCACTCTCCATGCCAGGGTGACAGTCTGAAAAATGCCTTTCTCCTTGTGTGATGCTGAGGTGGCACCAGGTGTAGAGAGCAGCAGGTGCCCATACCCACACTTTGGGCTTCCTGAGAAGTCTTTCCTCTGGATCAGCCGTGTGCAGTGGGATGCACAGTGTTCCTGTGGCATTTCAGGAAGGTATAGCACGGTCTGCATTGCAAGTCTGAGGTTTCCTTGCCAGGAGATTTGACATCTTGATGTCCCTGGTGTGGTGGTCCTGGGTGGGCATGATGTAAGAGCAGAGTGGCTGTTCTCTGCTGGCAAAGAACAACTGAGAGAGCTCCCGTCTGTGCAGTGCCTTTGCTGATAGAAACAGTTTTGCTTTTCCCCTGTGGCAGGACAGTCTTACCTTGGTTTGCTTGGCTTTGTTGAGAGAAGGAAGCTGAAGGGATAAGAGTTATCTGAAACTCCCACTCATCTGCCTGGTACATTGCTTCTCTTGCAGAATATTTAGCTTTCAGGCCATGGAGACTGCATCAAGCTTCATCAGCTGATGCTGAGCCTTTTTGAAGTTTCAATTGCCTTCTTGCCTGAGATGGAGCTTTCATTTTTTTATTGCTTTGGTTGCTTAAGCAGGGAAAGGGAAAGATGAACAAATCAGTCCAGCCCTCTTGAATTAGGATTGATTTTCATGAATTCTTCTTGTTGGTTTTGAAACACAATTGTTTCTAAAACATATAATTGATTGAAGGATTTTTTTCTGCTTTTTTTTTCAGCAGCATTTGTTCTCAGCCATTTGCCACTACTGGGGGAGGAAAAAAAAAATAGAAACCAGAAAATAAACTCTGTGTGAGATCAAGATTTCAACGCATTACACACCAAAACATTTGTTGCTATTTACTTTGAAAAGTGCCCTTCTGAGGCTGCATGGCTAGAGCTGCCATCTGTTCGGGATTACGCTTTGAAACTCCTGGTTTCTCTGCAAACCTCTCTCCTGGCACTGCTGTCTGCAGAGGGAGGGGGTGGCAGAAAAGGGGCTGGCTCTGGGGGAAAGGCACCTTTACAGCTGGAGCTGCAACCCTGGCCAGATTGCCAGGGGACCAACTGAGATGAAAAAAGATCCCTGGCAGCAGAGGTGGCTCCAGAGCATGTTCTAAGGTTCACTGAGGTATTAGGTAAATACAACAGGAGCAGGACAGGACTGTGCCATTCATTTCCTCTATTTAGGCAGATATCAAGGTGATCTGACAGGCACGTACTGGAGCCCCTGTGATGTTGGCCTGTAAGGTGCAAGGAGTGATGGCAAAGGCAGAGCTTTTCCAGGCTCAGGTGGAAAACACCAGCCCCCAAAGGGGCAGGAGAGTAACTGTGTCCTGGAGTCCATTGCTCAGGCAAGGGTGAGCATTTTCCGGGGCCGGAAATCCCTCAGGCAGCAAGTGTGCACATTGCTTGGTGAAATTACTGAGTGAGGTCTTCTTCAGGAGCCATTGCAGGCTGTGTTTAGCTTTGTGCTTTGGGGACCAAGTGCTTTTCAATGCAAGAAATACGAGATTTCACTGTGGGGTGGTCTTTTTCTCTTTTTTCCAAAATAATAGGTTTGTGCGTGAAGTCTTTGGGCCTCATTTAGCAAGGAAGAAGGCCAGCTCCTGTTGCCAGACATACAGACCTTGCTCTAAACACAAAATTTTCACTGGTTCTCAGATCCTGCACTAGTCCCACCACTGAGGGTGATGGGAAGCTGGAGAGTCTCACTGATGGGCCACAAACCCACTGGAGATGCTGGCTCAGCACACAGTATTTTCAGCCCTGCTTGTGTCTGCCTCACAACAGATGCTAATTATTAACACGGCAGTTGTCACCTTTGTGGCTGTAACACTCTTCTACCAGCCTGTCTTGTACCCTCTGCCCATTCCAGCTCTGACATCACTGATACCACAACTAATTACACAGCTATAAATGTAGCTATACAGGAGCCTGGAGGTGGGTCTGTATTTACCACGTTTACAAATTGACAAACCGAGGTGCTGGGGCCAGGGTCTTGCTTGCACATGCATCAGGGAACCTGAGCACAGGTTTCTGCTTGGTTGAGAGGGTCCTGGGGTTTGCAACACCGTCTTCTGGGGCCAAATTGATGAAATTACTCAGCGTTGTGAAAAGAGAGCAGTGGTTTTTACAAGTATTCAGCAAACAAGAGCTCTTGTTGTGCTAGTGCAGTGTAGATAAAAGAAACTTGTTTATCTGGGCCTGATTTTGGATGCTTTTATACATTTGTGGACAAGTGGTCTTTGACACCCAGGGGAGCTCTGAATTATGGCAAATATGTGAACATGGATCCTTTGGGTCTCCATTATCTCCTCTGAATCCCCAGTACACTTATCACAGAATCATAGAATGGTTTGGGTCAAAAAGGACTTTAAGATCATCCAGTTCCAACCCCCTGCCATGGGCAGGGACACCTTCCACTAGACCAAGTTGCTCCAAGCCCTGTCCAACCTGACCTTGAAGACTGCCAGGGATGGGGCAGCCACAGGTTCTCTGGACAGCCTGTGCCAGTGTCTCATCACCCTCAGAGTAAAGAATTTCTTATATCTAACCTGACTCTCTCCTGAGATTAATCAAATCAAATTTGAGCCCATTGCTCCTTGTCCTATCACTGCAGTCTGTAATGAAAAGTCCCTCTCTGGCATCAAATACTGGAAAGCTGCTATGAGGTCTCAACTTCTGCTACAGAGGCTAAATGGATCTGCTTTTCTAGATAGTCTCTTACCTGTATTTATAAATACAGCCAGAAATAATAAACTTCTGAGACTGAAAGAGTTGACACTCCTGAGTTCTTGAGCAGTTTTTAAAGATTGCCATGATGCTTCTCAGCAACTTCAGTAAGAGAAATACTTTCTTTTCTGTTCTTCTCATCTGTTTACTTACACTTGTGCTGTACAGAAATTATCTGCACAGTTAGCAAAAAGGCAAGTCAATGCCTGTTAATGGCACCACTGCTGTTTATAGCTGTGCTGCCATTTGGAGGGTCTGTTCTTGCTTTGGGTAATCCAGGGCATGCAATCTTCCCCTCACTCCAGGAGCAGCACTGCGGGCTCAGGGATGCTCAGCACTAGCACTTGGCATTCAGCAGCAAGCCCAGGGGAGAGGGGTTGATTTCAAACACTAAGGCAGAGAGAAATCAGTGTGATTCTCTGGTTTGATTCTCAGCTCTCAATGATAAGAACTTGCAGAATCATAGAATCAGAGAACAGTTTGGGTTGGAAGGGACCTTTAAAGCTCATCTAATTTCAATCTCCCTGAAATCAGCAGGGACATCTTCAACTAGATCAGGTTGCCCTTCATTCTGTGTTCTCCTTTCAAGGACACTGCAATGGACAACACATTCATGAGATATGGCCTCAGTACCTTCCTTTCAACATACTCTAGTGTGAATAAGGTACGTTTTGCGTGCACAGTACAGGTACTCCATTGGAGCCCTGTGGTGTGCTCATTCAGCCATTTCACTTCATAGATACACCAGATTTGTACCAGTTTATCACTAATCACTTTATATAAGCATGGTGAGAACATAGCAAAGTTGGGCATGTAGATCTTTCACACTATTTTAATCGTATTGACTGAGAAAAGAGTTTCTATTAACCAGCTTTCTCACAGGTGTTGTGAGAAACTGGGAATGGGGAGGGAGCCCTTCTGGTGCTCCTCTGGTGGCCAGAGAGGCTATGCTGCAAAACTAAAATGCATGTTAGACCTTCTCTGCTCCTCTAGGGAGGTATTTTCCCCTTCTCTCTCTGTGTGTCTTAAAGGTCTGGACAGAAAGCGTGCCAGTGTTCTTCCACATAATGGAAGCAAATGCAGAGGGGAAAAATAATGAACTTTGCACATGGATACCCAGGGCTTACAGAGCTCCTGGGTACCAAAAGGATGCTGGCTGTGGGCAGAGTGTGAGTCAAGGGCCACCTTGATAGCACTGGTCTGGGAAGGCACTGGCCAGTCTTTTCTCAGACTAATCACATCAGGTAATGGAGCCAGCAGCAAACTGTGTCACGAAGAATGAAAAATACTGGCAGCGTCCCAGGTCTCTCCAGTAGGAATGGATTTCCCATCTCCTCTCCCTTCTTCCTCAAGCCCATGTTGCTGCTGCTCTTTCTTGAAGAATTAAAGTATGTCAGATTCTGGCTTCTGTCAGGTCTTGGTGTTGTCAACCCGGGTGTCCTGGGGCAGTGCTGTGCCACAGCGCAGGGGAGTCTCGGGGAATGTGCCTTCTAAGGTTATGAAATCAAGGCTTGGATTGTAATAGAGGTTTAAGCTTTTCAAATTGCCCTTTAGCCTGTGAAGTACTAATCATCTCCATAGCAATATTTTAAGTGGGTTTTATAAGTTTGTGTGAAAAAGTGGGGCTGAAGGAGGTGGGATAGGTGCTTCTTCTGGTTGGAAAACAACACTGTTTAACCCTTTGGGTCTGGTACACATGGCTGGAGGGAGTGGGATTTGCTTTTTGCTGAAGACTGAGGTTAAATCAGGGCTGACCAGCACTGTGATTTTCAGCTTCTTCAGCATTTTCCATTGAAGGCTGGGCTAGCAGACCATACACTGAGGTCTTCACGGAACTGTGAGCATCCAGTCCTCACTCCACTACCATCAGCAGCATGGCCAGATTTAGCCCTGCTTTTCTGATAAGGCTGCTAGCTTGAGCTCAGGATTTAGCAACATTATGGGCAGAGATCAGAGGTTTTCTCAGAGAACAGTGGTGCCATTAATCGTGCTTGGTCTCTAATCAAATTGGCATAACCCATCAGAAAGTCTCACTGACAGGACACGCAGGGTGGTGAATCCCTTGCTGTTTCTTGCCACCAGTGCTTAGGAGGTGGCTTTGAGTTTCAGCTGCACGATTGTGTTCCTTAGTTGTCAGGCTGTTTTTAATTATTTAATTAGTAATGCAAATTTTGCAGGAATTTTTGTACATCCAAGTCATTACTCCAGCAATTAAAAGGCTGCTTTGATGAGCTCCTCTTGCTGTGTGTGGTGTAGTGGAGCCTGCTCTGCAAGGTTTGGATGGGGTGGGTGGTGAAGTGCCAAGGGAGCTTAGCTTTCTGGCTCATTGAGGGAGCGCCAAGTGTGTGGAGAGGAGGGGTCTCATCCCAGCATTGCAAGACCCAATATGAATTTGTAACAGCTCTTGGGAAGCTGAAGATAACAAACAATGGAGTAAAAAGCTGGGGTCGGGCACAGCATGAGCTCATTACTTGCAGTGTTATCGATGCCAATTGGGAGTACCTCACATGATGCATCATCAGCTGTCCAACTAGGCAAAAGTTTCCCCACACAGA
Organism: Pezoporus wallicus; assembly: GCF_028554395.1. Lineage (NCBI taxonomy): Eukaryota > Metazoa > Chordata > Aves > Psittaciformes > Psittacidae > Pezoporus > Pezoporus wallicus. The sequence goes on along the minus strand of NW_026638968.1, from coordinate 128,321 downwards.
GAGGCTCACTGGGTATCAACAGGAGGAGTTTTTTCATGGGCAACAATGCACTTCTCTGAAAGAAAAGGATGCAGGGCTATTTTCAATGGTGCCTTCAGACCAAATTGTGCATATCTCCTCGTGTAAATTGACCTAAAACTGGGCAAGGCAACTGGAAGAGCAACAGCCCTCCAACTTATATGATGGGGCAATTATTCTCTAGGGAGTATGTGAAGGCTAAGATAGGTACCCCTCTTGCCAGAGGAATCGATGGTGAAAAGGAATAGTTTCCAGTGGCCCATGAGGGCAAAAGGAAGAGGGCAGGTGTATTTCCTCACCACTTTTGGCTCTGGAGCTGATGGCTGTGGGATGGGAGGTTAATGGTGGTGCTCATTGTGTGGACTGGCTCATTACATGGACTGCAAGTCGCTTTTGTGGACAGGTCTGAATTTTATGTGCCTACAGAGGCCTGAGATTAGAAACATATTTTGTTGGTCCTTGAATGGCAGGAAGGACCCTCTAGACAGAGGGGGCTCAAAGGGCACAGCTTGTGGAGTTCTGGGCACTTTAATTCAAGCCACCGTCAGTGGGCCTTAAAACTCATTTATCATGCCTATCACCCCCCTAAAATCAGGTTTTGTTTCTCAGCCCTCAAGTGCTTGAATATGTCAAATACTGATTGATGGAAAATCAATCTCAGTGTTTTTGCTATTGCTTTCCCAGTGAAGCTCCCCCATTCTCCAACTTATTCCATTAATATTTAATGTACTGGCTGGTAGGATATGAATTAAAGTTTCTGTTATTTGCTCATCTCCCTGATGCTTTCTCTGTACTTTTGATCAATGTTGAGGTCGCTTTCACTTTATAAATTTATTGCCCTACATTTTCTGTTGCAGCCTCTAAGCTGCAGCTCTATTTTGCTTGCAGGTCTCCTGAATCCACATCTACTTAGTACCGTTTTCTTCCAGCGTCTTCTGTCTCTGAATCTTTTAGATCTCTTATAAATAAGAAGCTGTTTAAGACCTTGTTACCCACCGCTTTAATCAATGCTGCATTTGAGCTATGTATATGTTGCCAATGGGGGCTAACTGGGGACAGATTTCATGTTGGAAACCATGAGGCCCCTGGAAACTATTCCTGTTTGCCACACCAGTGGCAAACAGGTACTTATCCTCTGGCAGGATAAGTACCTATGAATGTTGCTTCTTAGCCTGGACACTTATCCATGCACATACTCCCTAGAAAGTATTTTCCCACATCATAGTGGTGAAGTTCTCCCTGGGGGAGGCATTAGATTGAGACACTGTCCTCCTCCAAACAGAAACATGGCATTGGGCACATGATGATTTTGGCATTAGTGACTGAAGTGCAAATTCCTGTCTTCCTGGCCTCCTGGTACTGAGTTTTAAGAGCTAAACTTGGTCCTGAGCTGGGCCCTGCTCTGTTTCAGAAAGTGATAGCTTCTGTATGTCGACATGGGTGAATCACCCCATGGGGGCTGAACAGCCGCTTCTCACATGCTGCCACTCGGGATGGGTAACAGAGACACAGGCCAGCCTGCAGCTTTACCTTTTGGCATGGGAACTGGCACGGTCATTCCTGCTTTTGCAGTGTCTCCCTGAAAAATCAAGGCTGTTGTGTCTACAGGGGGCCTGAAGTGTTGTGCCAAAGCCCTTAAGGTGGGCGATGGGTGAATGGCTGGAGGGAGCACAGCAGGCACTCCTGTTCATGTGTAGATGGTGCAATGTGCTGGGTGTGTGAATGGCCACTTCGTGTCTTTGCCGGTGAGATGCTTGATTACTCTCACTGGGAAGGAGACTTCCTTCCTCCTGGAAATCCTGGCTGAGGAAGCAGAGGAATCAGATGAATCCTCTGGGAAAATTCACAAATAGAAAAATGTTATTTCTGCCTTTTGGAGCAAAACAATTCTGGGGCCCAGTGGTAGGCATCTAAATGGGCTTAGCAGGCTCTGCCCTGTGAACCACAGCCCTGGACGAGTGGCAGTGTTTATCTCCTAAAACATCTCCCATTTTGGGGCAAGGGAGTGGAAAAGGTGTGGGGGGGGGGGGGCGGGGGGGGTGCGTATCAGCGTTACAGACCAGGCTGCTCAAGGCCCCATTTGTTACCAGAGGCTACCTATAATCCAAGGAGCTCCAGATCGCTTGGGAATTGAGCATGGAGCAAGTACAAGAAGTGAGGGAAAATGCATTATTTAGTGATAATTTATTAGTTATTTATATTTCCAGTTGGTTCTGCATCTGAACGTGGCCAATGTAGAGACATGTGCTGCATGATGTGGTCCACTGGTGGCTGGGTCGCAGGTGTGTGCCCCAGCACAGGGTGCTGCTGCATGCTCTGGGAGCCAAAACCCAAACTGTAAAGGCAAATGAAAAAAAGAGAGATTTTCCAAGGTCCTGGAGGGGAGATGGTGTTTGTGCAGTCACTGAATGCTACACAGGTGGATGAGAGCTGAGAAGATGCCCATTGCTGTACCACCTTCCTCAGCCCTGGGTGTTTTAAAAAGCCTTTTTCTTTCCCTCTGTGCCTGAGCCAAAACCCCAGCCCGTAGGATGTGATGTGCCCTCACTCTATGGCTGAGGTTGGGTCTGACCCTTTAGGGTGCTGTTGCTGGACCTTTCTGCTTCTGTGCTGGATGCATAGGGCACATTTCCCATGAGGAAGATGAAGGGGGTGCATCTTGGCCAAGCTGCCCAGCTTAGCCTTGGGTATCCACATGAGGGGAACCACGGGCTGCAGCCACTGAGGCACTGCCTTGGCTGGTGGGAACTTCATCTCCAGTGAGTATTTGCTGAGTCAGGCCCTTGCTTTCAGTCAGTGACTTCCTGGAGCTCATTGTTTGGCTCTGTTTCCTTCCTCCCAGCCCCACACCTGTGAGGGTATGAAGGGCTCAGCTCCCCACCTCACCCCATTTCAGCACATCCCTCTCTCCATGCTGCTGCGGCACCCATTTACAAGGAACAGTAAGGCTGCAGAGGAGGGCAGAGATGCTCTCTCCCTGCTTTCTCCTCTACCTGTCCTTAGAGCCGTTGAAAACCCAAAATCCACCACTGTCTTCTGAAACTAATCCTCTGGTGACAAGCTAAGTTGTGACAACACTGGGGAAAAGTGTGTTTGGACGCCCTGACCAAAGTGTCTCATTTTGATAGCTTCCTATTTTTCGGCTCTGATTGTGTAGAAATGGATGATTTGGGGAAGATGCTCTTCAGAGGCTTTGTTGTCTTATGGAATAGGAGAAATAAATGCAAATTACTTGAAAAGTGCTGAATAACTGATGGATGAAGCCCAGATGTGTCCATCTGGTATATATCTTCTGCAGAACTTGGTGTGGCTCATCATTTGGCACCTAAGCTTTGCTTAACCTCAGAAAATAGGTTCAGTCCCTTTCAAATATGTCCAAAGAATTATTCAGTCCTGTCTGCGACATGAATCATACCTTTCTCAAGAACAAACTGTTCTCATTTGTTCTCTGTTCAGCCCATTTTGTCTTTCTTCATGTTGCTTCCTTACAGCCCTCTCTGAATAAACCAGAGCAAAATTACACCCTGAAAAGAGAATGCAATAGGTTAACGGAAATAATGAGCAGAAGTAGACTTTTGGAGGTAAATACTCATTTCTAGAGGTTTTTGAAGGTGGCAGAGCTCCCCAGGGAAACACATAGCCTTGTGGAGGATGGGACAATGACTGCAGCAGAGCAAGGCTTGGAATAAACTCTGTCCAGGGCAGAACTGCATCCTTCCTTCTCCGGCTGTGCTTGGAGGCTTGTTTTAGCCCCAGAAGATACCTAGTCTGACCAGATTACCTCACTTTAAGGCCCCTCTTCAGCAGAGCCCTCCTATTTGGCTGCTTCCAGCCAACTCCTGAGATCCCCGCAGCGCTGGCAAGTTGCTTGGCCATAGCTCACCACTGCTGCTCCTGCTGCAGCGATGCCAGTGCATGTGGTGCATGAAGCAGGGATGCTTGGGGAGGTTCAGCACCTCCTGCTGTTGCTCATCTGGCAGAAAATGCTCCACTTATCTCCCCACTTTCTGGTTTATGGTATCCTGATAGGACTTTTCAGCATTTTAATATCATCCTTCTTAATAAAAAGAAAAATCATCTTTGTCTGTCTTGCCTTGGGTTTGATTTTCTGTTTTTTCTTTTTCCCTCCCTTCTCCTAGCACTGGTAGCCCAGCTAGCCTTTCCAGACTGGGAAAAAAAACCTTTTCAGAAAATACAGGGAGGGATTTTACTGCCTATCCATTTTAAAAATAAAGCTGCTCTATATTTCTGGAGCTCGTTTCAGCTACTGATTTCAAGGATCCTTAAAATTCACCATTAATGAAGCTTCCCAGCTCCCTTGGGAAGGAAGCACTGGGTATCACTCTTGGTATGCCCATTATTGGTATGTAGAGGAAGGACTGTTACTTGTTCTGGGTTTTCTACAGCCCCTGACACTGCAAGGTCCTGCGTGACAAGAGAGGATGTGGGGGGTTTTGAGCCCTGGCTTGTTGTCTGCCAGATCCCAGCTGTAGCAAAATCTCTGTTTCTTGTCCTAAATTAGGAGATTTGGTCCCATGCTCCTGCATCCGCCTGTCTGCATCCCTCTGTCTGCATCCTCCCCCTGGCTCCTCTCTTGTATTTCAATTGCTATAGGCGAGCTCACCTTCTTACTTTAAATTTTGTACTGCACTGGGCACAGCCAGAGCTCAATCCACAATTCCCCCCCCCCCCCCCCCCCCAGATTAGAATATGTTAAAATTACGGTTTTTCCCACAGAACAGGTTGCATTTCAGTGGAAGAAGGGATGATTCCCATCTCTGATTTGGAAGCTCAATACAACAACCCTGTGTGCAGGCTGGTGCAGACATACAGACCCAACTCAGGCTCCCCAACTGTCCTTGAAGCATTTCATCCCTGCAAGAGCAGGATAAAATGATTCAGCATCTGTGTAAACACCTCCAACACAACCCCATGTACTGAGTAGGCTTTCAAGGGCCTCTTTTTTTGCCTTTTTCAATGAAGTGTTCTTGAAATATACCATATATATCATTTCTCATAATAGATGCTTGTTAAAAGCTGGCTGCAGAGTACCTTGAGCCCCTGCCTGGGGGAGAAGCCTTGGCTGGCTCTTAAAGCAGCCAGGAGCATCGCCTTGCCTCCACACACCCTCTGAGGGACTCAGAGCGAGGAAGAGCAAGGATGGCATACCACAGACCAGAGCTCTTGGGACCTCTTCCAAGCCTCAGGGAAGGTTGGGATGGAGGAGGTCTATTCTGGAGTTGTGACTGCTCTTCCCAGCTCTGACAGCGGCCATTGGAAGGCTGCTTGCAGGGCCTCTGCCTGTTCTGGTGTTGGGTGTTGCATTGAGCTTGTGGTGGGCTGAAGATGTATGTAGAAAAAGGTCTGTTTATTAGGGGCAAAGATGGGGAATTTTCTTTTTCTCAACCATTTAAATGCATGGAGAATGAGATTTTTTTTTCCCTAAACCCACCCCTTCCTTTTCTAAGACCAGCTAAATAATGTTTGAGTTAGATCAAACTGGTGAGTGGAAACTTCTTGATCTTTACTTGATCTTTACTTGATCTTTACTTGATCTTTTAGTAAGATGTCTTGCACTCCTCTGGGGATTAAGATTCTGTGGTGATCACTCCCTGCCCCTGACTCCCAGCAAGGGACATTTCCCACTCCCCCTTGGGGTACTCTGCTAGTGGCAGAGGGGGGAGGGATGAATATTCCTGGGGAAAGCAGGAGAAGGGAGAAAACCAGATGCTGAGGCATTTTGTGTGGTGCACAAGCTCCTTATGTAGCCCCCAGACACTGGTTTCAGGGGTTGGAGCCCTGCTGCAATTTTCCCGTGGTTACCAATCCATGCTGCCTGCTCCATCACCACTGTGCCTCCTATTTCCAAAGCAGACTGCATGGCTCCACAGCCTGCAGGACTCATGGCAGTGAAGTTTTGCTGCCACAGAAGCATGTGTGATCCCTGCAGCTTTTGATTCCATTTTCAGCTTTTTTATCTTTCCAAGAATCACTCTTTTGCAATCCTATTTTACTATCCCTGTAGCAAAGCTTTCATGTGCTATGCATCAAAAGCTTGTCTGAAGTCCAGGGTAAATCATGCCCACTCCTTCCACCTTCCTGTGGCTTTGATCACCTCCAAGCAGATGATGGCCCTACATCCCACAGTCTCTCCTGCTGGAGTCTGAGCTCAGCCAAACCCAGTTCTGGCACAGGGGACCTCAAATCCATCCTTTCTTCCTGTGAATCATGAACCTAAATATCCACAACTATCCCACAGCCAGCTCCGGAGTCAGGAGTTGTTCAGGTGAGGAAAGGGGAGGAAAAAAATCAAATGTATTATTTTTTTTAAACATGATTTTCAGAATTATTTTTAGAATCTAGTGCTTGAATGTGAATCATGGGCTTAGCTACAAAAACCTCTTTTTCATCTTTCTACCTTGTTGTTTTATCTGTAGTTTGACATCTTTTATAGTCAGCCTTGCAGACAGCAGAAAGAAGGACAGATCTGCTCCCCTGCACTTTCAGTGCTGTGTATGCAGGAGCCTCTTTCAGTGATAATCCTCTTTTTTTTTTATTCCTATGCTGTTTATTGTTACTGTACAAACTGCTTGTTGGTTTAGTCTTCTGTTTCATGCAAAATAAATCCCCAAAAAATGCCATGAATGCTTGAGGTTTGTTCGTTATTCTCTGTATTTAAAATTATTTCCCAAAAACTGTCACCTTACAAACTAACTTCCCTGAACTGTTCGCCCTGCACTTGCCATCCCTCTGGCTCTGTTTCCATTAGCACAAACCTTACGAGCTTCTAATCAAACTGCAGACAGCTCTTTGTTTGCAATGGGTTGGAGCAATAACTGCGGGTATGTTCCCAGAAATGGGGAGCTTGTCCCTTTGCTTTGATTTGATTTGATGATTGGCTGGTGGAACTTGGTGCTAGTTAGATTTCTTTGATGTGGCTGGTGCTGTGGGTCTGTGATGTCCATATGGCTTTGCAGTGCTGCTGGGTAGTCATTATCCTATCACTAATTGTCATGCTGCCTACAACTTTTTACATGGCCTTCTACTTCCCTCCAACCCCAGCCCCTGCATTTTGAGACTAAACAAAAATACATCAAATGACATCTTGTCCTCTGCCTTAAATCTGTCCCCAGCCTGCAGTTTTGGCACTCAGGAGGTTTTGTATTCATATGCACTTGGATGCAAAGTGTTCCTTTGCAGTCCTACTGAGGGAACCGTGAGAAAAAGACCCAGAACAACACTTAAGCTGTAGGTATGTATGCCTTGGAGCTGTGTTTTGAGTTCCTCCTCCATAGCAGTAAAGGGGGGTGTTGGTCTTCTCAGCAAGGCTGGCCTGGCTGTGATGCATCAGGGATGCTCCGTGAGAGGAGGGACCGGAGGACACAAGTTGCATGCAGGAAGACAGGTTTTCTCCCCTGATTCAGGGTAGGAAGTCACTGATGCCCCCAGCTGAAAGTGCAAAGCTCTATGCTTCTGTTCAATGACATTACACAACCTGGCACAAAGAGATCTTGTTTATTTTCTCTTATCAGCCTAATGTGATGATTTGGGAAAGGGGGGAAGAGGCAGTGCAGCGATCTCCCGAACAGTTGGGCTGGGATTACACTTTTTCTATTGAGCTCATCACCGTAATGACTAGGAGCTCTGTTTATCAGCCCACCAGCCATGCCCATTTAGCAGATTACCATTTTTCCAATCTCATAAAAGAGGATTGCTGCCTGTTGCCTCCCCGTCCCAAGCCCCTTGCTTATGAGTGTTTATCTGCTCAGAGTGTTTATGAAACCCCAAGCAGGAAACTTCTGTTTATCCTCTGCGTCATCAAGAGCTGGAAACTTGACGGGATAATTACTCTTTCAGGAACATACGTATAGCAACCCATCAGTAGACTTTTGCATCTTGCTGGTGTCAATAATATATACATTCACCCTGTGGAGATGTATAACTCCTATTTGTTTCTCTTTCCCATGCGTTTAACTTGGCATGAGATAGGGGTTTCTGTTTTCCAGGGTGTCTCGTGGAAGCAGGATTTTTTACTTAAAGTCAAGCCTCTCTCCTCAAAGGAGGTGTCATTGAGGGTGTACCCAGCAGCAGGGGACACCTTGCTCATGCAGTGCCAGCCCCAGGGCACTGCTTGCCCTGGCAGGGCATCACTGACTGCAATTAGAGAAGCCATATGTAGACAGCTCCTTAAGATGCTAACTTGAGCACCTAGCCTGGGAGAAGGCTGGGTAATGAATCATTTATCTGACAGAGCTCTTCCCTCTTCTCTCTCTGCAGGTTGCAGGGAAGATGTTATGATTCCCTTCACCCTTCAGCCACCAATTTTTGAACTATTGAAACACAGAAGTAGTTCATTAGTGATATCCACCCAATGAAATTCAAGACATTAAGTGTTTTGACTAGCACTGTTCAAATAGAGGAATCACTCAGGAGTATATTGCAATCAGTGCATTAAGATAAGATCCCAGAGCATTTTGTTTCCAGAGCATTGATTATAGATTAGCATCCCACTGCTTCAAAAATGGAGTCTGCAGTCCTGTATAAACCAGGACACCCAATGGATATGGATGGACTCAGGATGGAGAATCAGGGAGCACTAGAAAACACCAGTGTGCAACATTACCCCCCAGTGCCATGGCCAGCTGAGAATTACCATGCATTTTTGTATCAGAATATCCTGGCACCCACTTTTTTCCCACTGGCAGCATCTTCACTGTGGCACTTGGGCTTCCCTGTGTCCCCCAGGACCTCTCCTTGCTGACCATGCATGAGATAGGTTTTTGGCGAGGCTGAAAATGTGGAAACCTCACATTGTTGGTCAAAGCAGATTCATTCAAAGTGAATGAGTGCTTGCTTGCCAAGTTTCCTTTTTTTTTCTGTCTTTGATTCTTTCTGGCTGTATTCACAGAACACAAATCTGCAGGCAGGAACAGGAGCTGTGTTTCTAATTCAGTACGAAACTTTTTTTTCCTGCTTGGCGCAGAGCAGTTGTGAATGATAGAGGCTGTTCCTAATCCTCTGCCCTGGGCACTGAAAATGTGCTCTGTTCAGCTGGCACTCTTGGAGTTATTTGCATTGCATAGCAATTTTCAAGAGATAAATACAAGGTTTGGTGCTCCTGGGGAAAAAGATGTGGCATACTTACTGCATAGTATGCAATCAGGAAGCAAAGACAGCACTGAAGCAACCCAAAAGGGCCTGATTTCAGGAGCTTGTAAGTTCAGGGCTGCAGAAAAAACCCTAAACTGTACTTTTGCCTTGGTAAACAGAGTATTTTCAAGATCCTGTTAGAGGAAGTAAACACTTGGCTGTGTGCTTAACAAGGAGACTTGCCCAAGTTTTGTTCCAGTCAATGTCTGCTGATAAGCACCTGCTTAAATACTGAGGTGCTGGGTAATTGTGGAGCTGTACCCAAGCAGGGCAAGTTCCTGTTGAACCCAGAGAGTTTCAAGTGATACTGGTCATCAGTCAGGATGTGATGTGGGAACATACAGGGGTGAGAGGGAGTAGAAGTTTTCTCCATACTCCTTCACCAGTCTGGAAACTGGCAAACCAAACAAAACCAGCCTGCCTTTTATTACGAGTAAATGTGTTGATGCAACACAATAGTACCACTCTTCTGCATTCCCCACCATGACCTCATGATTTCCATTCAAGATGAGACCAGCCCCACAGACAGATGTAAGCTGGAAACAATACCTCCATTTTGATAGTGTTATAGCCTTCTTTTTCATGCCCTTCCTTGAATTTGAATGTTTTCTTTAGAGATAACTCTGGCCCAGGAGATACCCACAGGATTTGTAAGAGGGTTTAAAAATCCTTGTCAGTGTCATTATGGCTGCTAACACTGCCAGGAACCACTGCAGCTCCACACAGCTGTCCGGTCTGGGGTTGTGTGCTCTTTCCTCCTTTTCCTGGGGCTGTACTTGCCAGCAGAGCACTTGTCTTGAGGCTCCCACAGTGGAAGTGGGTAAGCATCTCCTTCAAACTGTGAGCAGGATTTGCATCACTGCTGGTGAGGGGCAAGAGTAAGAATTCCCTTTCCAGTGGTGTGTTTTGTCTGGCAGGTGACAGATGCTTCACCTGCATTTGCAAAAGTACTTGTGAGTTAAAGGTGGAGAAGACGTGAAGGACATGTCTTGAAACATGAGGGAGATTGATTAGTGTGATAAACTGGATATTTGTCAAAACTTCTTTTTCATAAAGAGTTTAATAGCATAGGGGAACCACAGGACTTCCAGATCTTGAAGAAGTTTGACAGTGGTAAGAATAGCTCTCCAGGCTGGCACCGTGGGAACAAGCTCTTGCTTTTTCACTAGCCCACCTCCATGGAGCAATTCAATCTCTCTGCAGCAGTGGATGGAGGAGAGCGGGTGCAGCATCTCCCTGAGCTGCTTGGAGCATGCATCCCTCCTTACGCAGCTGAGATGATGATGTGACACTATTAAATAACAGCCTGGGGGAAGAGCTGAGCTGCAAGGCAATGTGTGTAGGATGGAGAGGGGTCAGGGTGAGGATAGCAGGGCTGTGATTATTTGGCAGAAATCTGTTTGAGACCTAGGGGCAACAACTTACAATGAGATAAAGCTTCATATGTGGGTCTTATTCCTCCCTTGGGAATGCATCTCTTGCATCACCCCAGGCCAGGAGCTGGCTGTTTTCACATGCCACCTGCAAGTGCATCAGGCGGAGAACACGGCATGTGTGCTCACAGGATCCTCCGAATTACTGAGCAGATGGGTTTGCTCCTTGCCCCGCTGCTCCTCACTGCTGCCACCAGCCAGAAAATACCACGAGGAGCAATGGGCTCAGAGCAATGCCAGTCAGGGGAGGAGGGAGATGTGCCCACGGAGATGCAGTATCTGATGTGGGCCATCCACCGAGGCTGGGAGCTGCCCAGCCTGGCTGGCATGTGCATGCTATGCCGGTTTCCATGGAAACCCAGCAAAAGATGTGGAGGAACTGCCAGCGAGGCAGGGTGGTCCATAGGGTGGATGCTAGCCCCTGCGTCATGGCATGGGGGGACTGTAGGTCAGAGGGGACACAGACCTGCTGTGGAATGAGCCACCACTGAACATGTGCACTGTGCTGTCTTTGGGGTGCTGCTGGGTGCTGCACTGCTTCTGGGGTGCTGCTGGGTGCTGCGCTCATTTGGGGTGCTGCCCTGGAGAGAGGGGGATATGATTTTCATTTATTCCTCACCTAGGGAATTGCAGGGGTGTCCCATGCAGTTTCAGAGGAGTGTCAAAGGCATCCCAGGATGTGGAGAGAACACCTTGTACAACCCTGGGATGTTCAGGTCCTGGCTGAGATAGGGAGCAGGACTGAGACAGGCTCAAGAAGAAGCCAAGCTGCTTCATGAGGTTTTGGGGGTGTCTGTGTTTTTCCTTCCTCTAAGGGCTGCTCAGATTTTAATGCTGCATTAAATTGCATTGTAAGTTTCTGTGTGGACAATGGAGACAGCACAGCATCTCCAGGTGGGGATTCATTCTGTCCAGAGGCAGGTAGTGAGAGCCATGTCCTGGATGTCTCCATTGGCCCCAGTGCAGGTGAGACATCCACCTCTTGGAGATGCAATGCCCTGAGCCTGATGCCTTTGAGCTGCCCGTGGCAGCATGGCCCAGGAGATGCAGCAGTTGATACACAACCGGTCTACCCCAGCCAGGGCAGAGGGGATTTGTCCTGCTTCATTTCTGCTGCAAGCCTGAACTGAAGGGAGCTTGGGTTGGTGCAAGTGGGATGGAGCAGGATTTGGCCCACAGGGGCCATGTCCCCTCATGCCAGAAGCTGGAATCTGACAGCCACAGCTGGAATCAGTCACTCCAGGCTTATTTTATCATCCCAGGAGGGAAGCAGTGTGAATGCAGGGGTGTGCTGGGGTGGCTGCTGTAACTTGTGCTGCCTGTGGTCCTCCCCTGGCTATGTGCTTTACAAGGGACCATAGGACTTAGGGGTAGAAATCCAGCTATTAGGCACTGGGAGGTAGCTGAGCTGAGCCTATGACCATCCCGCACTGCCAGAATGCAGCACTGAGTGCATCATGTCCTAAAATCAGAAAGCAAACTGCTAGGAGGAGGACTGGGCACTGTAACACCCAGCCCAGGGACCTTGCTACTTCCCACCCTTCCTTACAAACCTGGGTTCCTGCCCTCCCATGCTGTACATCCCCCTCTCTGCTTACTTGGGCGTGATCCTCCCATTGCCCACATTGCTGGTTCCCAATGGAAAACCTGTTCACAGAAAGCAGTACCCAGTCCAACACCTGCCAGTGTCTTCAAGGAAGGACTGCACCTAAAGAGGATGCTTTTCAAGGTCGGTATACAGACTAGATGGGCTGTACTAGTGTTATGTGTTGGTGCAGAGGCAGCATTTCAGCACATGAGGGCTGGGAACACTGGTGTCACACACCACTGGACCAGGTGGGGCGTGCAGGGACAGGGAAGCTGTGTCTGTGCCCGTGCTGCCTTTGCTGGGGACTTCTCCAGACCAGGAACCAGAACCAGCTTTGCAACACATTTACCTGCCAAGAGCCTCAGCTGCAGAATGGAGCTTGTCGTCACAGAGATGCTACAAGGGCTGGAGCACCTCTGTTCTGGAGCCAGGCTGAGGGAGCTGGGCTTGTTCAGCCTGGAAAAGAGAAGACTGGAAGACCTTAGAGCAGCTCCAGTGCCTAAAGGGGCTACAAGAAACCTGGAAAGAGGCTTTGGACAAGGGCCTGTATGGACAGGACAAGGGGAATGGCTTTAACCTGACAGAGGGGAGATTGAGATGAGATCTTAGGCAGAAGTTTTTCCTTGTGGGGGTGGTGAGGCCCTGGCACAGGTTGCCCAGAGAAGCTGTGGCTGCCCCATTCCTGGCAGTGTTCAAGGCCAGGTTGGATAGGGCTTGGAGCAGCCTGCTCTAGTGGAAGGTGTCCGTGGCAGGGGGCTGGAACTGGATGAGCTTTGAGGTCCCTTCCAACACAAACCAGTCTGGGATTCTGTGATCTGCTCCCTGACTCAGAGGCTGCTCACCATCTTTTTTCCTTTCTTTCAGACCAGTTGCAAGGCTGCTGGCTGGGCTGGAAGGGGCTTTGATTGTTCTGCAAAGAATAGCCACGACATACCTGTCATGTCTAATGGAAATATTTTTGGAAGTGATTTCTGGGTGGGATGGGATCTTTTCCCCAGCTCCAGCAGAACTTCTTTCCTCTCACCTTCCACCTAGGAGTGCTGGGCTGGGAGTGTTTCAGCCGTCTCTCAGCCTTTGCTGGTGTAACTCCCAGCACACTGCTGCTCTTGGGCATTACTTTTTTCAGTGCCCAGGTTTCCACCAGCTGCAAATGCAGGCTTAGGCATCTGACAGATGGTCAGGAGAGGGTTTTGAGGAGAATAACACTGGTGTAGGTGAATGCAAGCGGCGGCTGGCCCTGCCTCTCCTAGCTCCTGGTCTTTGCATTCAAGATGGAAAATCACTTGAGTCCATATAGAGCCTGTGGCATGGTGACCTCCAATGAGCTCTCCGCTCAAGTTAATCACCCTGCTCAGAGCAGATAAGGAGTAATGAAATGGGCTGTGGAAGATGCACTTAGTTCGAATGAGTGTGAACACAAGGTGCCCAGGAGTCTCCTTGGCATTGGTGTGTGTTTTGTCTTTGGAAGTAAAGCAAAGCCCTGTGGCTAATTAAATGGAAACATAATTTCTGGACCTTTTTGTGGGGGTTTCTCAGCTTAATCCTGATTCAGCCTTTGCAATGCCTTTTAGATTTAAGGCAAGGGCATGGCTCCCCAGGGAAAACTGAGCCACAGGGAGGAGAAAGGCAGCTCTCTTTGGGATGCTGCCTGTGGCCTCTGGCTGCTTTCAAGATCAGCCCTTCCCCAGAAAGGATGGTCCCAGGAGGGCTGGTGTGGTTCCAAGCCATGGTGAGGGGCTGCATCCCCCAACAGTCCTCGGCTGTCCCCAGAGGATGTTGCAGAGGAGGGGAAGAAGTGAGCAGAGAGACTCGGGTTACAAATGTACAAGCACAGGAAGCAGAGTTGTATATTCCCGGAATATTAATTGTCTCTGGAATATCATGTGTTTTCCGGTGAGCGGGTACTTCAGGCAACTGGATACATGATGGGAAGGAGACTGTGTCAGGCCACGGGAGGACAGGCATGGCAAGAGGTGGATGGACACCACCGAAGGGCTAGATGCTGGATGTAGGTCACCCTCATGGCCCTGAAATGTGCTTGTCACTCACATCCCCTGTCCCCCATTGGGGGCACTGCCCTCAGACACTGCCCTCTGCTATGGTTGTGAAGACTGGTCTGGTGTGGGACTCATCCCTCACTGGGCATGCTCTGTTTGAGAGCTTAGTTCAGAAGGTAAAACTTGAAAACACTTGGGTTAAGGAAAAGCAGCTTCAAAAAGTGCCATACATCACTGTGGTGTGTTCTGAACCGGGGAAGAAGCACCATCTATCCCAGCATGTGGGGCAGAGGCTGGACAGAAGGACGCTGTTGGGAATAGCCAGTACGGTGCAAGTGAAAATGTCTGTCACATTGTCACCCTGTGAAACTTAACTACAGGAGTCACAAAGGAAGGCTTTTATGTATGTTACTGATGGGCTCAGATGCCCTCAACTGGGCTCTGGTGGTCAAAGCTGCATTTTGGGGGGCTTTAATATGGTGTAAAACTAGTTCTGCATGAGGGCTAGCATGCCAGTCAGTTCCAGGCAGGGATGGTACCTCCATTGGGATCTGCCTTGGCAGCTCCTGCCATGAGAAATCATAGAATGATAGATGATGATGAAGAGGCAAACCGTGGCCTGGGGGGAGGCTCTCACACTAATGCTTTAACACAGAGTAGCAGGAAAACCAGCTATGTGCCTTCCCAAAATGTCAGAGCCTTTTATTTCACCATTTTCTAAGTGAAACACTGCAAATGTTGACCTTGAACTGGCCTTTGATCACAAAATTACCTTGCCTCAATTAAATATTAAAACCAAACAAAAAGTTCTGAGCGTGGGATGAATTGTTTCACTCCAGCTACAGGAGTTATGTTTTTTACTTCAGTGGAAAACCAGAAACCCCAGTGTCACATTGGCTCACCTTGAAATGAATTTTTACTCTGGCTTGCCATCATTAAATGGCATAAGATGAAGCAAAGCAGTTATTTGAAGGGCATTTTTCATGACATGAAAATGCTTCTCAGCACCACCACTTCTGCTGGGATTTACGTCGTTATTTCTTTATGCTGTGTCTAGGGGAGACCCACAAAACCAGTTGGACTGATGTGCTGGGGTCTCCTGCTCTGCCTGTAGAGACCCTGCTGCAGGGTCTGAGTTCACAGTGGTGGGAATTGTGATCCTCATGGGATTTTCTCCCGTAAGCCTTTGCTCCTGGAACCCCTTGAATTGTAAGATGATCTTATCTTATTCGTCTGCTTTTCTGAATGCTTTTTCCAGCTTGTGTGTTTTTGCAGTCAAGCTTAAAGGACAAAAAAAAAAAACAAACAACCAAACCCACCAAAGAAGAAATACCATAAGAACAGCAAGCAAACAGAAAAATTAACCAGTGTGCTGATGTACAGTCACAGAAAAGAAATTAAGGAAGAGATGCAAAGAAATTACGACTAGTGATGTGTTGCTTCTCCCTGACCCAAACCACCTTGTGAACCTGGTAGTGGAACCTTTGGCTCCATTATCCCCTGGCCTCTGCCCAGAACCATCATTGCTCTGATTGCACCCCTCTCCTCCAGAACTGACAGCAAAATCGATGTGCCTAGGGCTTAGGACCTTAAAAAGTGTTATGCCCTTCCCAGGGTGCTCCCTGTCCATTCACTGTGCCTGTGAACCTTTGGGTGCCTTTCACAGCTTCTCCTGCCCAAGATGTAGATGTTTCCATTTGGGAAAATGCTACTGTGAAGTTGCATGGTCATTGTTTGTGTGCTCAGTTGCTTTTTGTGCTTGGTAGGCTCAGGATGGATTACTTGAGATGGTCCTGTGGCCACTGCAAGGTCCAGAGCCAAGTTCTTGCTGTTTCCTGGTCTTCACCTACATCAGCACATTCATTGTTTCGTTGTACTATTTATTCTATATGGCTGCTTTTTTGGTTTTCCCTTTGGGAAGCTGAAAAATCAGCACATTTAAATACCCCATGAATAAAATGGTACTGGAAGTGGGCACTGACCTCCCTATCAACCTAATAGGAAACATTTCCATGAATTACCCTCCACAGTAACCCAGACCATTCCCAGGGTGGCTACTGACCTGGTATGCTGATGTTCAGCAGCTGGATTTTACAGCAGGTTTGTCCCTTCAGTCCCTTTGCTTTTTGGGATGAACAGGATGGATGAGGTGGATGGGATAAGATGAATGGGATGGATTGGATGAATGAGATGGATGTGCCTACCAGCTTCATGCACACCTGAGACACAGATCTCATGCTCCAGCCCGGGTCACTGTAGGTTAAACATGATGGAGTATACTGGGCTGGAGAGAGATTTACAGCCCCAAATCCCATCCTGACCCCAAAGATGGACATCCGTGTTTCATTCAACAGGGATATTTACCTACTTAGGAAAAAAATAATACAACATTAAGAACTTTCTTCCCTAGGCATGTTTTTGCCTGACAGTGTGTGTAATCCTAATCCCTTGGCAGGGCTAAACCAGTGTCTGAGCGGACAGGTGCCCGGCACAGGGAAAAGGCTGGGTCTGGTAGGGTGCTGTGGCTGAAGAAGGACTGGAGATGTTAAGCAAGGTGGCTGTGGCAGGAGAAGAAGAGGAAGAGTTGGTGTAGCTAAGAGACATCTGGGTCCCACACCCTGCTAATGGCAAAGGATGCCGATGGATAATGAATTCTGGGGCAAAGCTGCAATGTGGGAAAGCTCAGATCTGGTTCAGAGGAAGACCATGGTGGGCTGAAGGTGGGTGGAAGGGGCTGGAGGATGTCAGTGTATCAGGTCTCCAACTGGGACCTGGACTTGGGGCCCTCATCAGCACTGTCCTCCCCAGAGGCTCAAGTTGGCCAACTTCTGATTCAGAAAAGCGATGCCAAAGGAAGAAGGGGCTGGTTGATATTTTCCTGAGGGAAGCCAGCCTCTTGCACTCTTCCCCCAGGCAGGCAGGATTAAATTGCAGCTCTGCTTATGTACAAACATCCCCTTGTTTTTCCAGAACTGAGCCAGTCTAGGAGGCTTACGGGTCATTATTGAAGTTTGGGTTGGTTTGGTAGCAAAAGGGTGACTCAGAGAATAAACTCAGGTTATGTTTATCATAGGATTACAGAGAGTTTTAGATTAAAATCTTCTTTAAAGTCCCTGGTTCACAGCCAGATGTCAGATTCCTCTCTGAGCATCCACCCCATGGTGCTCAGCTCCACCAAGAAACCTCTCAACTACAGTGGTGTTTACTGTGAGCAAAGAAATTGAGCCCTCAATGCCACAGAAATATAAAGCACAGTGGCTCACGTAGCCCACGACTCTGCCTGCGAGCTTTCAGGGTGAGTAATCCTCCAGTGTGAAGGGTTTGAATTTGGCCCCTAAACTGTTAAAAGCTGCTCCAGGATGAGCAGCAGCCGGTGGATTGCTCATGCGGATTTGTCTGGTCATGTTTAATGCAGCAGCCTCAGCCCAGGAGCTCGGCTCAGTGCGCTGTTGCTCCGGTTTCATAGCAAAGAGCATCCTTCACATCTGTGACGGTGCAAAGGCAGAGATGTGGAGCAGAGGTGAGGTCTGCTCTGCTTTTTCAGGGCTCTTCTACTCACAGTCAACCTTCTCAGCTTCCACTTGCATGTCCATCCTCCTTCTCTGCCCACCACCCATTTCCTGGAGCTGAAGCTTCCCATGCCTTCCTGGAATCAATAACCCCATGGGGACCGGAATGAATGTCTTTGCTCTGAATTAATCCTGAAATTTCAGCCTTTGCTGGCAGTGCTCGTGATGGTGAGCTGGATCTCAGCACTGACTGTTGCCAGCATCCCCCGTGCTGCCAAATTCTTTAAAATGGCTTAATCTGGGAAATACTGCAATCCCTCAGCAGACTTCATGGGGAGAGAGATCCAGGTGGCATTTTGCAGCGCTAGCAGCAATCCTGTTATGTTGGCTGCATGTTTTAAACTCCCTTCACTTGATGTCCCTTGAAAAAATGAGACCATCAGCTCTGCAACTGTCAGTGCTACACAGTAGAAAGTTCTAGAAAATCAGAATCATTGCAGGGAAAAAAGCACTGCACCAGCAAGTCCGTGAAGTCTGAGATGTGTTAGCTCAGGAACAGGGCAGCACCAGGGAGCCTCCTTTCCCTGGCTGCCAGAGGATCTTAATAGGAAGCAACCCGAAAAGAAATGAGGAATCCATGTAAAATCACAGCTATTTTGGTGGGAAGAAAACGAGCTGGCTCCTCAGCCCACTGGGGAGATGAAAATAGCATCCTCTGGGGCTTTGCTTTGGAAAATAGTTGGAGTATTTTCAGGAAAAAAGAAAAGGAAAAGTCAGAGTTATGTTTAGCAGCAGAAGCTGGTTGGCTCCCAAGCTGGAAGACAATGTGGGTGAGAGTCACTTCAGTACTCCAAAATCACATGTGGCCACGCACAGGGATTCAGGTTTGAGCTCCACAAGGAAGATCCCACTGCAGAGGAGGAGGATCTGTGCTTTGCAGGGTGGCTGTGGTGGCGACCGCGGTGCTTGCAGCCACATCAGCAATCTCAGGATGCTGGATGGACCATGCAGATGGAACACGGGCAGTCACCAGCCAGGTGATGGGCACACACACACCTTCCCCTTATGCGGGCAGGCCCTTAACACTCTATTTGTCATTAGTATGATCCATAATTTATACCTTTTTTGAGCCTAATGATACAGGCTCATAAATAATCTCCACCAGTGCAAGATTGCATTAAAGCTTAATGAGCATTCTTCTGGGTCAAGTGAGTGGCCACAACCACAGGCTTTGGTTATTTCTGTTTAACTGCTCCCTTCAATTAGGTGCTCTCCACTGTTGTCCTTCCCATCCTCCATCACTGCTTTCTCCATCCTCCATCATCACCCTCTCCATGAATTGTTGCTGCCCCCTCCATCATGTTATTCCCTATTCTCCACCATCTCCTTCTCCACTTGCTATCATTGACCTTTCCATCCTCCATCACTGCCCTCTCTATCCTCCATCATCTTCTCCATCCTTCATCATTGTCTTTCCCATTATACATTGCTGCCCTATCCACCCTCCATTACTGTCCTCTCCATGTGCTGGATAGCTGTAGAGGATAGCAGCATTGTTGCACCCTGGACATGGAGGAGCCAGCACAGAGGCTTGGGAACCACCAGCCAAGCTCCTCATTGCACGTGACCTGGAATTCAGGGATTTCTGTTGGTGTCCTTTAGGGGAAAATGAGTCGAGTACTCATGTCTGGTTCCATAGCAACACTGCTGCTTCCTGATTGTTTTTTTCTTTTGGAGGATCCTTCACATATTGTGCTCTGAAGTCACACGAATGCATTCTTCCTGCAGCGAGGGAGAACCTGGACAGGTGACCAGTGCCAGTGTGTCCATGCACAGACAGGTGCAGGCAGGGCTTGGATACAAACATCAATGTGATGGGTACCAAGACACACAGCCCTCCTTTTGCAACACAGACTTCCTGGTTTTCCAAACAAATGGCATTTGTGGGAATGTGTAATCATAGGGGAGCCCTCCCCAGCCCCATAGGTGCTGGATGCTGATGTCGAGTCCAAACATGGGTGAAATGATGGTGGTTAACTTGCCACAACTAATAGCTGATTTTCCATGCACATAAGAGGAGTTATGCAATAAATCAGCCATCTCATGGACTCATAGAATCCCAGACTAGTTTGGGTTGGAAAGGGTCTTAAAGCTCATCCAGTTCCAACCCCCTGCCATGGGCAGGGACACCTTCCACTAGAGCAGGTTGCTCCAAGCCCCATCCAAGCTGGCCTTGAACACTGCCAGGGATGGGGCAGCCACAGCTTCTCTGGGCAACCTGTGCCAGGGCCTCAGCACCCTCACAGGGAAGAACTTAATTCCTGAGATCTAATTCAGATCTACCCTATTTCTGTTTACTGCAAATAAAAACAATTATGTTCCTAAGGAGCAGAAGAATTTTAAAGGTGTATTCAAAGTTATTTTAAATTGTGCCATTTCATGAAGGAGAATTTTCCTTGTGGTCCTGGAGCAGAAATAGGTGTCATTACTGGTTAGGGCAGGTTTTTGCTGGAAATGGTGGTTTCAGGCTTTGTGGGTTTGGGTTATGCAGGGGAATGTTTTCCACGGGGAAAATAAATAATGTTCTGGTGAGGACAAATGTTTTTGGGGTCCTTTAGGTCAGACATTAGGCAAACTCTCACAATAGTGTTTAGAAGGGAAAATGGCAAGAAAACAAGTATTTCAGGGCTTTTCAGTGTGGTATCCACCCCAAATCCCATGGATGCATGCTTGCCTGGCAGGGAGAGGATATGGACCCATAGAATCATAGAATCAGCCAGGTTGGAAAAGACCTTTAAGATCATCAAGTTCAACCTTTATCCCAGCACTGCCAAAGCCACCACTAAACCATGTCACTATAGGCCTCATATACATGATTTTGAACTTTCAGGGATGGTGATTACACCACTGCCCTGGGCAGCCTGTTCCAATGCCTGACTGCCCTCTTGCAAAGAAAGTTTTCCTAATGTCCAGACTAAACCTCCCCTGGCACAGCTTGAGGCTGTTTCCTCTTGTCCTATCTCTTGCTACCTGGGAGAAGAGACCATTTCCCCTTGATTTATGCCAGGAGGTTTTGGCGCTTCCCAGCCCCACTGCATTCCCCAGCACCACTCTGTCTCCTAAATTGTCTGAAAGATAAATGAACCCCAAACCTGGGGGCAAATGCAACACACACAGGCTGCAAAAATCAATCTACAAATGTCAAATTGGGACCTTTTTTTTGATACTCCAGGTCCCACCGGTGCAGATGCACATGGGATATGCGCTAGGGATGAGCCCAGCTGTGTTTCACAGATCTCCTTTGCTTTTCTATAGCTTTTATTATTTTTTTTAAGCAACATAATAGAATTTAATACAAAGTCCTATCCGTGCTGAAAATTTCTTTTGCAAGGAAAAGCCTGCCCAGAATGTATGACTTAGCTCTTTCAGATTTCTAAATACACATTTGCATGCAAATTTGTAACTTAAGGTTATAAATTGGAATGTGCATTTCCCCTCTGCTGATGTTAGGAGAGTTTTCCTTAAGCCAGAAACATTATCCTCATTATCTGACCGAAATGTGTAAGGATCTCATTGCCTACAGAATAAATGTTCTGGCTATTTAAGGCATACTGAAAAAAACCTCTCTACACTATATTTCTTGGCTTCATTTCACAACAAATGCATCATTTCCGATGACTGACATGGAGCAGGAGCTGAATTTCAAGTGTGTCTAAACCCAGATGGTTTATTCCCCATGTGAGTGCAGACAAAGACAAGCAGAGCTGGCTGCTCCTCATGCCAGGGGCAGAGTCCAGCCATGGGACAGATCCTGCTCCTCCCAGCACCTCTCAGCTCAGGCTTTGCTTCCTTTCTTTGTATCTGAGATCAGAAGGGATGAGGATGGCTGGTCTTTCATCCCCTGTGCCCACCACTGTATGGAGCAGCACAGTTTGGCACCTGCCTGTCTTGAGCACATGGGATGACAATTCAGCCCTTGATGCCCATGTGCATTTCTATGTGGTTTTAAAAGCAGTAAGCCTCCCACAAAGCTTCTTTTAGATGTAGCATAACAGAAGCTCCCATTTTCCCTTATTACTAGCCAGGGGTGTCCCTGCCCTTGCAGCCCTGCATCTTCACAGCATTTTAGGTGTCCACAGGTGATGTCCAGCTCCCTAGCTGCCAAGCGTCTCTGCTCCAGGATCTGAGCATCCTGGTGCCATGGTTTGCAGCTCAGCCCCATCTGTCCTAAAATTTCTCATCACCCTGCATAAAACAATACATCCCCTGGGGTATATCACCTGATCTCACACATCCTGTTCCCACGTACTCCTCCCAGAGCCAGGATTTTCCTTCAGAAAGGAAAATCCCCCTGGGGCATTGCATCCCATTACACGGGTCCTAAGGGTGCTCACTGGTCTTGCAGTGGAAGCACTATCTTCTATCTGGAGCTGTGCCAGGCAGTATCCTGAAGGATGCTCCAGGTGTTAAGCACAAGACTGTTTTGATCCCTTCCTTAGGGTAATACTGCTCTGACAGTTCTTTGCTTTTTTGGTGTAAGCAAAGCTACAGTAATTACCAAGGGAAAAAAAAAAAAATCAAACCCTTCAAATGTTAATGTTTATATGAAAAGGGTCTCATGATGATTAAATATTTGAATGGGTTGCTTTTTAGTAATGCAAAACTAATCAACTTCCAGATGATATTTAAAAAGCAGAGAACGGTGTGTGTTTTAATATCATAATTTCAATAGGTCAGGTTTTAGAAGACAGCTAATTACAAAATAATCCTTTTATGTTGTGTAAAACATCATTTTAAAGCAGATCCTCGCTACAAACATTTCCTGCTTGCTGGAGGTAATTAGCTGGGTGCTGATTTGAAGTGGGACTGCGAGTGCAGAGCAACTCCTGGGATGTGCTGAGGTGATGGAGCTGCTTTGGAGATGGAAACTCCCCTCTCTGGGTTTGGGACTGGCTCTATGTTACCCCAAAGGGTGTTTTGGCAGTGCAAAGTCTCACCAGGGTGGCTGGGAAGAGGGATGGGGACACACCAGAGCCTGGTGCCAGAGCACAGCTTGGTGAGAAGAGGGGTGATAAATGATACAGATGAAGCAGCTGTGTAACACAGCCAGGTGTACCCCACAGCACCACATCTGCACCTTCACCCCAGGCAGGAGCCTCTGCTCGCAAACCCCATCCACTTCTACAATATCCCAGAAGAACATCCCATAGGATGTGCTTCAGCAGAAGCATGGGGGTCCAGATCCATGCCCCCCCCAGCAGGCTGGAGCCAGGTTCTTCACTTTGCACTGGGGGTGGGATGCTCTGGAGCTGGTGTGGAGCACCAGCAGGCAGGATGCTCCCCAGGGCCTGACATCCCTTCACAGGCAGCTCTGGAGAGGAGTGCACAGCTCTATCTCCTGGCAAGAAGCAAGGCTGGGCAGCACCTCACAAACCCCGCAGCACCCCAGTTCTGGGGCAGGAGCAGGCTGGATGAGGGGGAACCTCTTTTCTGTGGTCTTACATCCACGGTTTCGCTCCTATGGAATCCGCTCTAACAGCAACCAACAATTAACTGGAGACATAATTAAGGCCTGCTCTGGAACACCCCAACCCCTCCCGAGGGCTTTCGACCAGTGAGCAATTTCCACCAGGTTTTTCAGCTTTCTGACTTTAGTTTTGCCCCCTGAGAGTAGCAGAAAGTGATAGGAACCGGCAGTGGGAGCAGCACTGAGCAAAAATGAATTAACCTGGAATTTCCCCCCTGGAGCTGGTGAGAAAACATTCCCAAATGACCCCTAATGTCAAGTCAACACAGGGATTTAAGGAGCTGGATGGGATCAGCACTAGGGAAGAAATGCAAAAGGCATTGCACATGGTAAGCACAGAGGCAGCAGGACTTCAACTTGTTCCTTGAACTATGAACACTATGGAATATATTTAGGCACACTCTGCTGCTGTCAGCCTGGGAAGTGCTGCAGCAGTGTGTTGGCGTGGGGTTACTTCCCAGGAGCATGAGGAAGCACATAAAATGGGACCTGCTGAGCTGCCTGTGCTGCCCATCTCCCTGCTCTCTCCAGGGCTGAGGATGCCCAGCCTGGGGATGTAGCCCCTGCAGTTACAGCACATGCATATTTCATGCCAAATAATGGGATTTCGCTGTCGATACTGCTCCCAGATTTCTTTCCACCCTGTTACATTTTCAGGTTAAATAAATGTAAGTCTCTGGGATCCCTCCTGCTCTGCAGGAAGGAGCTTTCCTGGGTGAGCTTGCCATGTCCTGTGGTTGGTGGCCAGCCCTCTGGGGGGTCAGGCTTGCCCAGTACAAATCCTAACACTGGCAAATCATCTCCGTGAGCCCATCCAGAGCTCTGAGGGCCTGACCAGATGTCTTCACGCCACTCTTGTTCTCATCTCTGCTGGTGACCTTTGGCTGAGAGGGATGGGGACAGGGATGGGGAGCGCAGCACCAGCATCACCCATGGCTCTGCACGCAGAAGGCACCCACTGGGGACCACGAATGTACCTTCCAAAGGGGTGGGAGAGCAAATTTCTCCAAACACCCTCCCCACGGTCCCAATCCTCTAATAGCCCAGTAATCCTCTTATGGGGTTCAGCCCGGGTTGCTGCAGGAGCCTTTGTGTAATGCCAGGGAGGAGAAATGTCTTTTCACTGCAGTGGCAGAGCGTTGTCACTCGCCAGCTGCCAGTGCCCCATACCTGGACCCGACACTGCCCCATGACCATGGCTGCTCCCAGCGTGTCCCAGCTACAGCCATGCCAGCCCGTGCCCTCACAGCCCTTTTGGGGATCTCCCTCATGAGAACATCCCCCATTTCAGGCATTCCCTGGCCTTGGCAGCCTATTTTGGGACCTGTAAGCAGCGTGCTCTGCCTTGGCTCTATTAATATCCCGCCCAGCCTCTCCGGGTGGTTAAGCTCCCAATTAATGCCGGGCTGGCGTCAAGCAGAGCTTCTGGGAGGATGAGGCTGGAAATGAAGACAAGGATATTCT
Organism: Pezoporus wallicus; assembly: GCF_028554395.1. NCBI lineage: Eukaryota > Metazoa > Chordata > Aves > Psittaciformes > Psittacidae > Pezoporus > Pezoporus wallicus. Next base: position 103,635 of record NW_026638968.1, on the reverse strand, counting down.
GGCAGCTGGCTGGGGCCACCAGCCCTAATGGAGTTTTAGGATGTATCCGAGCCCCTCTGGCCACCATGGACTGGGCAGGGCTGGCTGGATGCTCAGGTCCTGCCTCTGCTGCCGGGCTCTCACCACCAGCAGTACAGCATCCCATGGGATTAAGATTGATGATCTGATGCAAGAGGACTGCACATATATATATATATGTGTGTGTGTGTGTCTTCTTCCTAAACCAGCTACTTTTTTCTGCAGGTAGAGGAAAATGAAGTGCAAATTCCAAAGCGACCTGGATTTTATGGCAGCACCAAGCAGCAGTTTGGCACTGAGTGCCAGCAGATGGAAAAGAAACGTATCCCAAACTCTGGGGATTGGTGATATTGCTGAGGGGGCACAGGGTAATGTGCTTGCTCCCATGGTGCCACCAAAGCTATGGTCATACCTTAAGGCGTGTTGGCTCCCAGCCTGAAACCCAGCCTGAAACCCAGCCCAGCCCCTTCCTCAGGAGGCAGGAATCTGCCTTTTTTTTTACCCGTAAGACCTTGCAAGCTCCAGCTCGGGGCCTCATTTACATTTTGTGCAGGTGCTGTGCTGGTTGCACATCCCTCCTGTGCCGGCACAGGCAATGCTGCAACGAGGGAGAGGGTTTTGGGGTGTCAGACCATGAACCGGGATTGTCACCAGCTTTAACATCCCTGGCAAATGAGCTGCTTCCTGTCAACAGATTTATTTATTCATTGTAATGAGGCAACTTCATTTCTGTGGGTTGCTCAAACTGAGCATGGCATCTGATTATTAAAAATGCTGCTGGAAGCCAGCCCACAGCCTACTTAGGATTAATCTTTCCTGACAGATGCTGACGAGGAATCGCTCCAGCAGTCGGGACCTGCTCCTCTGCCCAATGCACTTCATCCCTTAAAAGCTGGGTATTATCCCCATTACTGCTTGCAGGAGCTGGTGCCTGATGCCAAGTTGCCAGGAGATGTTCAGCCAGGTGAGCAGTGGGACAGACATCCCGTGTGGGAGCTGCCGGACGGACTGACTTGGAGGCAGGAATGCTGGCAGTAAGCAGCACGGGAGCTGCTGCTGGCACTGGGCAGCGGTTTTGAGTCACAACATCATGTTGGGGTTTCTTTTTCTCTCTCACATGGAAATAGGCAGAGTCATGTCGAGTCAAACATTTCATGAATTCCTGTTTTGTTCATCACAGTTTTCAGGAAGGGAATAAAAAAACCCCATTTTTTTCCCCCCAAGTTGGACTCTTTCACACCAGGTGCCTCAGAAGGATTTTACACTTCTTCTGTACTGACATTTCCTCACCAAATGTACCCCAGCACAACTCAAAGAAGCAATTCAGGCTCCAGAATGGAACATTCCACCTCAGTCAGTTGCCCTTTTATCATATCAAGCCCAACTGACTGTTTTGTATCTCCATTTCCACCCAAACAGAAACTCCTTTCCTCATGGTTTTTCTTAGCTTGTGGTCTGGAGAAACCCATTCTGGTTGCTGCTCTCCCATGAGCTCCCTGGTGCATAGATTCAGGGTGCAAATATAATACATGAGCAGCTGAGTAATCACCTCAATAGGATAAAAATATGTATTTCTTGTGCTTGCTGGAACTTTCTGAACATCTGAGATCTGTTGGCAGTTTCAATCAGCCACTGTTAGACAGGACAACCTGAGGAATATTATCATGATGTTTCAACAGAGCTATGACACCCGAGAGTGCAAGCGTGGGGTCACTGTCCTCTCCCTACACCTGAGGCTGGATAAAACTGCCCAGACCCCAGAAAAAGCCCCAAAGAAAGCCATACAGGTGGTGGGAGCAGCACTCGCAGGGCTTCTCTAGAGCCTTGTGGGGGGCACAGGGAAAGGACCAAGGCCATGGGGAAAGCTGGTAGCAGGAGCAGCACCGTCGCTGTCAGAGTCCCATTGCTGGGAAAGCAGGTGGGAGGGAACCAAGGTGGGTCCTGGCACTTTGGTGGAGGTTTTTAGCCCCGACTGGGGTGCAGATGGGGAAAGGCAGATCCCCCTTGCTCCCTGGGCCCCTTGAGATGAGAGCATGGCCATGTCAGCCCATCCAGACCCACCTGCCAAAGTGAAAAAGCTCCATGAAGCAAAGCTAGGAAGTCTTGGGTGCTCGTTGCCTTCTCTTTGTTGCCTTGGGACTATTTCTAGCAGTCTGATCCTGGGAGAAGAGCAAGGAGCAAGGTGACACATAGCGAGGCCACGTCCTCCTCCGGCCTTCCTACTGCTGGCCTTCCAGGCACCCGTGGGTGCTGCAGATAACCTTATGGGGATATGGGGGCTGGTGGGGGGTGTCCTTGCTGGGGTGCAACATGTGCTGGCTGGCCCCAGTTTATTGGTGGGGCTGACAGAGCAGGACTGCTGCACCCCTCAGGTTCATGAGACCTTGGGAAACTTCCCCTCCCTCCTTGGAGATTGCTGTCTGTGTTGTTTCCACCCAAACCCTTCACCCAGCACCCACATAATATTAAAGGTCGCTATAACCCCATGGCTTTAGCTTTGCTACAGGGGAAAGCAACTTAAGCCAGTTTTCCTGCTCCACACCAAATCGCCATGATGGTGATCTGGCATGAAATTTGATGGCAAATTTGATGGCATGGTGGCTGATTGAAGCTGCCACAGCCTGGGCATCACCTACGCACAGCTCTCCTCGCAGAAAAGATGACGTAAAATGGAGGCGGAGGGCCCAATCCAGCCCCCCGCGCCCACCCCCCGGGGTCCGGCAGCCTCTCCAGGATATCCTGCGGCCCCGGCCGGATCTGGGAACAATGCGCAGGGCATCCCGCAGCCACCGAGAGAGGTGCCGGTTCCTTCCCGTCTCTCACCCTCTTCCCTGGGGGTCGGAGGCGCTTGAGCCCGAGGAGACGCAGCTGCAGCTCCTTCAGCACCCACGTTTCCATCCAGAGGCTCTTGCTTCCCACTCCAGTGAGCACAGGCTGCTTCCCCTCCCTTCCGCTTTGTCCAGGAACAATTGCAATTAATTAGGATGATGGCTTCATCCTCTGCCAGTCTGCCAACGGCGGGGAAATCAGCAGCTGCGTAGCATTCATTTCCCTCTTCTCCGTCCTTGTCAGGAGCCTGCGGGAGCTGAGCAGCGCGGGGCCGCAGGAGATGCTCCGGTCTCATGGGGCGTTCTTGTCTTGCCCTTCGGGCCATGTGTCCCTTCGCAGGACACCACTTATTTGCTTCCAGTTTCTTTAGCCCAGCTTCCTCCCTTTCTCCATCACTGTGTGCTGCGCAATCGCTGAGGGCAGTTGTAGTGCCAAATGAATGCCCCGGGATGGGGGAAGAAGCATTTCTGGATGAAGGACAAGCTGGGAAGTGGCAGCTCCAATGCTTTTTTTCCCCAATGGCAGGAGGGGGTGAAGGTGCTAATCAGCTCTACCGGAACTTTAAGTAATGAAGAGCCATTTTGCCCAGCAGCTTTCATAAGGCAATGGCTCTCCCTACCGCAGATCCCTGGCCTTACAGGAGCCAGAACTTGCACCCTCCTTACCTACCGTGGTTTTGCATCCTCAGGCTGGGGGAAGCATCCTTGCCTGCAAGAGCTCACAATGAATTTGGGCTGTCAATGGCCAAATGGGCTTTCATTAAGGAAAACTGTCTACCGAAATCACTGCTAAGTACCGAATCTGCCCCCTTCTGGCACTTGATGTGCATGTGCAGGCAGGGGACAGCATTGTTGGGCAACCAGTCCTGGCTCCAGGCACATTTTTCATGACCTCATGAAGTCCAGGCACTTGGGATCACCTTGGAGCTGCTAGTTAGAGATGGCTTTTGATGGGTTATCCCGAATCCTTGCTCTCTGGATTATACTTGGGTTGTAGGGTGAGGGTTTTTTGGCTGGTGTTTAGCATCTTGGATTTCAAACTCAGTGAGTATCCTTGCTCCTTGCTGAGTGTGTGGTGGTTGCAAGGTTTATCCTGGATCCGAGGAGCCCCAGGGCTGCTGCAATTGGGATACTCAGGGATTCTGTAGCACAGAAGAGCTGGGATTTAGGCATGAGCCCGGCCATGTCCCACTGGGACACATGGCCTCCCTTGCACACTTTGAGTGATGCTCGTTTTATTTTTCCCACACTCTGAGCTTCTGTACAGCTTTGCTGCTGCTTCGACTGGGTGTTGGGTGGTTCCTATTCCTGAGTCTTGGAGGACTATATCAACAGGGAAAGCACTTTGTTCTGGGAACAAAAGAGAGAAAAATGAACGTGTCAGCTCTGGTGCATTGTTAATTTAAAATAAGCTGCTGAAGTTTTGTTTTCATTTCTGCTCTTCAAGATGCGTTCATTTCTGTTTTTTTTTTTTTACCCTTTGAAATTCCAAATGTGCCTTTAAACAGCATAGAACTTAAAACGATTATTTCTGAAATGAAGCATTTCCCATGCAACAAAGCAAATCTCGTGGGTTTGAAGCTAATGCTGGGGGGGGGCGGGGGGAGGCAATTCCAGACCCAAACCATATCTCCACGAATTTTGTGTCACAGCATTTCCAGCCTGGCAGGTGGGGCCCAAATGCTGCTTATTACATGCCTAATTGCCTCCCTGATGCTTTAGGGGCCAGAAGCATCACTTCTTGTTACCCTTGCTATCCTGAGCTGCAGCCAGTGCACCCTTGACTCTGTGGTCTGGGACGGAGAGTGCTTTTCCTGTGTTTTCCTTTCATCACCCAAAATATCTGCCTACAAGGCTTGTGCAAGGGAAGGAACAGCTGGGTTGACCAGGAGACACCATGGCATGGTCCAGATCAAAGCCTCTGCAAGTTGGCTAAATCCTAGAATCAGAATGGTTAAGGTCGGAAGGGACACTAAGATCATCTAGTTGCAACCCCAATGAAATACATTGAGCAAAAAGTGTATCTAAAGTATATTCTCTTCAGGGTAGGAGGATGGACATCAACACAAGCTCTGCGCGTGGCTTGTGTGAACATAACTAAGCAGCATCAAACCCTGCTCTTCCCCACGAGCACATACATGCATATACCTGGCTTTTCTCAGGGATTATAAGACTGAAGTTTGTGAGCTTTGGGGTTCATTTATTTTTGCTCCTGGTTTATAGCAAGAAAACCCTATGAACTCCTGGTTTTCTTTGCAGGGAGGTTTACTGTCAGAGCGTTTGCTTTTGCCAGCGTATGCTGCCATCTTCAGCATCTCACAGGAGAAGCCAGCTCTGCCAGATCACTAGTCCCCTCCATCTGCAAGAACAGGCTCTGTAGTTCCTTCTGACTCCATAGCATTTGCTGTTGGCTTGTTCATTAAGTTATTAGAGAAGAAACCTACCAGGAGGTACACTTGGACAGACACGGGCTGGGAAGGCAAGCGGGAGCAGCCGGTGAAATAGCAGGAGCTGTGGAATGGCAGCTAGTCAAGAGCCAGTGGGTAACAAATGCAGCACAGCTAATGCAATGATTTACAAGGGCCTATGGTGACAGGACAATAGCTTTAACCTGACAGAGGGGAGATAGAGATGAGATCTGAGGCAGAAGCTCTTCCCTGTGAGGGTGCTGAGGCCCTGGCACAGGTTGCCCAGAGAAGCTGTGGCTGCCACATCCTGGCAGTGTTCAAGGCCAGCTTGGACAGGGCTTGGAGCAACCTGCTCTAGTGGAAGATGTCCCTGCCCATGGCGGGGAGTTGGAACTGGATGAGCTCTGAGGTCCCTTCCAACACAAACCAATCTAGTGTTCTATTGATTAAAAAGAAAAAAACCCAGCGCATGAATGTGGCATTACTGGAGTGTTCTGTATTAGATGGAGCCTGTCATACACTAACCAAGCATTGTAATGCCTATCTATGGAGTAATTCAAGAGGTGATTATAGTAGGTGAGTGCAGGTGATGGTGCAGTATGGACATGCAGTGTCCATAAACCCAACAGCTCCAAACCGGCCATATCCCCAGCATCACCCGCATTGACCCTAAAATCCTGGGCCCAATCCATGGGGCTCTGTAGCTCCTATTGCCAGCACAGGCTGGAGCTTCCTGCTTTTTGGAGGTACCTCCTTTGTGGAGCAGGACATGGTGGCAATTAATTTAGATACCCTTTTCAGCCACCAAGAGCAGCTCCTGGTGGAGGGAATTCATCAAAGGGCTGCGATCCCACATCCATCCTCCCTGGTGATGCTCCACACTGCTGCTGCTATAATCACAGCTGCAGTAATGAAGTTAATGGTCTGGGATCTCTTCTAATTATGTCCTCCCCAAACACAGGTCTGCCTGTGCCTTTGCTGAGGGGACTCAGTGTGGGTGATTCAAACTCCTCATGCTGCTGATGGCTCAGATGTCTAAATTGGCTTCAGTTCACAGGATGGTCTTAGCTGAACTCCCGTGTTTCCCCCAGGCAGGCTGACCTTTCATTGTTTCTTTAGCCACCAGTCCTGGGGCTACTTGCAAGGGGTGTTTACCTTTTGTAGCCAAAGGATGTGAAAGATAGTCACAATCTGTAGCATCCCCCAGCTAGAACACCTGTAACTGCATCCCAAACACAATTTTTAGACAATAGTAGGAAGACTTCAAAAGTTTCTGAGGGTGATGCCAGCCCACAGCTCTGGAAGCTGATCAGGTGCCTCAGTGATAAAACATCATTAAAACTGTTGTTCCAGAAGTGTTGAATGGTGTCACCCTAAACAATGCTTTAATTTCCTTTGTCTTCACCAGCATTCTACAAAGCTCAGATGTTTAAGACTCCCCAGAAGGTGTCTCTTACTAGAGCTGGGAACTCCATTTCTGGTTTGCTGAACCCAGATTAAGTGTAACCTTATATGGGTAGCAGGAGGAGCATTGCTTGCTTCTTGGGGCAAAAGCAGTGTGTTTGCACAAAGCACCTTTATAAACTCCAGGGGCTTTGAGGCTGGTTTGGTGTTATTTTCCTCCCTTTCCCATATTCTTCAAATTTGAGCACTAAATCAACACCACATGATGTCTGGTTCATTTTCTCATTAGAGCAGCTCCCTTGGCTGGATCATTTCCCAGAGTCACATTGCAGCTCTGCTGCTTCTCTGGTGCTGCCCCAGCAGCTGGCGCTTGCATGTCTGAGCATTGAGGTCTCCTTTCCATAGGGATAAACCTCAGTTTGCCTCCTGGGGGTTTCTCGGTATCGCAGGAGGCCAGGGAGCATGTCATTCCCTCCCAGCCCTGCCTGCCCTGACCATGTCCCCATCAGCCATCTCCACACCCAGCCTGATGCGGCTGCTCCAGGTGACAGGGCTCATTGAAGGGTCTGCTTCTGGGGCTGTGGTGCACCCAGTGCCCCCCCAAGCCCTGCCTTGGCTGTGGGCACTGCTTGTCCCTTGGGTGTCACCACTCGGTGGGACACAAGAGCATGTTGTGACTGGCACCCAACAGCCACCCAGTGGGGTCCAAACCCAAGCCCCAGCTCCCTTTTATAGCATCATGGAATCCCAGACTGGGTTGGGTTGGGAGGGACCTTAAAGCTCAGCCAGTTCCAACCCCCTGCCACGGGCAGGGACACCTTCCATTCGCTGTTGATTCCATCTGGAAATCTGTGCCATGTGAGCCACCCTTCCAGAGGAAACACCGTGGGATCTGGCACCAAGCTCACCCATTGCAGCCCAAACCTCTTCTTTTTAATCAGCTGATAATTTGGAATATACATTGTGCAATGCACACAAAACCAATCATGTGCTGACATCCTTTGGTGAACCACGAATACCACTGATTCCACTGGCAGCCCTATTAGCCAGCTGCTTACCTGCACCCCCGTGATGTTCTCAAAGAGTAAGGGCATGGGCAAGGAGGATTTAGGGCTGGTGTAACAGGGTCTAACCCCCACCCCAGGGTGATGCCTCTCTTCAGCTGCTCTAACGTCACGCCACATCTGCATTCACTTGCTGCACAAGTAAGCATCTGTTTACATTGCAGCACCAGCGGAGCTGCTGGGTGCTGTGGAGGCATCCAGCACCCCAGCACCACTTCTGGCCTAACAGAAAAGGTGTGGAGCAGACGCAAAATAAGGAACAGAGAGAAAAACTCGCCTTCGCACTGCTGATGGGCTTAGCCACGTCAGTGTGCAGGTGGGTGGTGACACAGGGTCCCTGCTGGCTGGCTGCCTGCACTATCAGAGCCCAGCATGTTGAATGGCTGGCTTGAGGTACCAGGATGCAATGCCCAGGCTATCACAGGTGAGGTTTTAGCCCAGAAATGTGGGTGATGACACCACAGGTGTGTGGTGCAGCCCTTCTCCCAGTTCTGACAGCTGCCATGGGTTGAGCACCCAAAAAGCCATGTGCCACATCTGTGCTGCTGCGCCATGCTCGTGCTGGACCCGGCTGTTTTCCAACACCAAAGATATGAGCACTCGGAGCATAGCGCCGCACAGGGTGTCTTCCCCAGGGAGATGTTCTGTTTCCATTCCTGATTCCAGGGTCAGCACTGTCAGGATGTTTTCAGTAACAGAGCCAAGGTCCATGCAGAAATCACTGATGGGTGAAAGAGTTTTGGGCAGCAGTGGGTGATCTTGGCACCAGATCCTATGGTGTTTTCCTCTGGAGGGGTGATTCACATGGCACAGGTTTCCAGATGGAACCCATGGGTCAACCCCTCTGCTGTTATCTCACTCCTGAGATGGCTAGAAATATCTCTGCAGACACGCTGATGTGTAATACCACAGACATTGAGACATTGCATTACATCCAGTGTCAAAATTCAAGATGGAGAGATTAGGGATTGGTACTTGGAAATTGGATAGAATATAGGAAAGTGGTGAATAAAATGTTGAGACAGAGGGGATACAATGCCTGGGGAGACAATGCTTGGCTTCCAAACTCTGCAAAGTTTCACTCTAAATTTTGCAAATATACCTCCGAGAGTGTTTGGGTCAGCCCATTGTGTGTGACCCAGAGTCCCAACGGGGAATACCACCAGTCACGTCATCCCTTCTTTGGAAAAGAAAGCCTCCAGAAAGTGTTAGTAAACAATTTTTCAGTGCTGGAAAACATTATTTGCAACTCAGAGGGGAGTAGCCAAACATTAAATGGCTTTTAAATGCTGTGGGATTTCACAGAAAACAGCAGCTTTTCTAAAAGCCTGGTAGGACTGGAAACAGGCTCCTGACTGCAGGGAGGAAAAGCTGCTGTTGATGGCGAAGAGAAGGCTCCGCAAGACCCTATTAACAGTCTTCCAGTATCTAAAGGGGCTACAAGAAATCTGGAGAGGGGCTTTTGACAAAGGCCTGTAGGGACAGGACAGGGGGGAATGGCTTTAACCTGACAGAGGGGAGATTGAGATGAGATCTGAGGCAGAAGTTCTTCCCTGTGAGGGTGCTGAGGCCCTGGCACTGGTTGCCCAGAGAAGCTGTGGCTGCCCCATCCCTGGCAGTGTTCAAGGCCAGGTTGGACACAGGGGCTTGGAGCAACCTGGTCTAGTGGAAGGTGTCCCTGCCCGTGGCAGGGGTTGGAACTGGATGAGCTCTGAGGTCCCTTCCAACACAAACCAGTCTGGGATTCTAAGATTTCGACAAGCCGCCTTGCCTGGGAGGGTGCAGGTCACCCCCTCCCGCAGCAGGGGCTTACATGGGACAGCCCAGGAAGTTCTGCAGGGCTCTCTCCAGCCCAGATATCCCCCTTCGTCTCGCTGTTTCCAGCACTGTTCCCGGTCCGTCTCCCTGGGGCTGTGTGCGGGGCGATGCTTTGCAACCCCCATTTCCCCCCCGCCGCCAATCGGGGAAACGCGCCTCCCGCGGCCGGCAGGGGGCGCCGCAGTGCAGCCCACGCAGCGGCGGGCGCCGCGAATGGGACGTGGCGGGAGGGGGGGGGACACGAAACCCGCACCCCTGCGGGGGCAAACCAAGGCGAAACGGGGGTAATTGCGTTGTAATTGGTTTAATTAAGAACCCACCACCACCACCCCCCCCCCCCCCCCCCCCCCCCCCCGAAGGCCGAACTGTGCCCGCGGGCGCTGAGTGGGACCCGGGCTGTGGGGCTGAGCCTGTCTCAGCCTGGGGTGGGGGCGGTTCTCACACTGCCAGACAAGGGATGAGGGCTGTGATTTTTGGAAGCTGAGCGCTGCTGCTCTTCCACCTCAAACACATTTTAATGCTGTTGGCAAGCAGCTGCCTGCAAATGCCAAGCGAGCGTTGCTCCACGCAGCTGAAATAATGGCAGGCAGCCCTGCCTGCAGTCTCGCTTTGAAACTCTACCTTGCCTTTACTGACTTCCTCGCTGGGGGCTTCTTAAGGTGCAGACCTTCAAAATGAACATCGTCCTTGGAAATGGCCTTGCCATGATGAACCCAGTGGGGCTCGACTTCCTGTTGACTGCGGGAACATGGCTGGGCTGGAGGAGCACTATTCTACCGTGAATAACCAACTCCCCATCAATGTGCTGTCAGCTAAAGGTCATGGCTGCAGCTGCCCCATTGCATTGCACTTGCTATCCCCATCAGACGGGATCACCTCTCATCCTGGGCAAAGATTTGGCTCCCAGTGTGGTTTCCAGGCAGAAGCATCACTGTGCCCAGGAAAGCCAGACGCATGGTATCAACGGCTATCTTTTGGGATGAGTAAGGGCACAGGTTTGAAAGTCCTTCCCCAAATAAAAAAGCCTTATAAATCCCCCATCAGGGTGAAATCCCAAAGTGACGTCAACAGGATAACTTTAGTTTACTTAATTATTTTGAACTCTTGAATACATTTTTATTAGTTCCCCCTCTGCTGCTTTTATTCTTTCACATTTCTGACAGACTTTTCCTCCTTCTCCCTTTGAACCTATGGCTTTGGCACACTGGGGGTATACCCACTGCCATGGAATCATATGCTGGGTTCATCTCCCAGGAAACTTTTCCCTTGCCTTCTCCAGCCCACTGATGATGTTCTCTGATTCCTTGGCCACTGTTCAGAAGTACAGATTCTGATGATCCCCTACCCAGGTGCCAGCCTGCATCCCAGCTCTGCCCATCCTGGGCTGGTGTTTTCAACTGGGACCCACATTAACCTCTAGTGCACCTCTGGCCGGGCCACCAGTATCAACTGGCATATCAGTGCCACAGATTTATTCACTGGGATAAGCGCTAGCACAGCTGAAGTCATCTTTCCTGGCCTTAAACGGGAGGTGGGAGCAGACACAGGGTTCAGTCACAGTGGGGGTCAATGGGGAGTGAGCCCATGGGATGCAGCTGGTGGGGGTTAAACCTTGGTCGAGGTTGACCATAGGTGGCAAAGCTAGAGGATAGTGATGGAGATGGATGATGATGCAGCTGCAGAGCAGAGAGCTTGCAGACATGACCACTCCAAATCTCATCTCCCTCTTAATCCTGATGCTGCTGGTGTGAGCCACGGTGGTTGTTATCCATTACAACCATCTCCAGTTCTATGGGAATGTGTACCAGCTCCTTCCAGAAATTCAGATGTTATAAGAAGCAATGAACAGTGTTGGCTGTGATACCAAAATGGGAGAAAATTGGTCTGGGGAGAGGATGGGCAAGGGGATGAGCTTCCCCTTGGGGAAGAGCAGGGACCAGCTCTCCTCTACACCTCTTATATTTATGGCATGGCTCTGCCACCTTTGAGCCATAAATTTGGCAGTGCTTGTCCCTCGATGCCTCTGGGAGATCCTCAGCCAGGATTTACTGCTCAGCCTTGCAATGGAGAAATACAGCACTGGCCACAACTCACTGAGTCGTACCTGCCGGGATGCTTCCCCAGAGCCGGGGCCTTGGCAGCATCACTTTATTTAAGACCTTGTTTACTGCTTTGTCACAGCTCTTCAGGTCAGGATCTCTTGCACTGACATGTCTTTGAACTAAGCAATAGAGCCAGAGCTCCAGGGGCAAGCAGGATCCGTTCTCGGGGGCTGCAGGCAGAGGAGCATGGTGATCCTATCGAATGTTGCTGTTGGGTTTTATGTGCCACGCACAGGCTTAGACTTCCTGTCCTCTTTTGATATCTCAGAGCCCATTAAGGTTTCACATCTCATGTTATGAAATATGGCACACGTCAGGGTTTTTTTTCCCCTTCCTGGACTCCTCTCAGCTTTCAGCTCACTGCCTGCAGCCCTTCCACCCAGCAGCATCCCAGAGGGGCTGGTGCCCACTACATCACTCCCTGCTGATGGTCCCCAGGGAGCTTGCTGTCCCCTCTATCCTATCTGCCCCTTCCAGAGTGAAGGAACACCACTGAGCCTAGGTGCTTCCCCCAGCAGCTGAGGCAAAACCCTCTGGCTACATGAGTGGCCACCCCATATGCATCACTACTCCACTTTTCCCCCAGCACTTAACTTGAGACAATTTTGCCCATGGAGTCATCCACCCTCGGGGTTTTATGGGATTAGCCTGGCCCTCTGCCACCCTGAGCAGGTGGGAGGGAGTTTCCCAGCTTCTCCCTGGGAGCAAGACAGCCCTGAAGCCAGGGCAGTGGGTATAGTGGGAGACAGAGTGCTCCGTGGTGCACTATCAGCCCCAACATCTCCAGACGCTCCTTCAGGGGGATTTATCTCCATCAAATCTGCAATGGGAGCAGATTTTCCCTCTTCCTAGTCCAGGGAAGGGCTTGTGGCCAGAGCGGAGCAGACAGGTATTTGAAGCTGGGAGCAGGGATCCTGCTGCACCATGCTCAGCACTAACCCTGCAGCAGCCTTGCCAGCGCCAGAGATCAAAGATGCTGTTTGCTGTCGGGATCCATCCTCGGCTGGCTTCCCACGGTGAGTGCGATACCTCATCTCTGCGAGAGAAGTCACTGCATGTCCTCATGGAGGGGACAGGCACTGTATTTCACTGTGCTTTCCAAGCCCAACGGGCTGGCCACCCACAGACCTGGGTTTCTACACCAACATCCCTATTTTTCAGCAATGCTTCAGCTCCCTGCTGGCAGCAGATGAGGCCTTTTCCAGCTGACCAACCTAGTGCACACTGTCTCCACACTTGTGGTTTTTCAGTGATTTCCCTCTTTTTCAACTCTCACAAAATGGTAGGTTCAAACGGTGATTTCAATGACTTGCATCCCAATTCTGCTTAGGTATAAGTCACGGAAAATAACATTAAGCCAGACAGGGGTTAAAATAGCCTGAAGTGTAAACAAGCATGTGAGTATCTGGACTCAAATGCTCAGCTAGGAGGTTTTCTTCCCTCTTCGGCCTCTGAATCCATCCCCTCTCCAGAGCTGGAGGTGCAGTATCTCATTGGCAGCTCACTTGCTACAAAACCTGCTTTGGGGAAGAGAATAAAAGCAAAGTCCCTGGGGATGGGTATCCTCTGCACTGAGGAGGAAGATGATGGTGACCCCGATTCGCTGACCTCCCTGCTCTCTGCTCAGCAGAGCTCAGCAGCTGTGCGGCCAATTAGTGCAGGCTCTAATTGGGTTGGGGTCACCAATTAGGCAGCAAGGTGCCGGCGATGCCGCGCGACTGAGTGCCCGCTGCAGTGCTGTGTTGAGAGATCTGTGCCCGAGGCTGCTCCCGCCCAGCTGGCTCTTTCAACACGTGTTTTTGTCTCTTTGCCACAGGCTTGTAGCTTCCCCATGCTCCCAAAGACTTCCTTAGCTCTGGGAGCATAGGAAAGTACGCTCCCCCTCCAAAGGCTGAGGCTGCTTGCCCAGTGCTGTGTGATGGGAATAGCAATGTCAGCCACGGCAATGGCAGGGAGCAGCTTCCCCTCTGTGGCAGCCATTGGGTGATGCAATTTAATAATGCTTTTCCAGTGTTTCCCAATATAAATAAATGCCTCCAGCTCCGAGCAAGGTTGCTGGCTCAATGCCTGCCCATGGATGAGAGCAGTGGGAGGGGAGTCCATCACCTCTCAGCTGTGCCAATAGAAGCATCTTTTGGGGGGAGCCGCAACCCAGGCAACAGAGAGTTGGCAAAGCCAGGCACCCCCAGCAGTCCTGCATTGCTCCTGCATGCCAAGGTGCTCCCAGCCTTTCCCTCTGATATGAATTCTGGTGTATAACAAGTATTGGGTCCCCCTGTGAACCCGTCCCCAGTGCCCACTCCCCACAAGGAAGAGCACGCAGATGGGGACGAGCAAACACAGTCAACAGACCACAGCTGCTCAGCTGGGAAGCTTGCTCAGTTGCAGCTGGGCTGTTCATTAAACCACACAGCTGATTAAAGCAGAGTGTGGTGTTGGGCGGGCAGCAGCAGCCCCGGGTGCGACTGTGTGGGCTGTAGGCACCTGAAGCCATGGTTGTGGGTGCCAAGGCTGCAGCACCTCTCTGCCTGCTCCTGCCAGCCATTGCCCCACTGTTCAAAGACTGGTTTGGGTTGGAAGGGACCTCAAAGCTCACCCACCTCCAACCCCCTGCCATGGGCAGGGATATCTTCCACTAGAGCAGGTTGCTCCAAGCACCTGTGTCCAACCCGACCTTGAACACTGCCAGGGATGGGGCAGCCACAGCTTCTCTGGGCACCAGCTGGCTGGTGCCAGCGCCTCAGCACCCTCACAGGGAAGAACTTCTGCCTAAGATCTCATCTCAATCTCCCCTCTGTCAGGCTAAAGCCATTCCCCCTTGTCCTGTCCCTACAGGCCTTTGTCAAAATGTTTCCTGTAGCCCCTTTAGGCACTGGAGCTGCCCCAAGGTCTCCCCGAAGCCTTCTCTTCTCCAGGCTGAAAAAGCCCGGGTTTCCCAGGCTGTAATTCACTCATCAACCCCCTCTTCCTGCAATCCCTTATAGATCACAGTAGGGCAGAGCTGCAGGGCTGCTGTGCCCCAGAACATGGGCACCTCAGGCTCCTCTTCCCCACTGTCTGTGCCAGCCTGGGTAGCACCAGCAGTGGATGGGCCCTGGATGCTTCCCAGGGCTAGCAGCTTCTTGCTGCCATGGGCCACAGCACAGCAGCGCTGTGGTGAACGATGCTATCGGAGGCTGGTGTCAGGCATTGCCAGTGGCGACTTTGCGACTGCCTAAAATAAAATCCATGGGGAGGGGAAGAAAAGCATAAAGAAAGAAGCTTGTCTGGATTAATAATTCAAGCTGGCAAGAGAACAAAACCTTCAGGATCCACCTTCCATTATGTGCCCACAAACCACATAAAACGGAAAAAGAAAGAACAGAAAATGTCCAGTGACCTTGAGCCTCAGTGGCAGCCCCAGAAGTCCAGGGCACAGGGTGGAGGGGATAGGGTGCAGGGATGGTCTGTTGGAAGGGGTTCAGTGCCCTCCCGCTGTCAGGGCAGGCAGGACGGGTAGTGGGGTGTCCCTGGTGAGGCACTGTGTGGGATGCCAAACTCGGGGGTGGCTGGACCACACAAAGGTCAGACCTGCCAGCCCCAAGCCCCTCCTGTGAAACACCGTGGGGCAGAAATGTGCTAAATCCTCAAAGTCAAACAAGGCTTGCCCGCCACAAATTGCAGGGGAGATTTGCAAAGGAATTTGCTACAGAAAAGCAGTCATGGGCTGGCTGTTAAATATCTGGGGTGGAGACCTCCAGGCACTTTGTAGCCCATGCCTGGGGTAGGGGGACGCTTTCTTTAGCACTGAGCTGGGGCCAGGCTGGGAGAGACAGTAGGAAATAACTATAACCATAAACTGGTAATTATAGCCCCCTTTCCAAAAGAAATCCCTCTGAAGGCTCTTTTCATTCCATGCTCACTGCTCTGCCCAGCCTGCCTGGGACATCACCAGCACCACCGTGGAATAGGGATTCCAGCCCCATCCATCCCTGCCACTTCTCCATCCCCTGACCTGTCCCAGTCAGGAAACCCTGGTGTTTTTTTCACCTCTGGTGAAGCAAATGAAGCGTTTCATCCCCTTTCTCTCCCTGTCACTTCTTTTTTGTTGTTGTAATGGGAAGTTGTTCAAAAAATACCCTCTGCTATCAGAAGTCTGCCTGGGCAGTCTAGGGAATTAGGGAAGGGGGTAAATCCTGCCTGTGTGAGGTTGATGCAGGCTCCCTGCTGCCTTCGCCATGGAGGAAGGGAAATATTTCAAGTCATTTTCCTGGGGAACCCTGGTAGAACATCCCAGGAGAAGCCCCCAGGTTTTCTCTGTTTCACCAGCTCAGGGAGCAGTGCTGCCTCTAAAGCCTTCCCTCGTCCCCAAAACAATTCACCTCTGCCAGCCAAACAGCGAAGAAATGCAATTTAAACATTAAATGTGCTGCTTACTCTGAGCCCCAGAGTGACGTTTCCTGAATGTCCCCACACAGAGACGGGAAGTGTCACTTCAAGTCTCCTCCTCCCTCGCTCTGTTTTGCATGTTCAATATTATTGTTATTATTTTCTTTTTTTCTGTTAAACAAACTGTCAGCACAGCGTGGCCCCAAGAGCTGCTCCAGCCACTGCTGTGCCAATCCAAAGCTCTGATTTGCTATTAAAAGCTCCCAGCGTCTCCCCAGGAAGGTGTTTTCCACTGAGGTGGGAAGGGGAAGGGACGTGGAGGGGTGTGGGACAGGAGTCCTGCCCAACCGCAGTAGGCAGAGGCTCCGATGGAAATCCTTTTATCTTAATCCCACCCTGGAAAAATTCTCCTGCTGGCCCAGTTTCCATCTCTCATGGGTTTGGAGCTGGTTCATGCCCCTCTAGCAGCACCATGGGGACTTACTCTGCAAAATGGGGTGAGGGTTGTGGGGTTACTAACCCTGCGTCCTTTGCTTAACCAGCATGTATGTTTATACGTGCTTTTAGGTCACGGGATAAAGCCATGACAAAGGTTATGTGTCTCTATTTCCCCAGCCCAAGTGGAGTGTTGCTGCAGTGACCCACAATAAACCCCTTATCCCCAGGGCTGAAAGGGCAAAATCTCCGTAAAACCATTTTTAATCCCAACAGAGGTAACAGTCCTGGCTCTTGGAGTACTGTGCATGCAGCAGAGCTGGGCTCTGGCTGCTCAGCCTGGCAAGAAGGGACTGGAAATCCAATACCTCTGGACAACAGGGGAGTTAGCATTAATTGAGCTGTATTAATGAGCCAGCAGCTGGAAGGCAAAAGCTTTTAGAGTGGGAGCAGGCAGCCACAGGATGCAGAACAGCATCAGGACAAGGACCTGACCAAACCTGCGGCTGGGAAAGCACAAACACCTGCCCTCCAAAAAACAAACAAAAAAAGTAAATAAATATATATATTATATATATATATATATATATATATATATATATATATATATATATGAAAGCACGGGCGTTGTAACAAAAAAGCTATATGTGGTTTGAAATCCCTGGCTCAGCTCATGCCAAAGGAATTTCCAGGCCTGGTTTAGATCTGATTCAGCAAAGCTTTTATAACTGTGTAGGGCGTGTGGTGCAGCTGGGGCCACAGGAGCTGCCAGGGTGCAACAGGCCCTGCCTGCACCAGGGTGCTGTGGCCAGGCTCACCATAGGGAGCCTCTGGGTGGGAGAGGTTGGTGTGTGAGGTCTGGAATGCTTGTAAAGCCTTTATGTTTTATCTCCAGCCTCAACGCTGCAGAAGACAAGGCTGGTGCCTCAATGGGAGGGATGCAAGTGTTGTTTGTGGGATTTGCCCCAAATGCTGTGCAATGAATCAGTGGGGTCCAGGACCAGGCCCCAGATTTCATGAGATCACTGGCTAGGGTATAAGGAGAGGCTTTCACTGCAAGCATAACCCTTTCTAGCCACTGGAGAATCCCCAGTGGGGGGGGCTCCTCCAGTGACCAAGCATGTCCACAGCCCTGCTCTGCTGCCAGGGGCTCTGGCAGCAGGAGAACTGCCCCCAGAGTGAGCAAGTCAGACAAAACAAAGGGAAACATCAAAAGCTGTGGTGTCCCGGTGGCGGGCACTGGGGAGGACGGCTTCTTGAGGCAGAAGCAGAAAGAAAAATAAGTGGTGCAGACAATTATCTCCCCGTGAGTCACTCGGAGGGCTGGGAATTTTCTTTCCATGGGTAAGAGTTCTAAGAAACAGATGAGCTGTCTGTCAGGGGGGGTCTGATGGGGGTGTCTGTCCAGAGATGGGTGAAGCAAACCAGCCACAACCCCAGGGCTCTGTGGGTCGCCCCCCCCCCCCCCAACAGAGAAAGACCCAAAGCCAGAAAGGGACCTGGGGGTGTTTTCTGCATCCATGCTCAAGGATCTGGAGCCTCCCAAAACCCCGCAAACACCCCCACTTCCCCCAACCCCAGCTGCATTTTATCATCAGTTTTAATAGCCTTTTTCTATAGGGGTCTGAGAGAGAGACCAAATGGACCATCAGGGACTTCAGAGACGATGATAGGAAGCAAATTCCCCATCGGGTGTCAGGGTGCTTCCACCCATGTATGGACTGTCTGCAATGAGCATCCCTCTCAATCCCTCTCAATCAAATCCTGGACTTGGATCCCTCTGGCTGGGAGTTATCCGGAATCTGGGGATAACAGCCCTGTAGCTCAGGGTGGGTCTGCATATGGAGATGATGCTGCTTTGATCTGGCTGTTCAGAAGCTTGATTTAAAGCCTGTGAGCCTCTTCTGAAACAATTTTCAGCCTTTTTCAAGATAAAAGGAAAAAAAATCCCCAACCAAACCCTCCTTTTTACTCCTCTTTTTAAAGTAAAGACTTCAGATGGCTCCACGGGGTGAAGATGCTTTGTTGCCAATGGTCCTGGCCAGTAGCTGTACCAGCACAACCCATGCATTACAGCTCCTGCCTATGACTGCATACTCTCCCCCCTCCTCCTCCTTTTCTAATTATATTCCATTTCAAGATTATTAAGGAATAATTGCATTACTAAAGACAGCCCTAGTCTGGCATTAAGGACCGCTTCTGCCCAACTGCACAGCACTGAAGGTACCAAGCGCTGGTGCACAGTAATGGAGCTTACCGCAAGCACTCAGGAAAAGAGCTCCCATCACTTCAGCTAATACAGCTATTTGCTTTGAGCACATCCTGAGATTCCCAATCCCTTTCCTCCTCTCAAAGGCTCACATTTGCCTAGAGTGCACCTAGGTTGATGGCTGAGCCGCACAGTTGTTGGACATGCTTGTGGGATGTATGGCACTCCTTTCTTCGTGTCCTAACAAACCATTGCAATGCTGGAGACAGACCAGGTCTTCATGGGAGGCAGAGCAAAGGGAACGAATGCAGCAAAAAACAGCTGGGTGTGTGCAAGAAGGGTGCAGAGTAGCATTACTGCCTCACTCCCCTTCTCCTATTCATTCCCCTCCTCTGAAGAGGAAGGAGCATCCTCAGCAGGAGCTGGCCCCCTCGGTGTGGCCACTGAGATCCTTCTGATTTGGAGCCAGGTCTTTCGTTGCTACCTCAGTCCCTGATTCCTTTGAGCTGCCATCGCCATCTGCCTTGTGGTTCTTATCAAAAGCTGTCTTGAAACCTAGATAACCAGAGGGGTGTGCAGCAAGGCTCCCAGCCCTGCTGTAACCGCTCAGACACACTGAGAGATGAGCCAGGGCCCAGCTCTCCTCTGCCTGCCTGGCTCTGCCAGCAGCCCTGCCTGAGCTTGTGATAACAGCAAGTGGGTCTCCCTGAGCCTGAACACTTGCTTGCACACTAACAAATGACATACACAACTGTGCCACACAGACATTACCCCTGCGCTGCACACAGTGTTGCACACTGCGACAACACCTCTGTCTGAAAGGTATGGTCCTCAGTGGCACGTGGCAATGCTGCACATAGTATTTGGAGCCAAATCTGGAATATATTTTGGCTAGTGGATGGGCTTGTCAGCATTGCAGAGGGATGAACTGTTGTCACAACCCTTATGACAAATGCTCTCATGAATTTGAATATGAAAATCTGAAAAGGATCCAAGAACAAGCCCACCTCCAAGCTTGGATGAGGTCTGGATTTGGCATCATCCCTCCTGTTCCCATGTAAAAGGCTGAGTGAGGGCCAGGCTGTCCCAGGGGGCTCTGCACCAAGCAGGATGCACCCATGTGTAAAAGCACTTCCAGTCATAGCAGAGGCAAATCCAGACTTAATATCCTCTGTTTGGAGATGGGAGAGGTTGAGGGATTTGGGGATGGCCGTGACAGCAACAGCTGCGCTCAGGCTGCAGCTTTCCACCTCAAAAAAAACCATGATGTGGACAAGGTACTATTTTAGCCTTGGTAGAGAAGAGCAAATAGAAATGCATTAAGATTAAATAGTGGTACTCAGCTGAGCAGCCACAGCACTCCCTGCAAGGCCAGGTATCTCTGCCTGCTTTGCAGCTGGGGAAACTGAGGCAGGAGCAGGCAGGGTCTTGTCCCAGATCACCCTGCAAACCCATCTTCTCCCCCTCTGATGTTCATTCATGTCTGCCACTCACCCTCTTAACTCCACCAGAGCCATTTCACACCCTTGGGTCCCACCACAGCCAGCAATGCCAAGCAAAAATGATTTATTATTATTATTATTACCCTGCTATTATTATTGCTGCCTAGATAATCCCCTGTCAGAATATAAATGTGCCTCCCCTTCCAGTGTGAAAGTGTCCTGCTTAATGATGCTGTTTTCCTCCACTGGTACCTTCAGCTCTGACATATTGAATGTTAATGGCACTGGGAGAGCTTCGCTGCTCATCTTCTTCAGAAGATGGGTCATTATAGCATCAGCCATCCTGGTATGAGTACTGTTCTTCCCTCCTCCTTTATTAAGATTTGCTTCACCTCAATTAAATTAGCCGCACACTGCATGGCTTGCTTCCGTGGGAGGGATGGATGCCGCCGTTATCACCTATTCTCTCTGAAAAAGATGGGGGGAAAAAATGTACAATGCAGCCCAGGATAATTGAATGAAAATTTAATGAGCACTTGCGAGAATATGTTAAGAGAAATGTCAATCAATAGCAAACTGATTTCCCGTTTTTAACACCAAATGGACTCACGCTGGAGAAGTCATTCCCCCCTGCCCATGGCAGAAGGCACAGGGAAGGCTGAAGCAGCCAGAGGCAGCTGCGCACTGGGGACTGGGAGGCAGAATTCAATTATTAAGGCCCTATAATCATTGTCTAGATGAATACCCTGTGTGTGTGTAACTAACTGCCCTCTGACTGTGGGCAGAGAGAGGCAGCTGCTGTGTGAGGAATAATAGCCACTGACCCCAGCAGCACATGGATGGAGGCTCAGCTGCCCATACCACCTCTATTTCTCATGTAGTTCTAACTGTTTGGCACCAGGCAGCTGGTTAAGAGGTGGGAATGGGAAACCCGACCTCCCACTGAAAGGATGGAGATGGTTCTGCAACCTCTGAGGCTCTTGCATGAACACTTTGACACAGGGATCCAGCCCCCCCACGACCCTCACACCTCCCACCCCAGAGATGCCAAGGAGGAATGGCCTCTTCTATGCTACAATTGCCTCCCTGGCTGACCTTGGATATGTCCCAGAGGGAGATTTCACAGGAGAACCATGCCAAGTTTGCAAAGAGCAGCTCTTGTTGCATCCAGGTTTTGCCAGCCTGGATTTTCCTGGGAGCCCAGGCCAACACTTTCCCCAGCTCAAAGCCTTACCGGCTGCTGAGTCCTTGATGAAAATGTGATGCTTTCCCTCCTGGGGCCAAAGGCCCCCTCGGTGATGCTCCCATGGACCAGCTCCAGATTCGGTCCTGTGTGTAAATCCTCACTAAAACGGGTCAATAAAGTAAATCTACCTGGGAGGAGTTGCAGATCTCTGCCTGCTGCCATTGGGAAGTGGTTTTCATGCTCTTGGTGAAAAAGCAGGAGGCTGCACAAAACCTGCACTTGATTAACTAAACCAGCCCCATGTGGGGTTCTTGGCAAGCGGCACAGGCACCTCCTTGCCTGCAGCAGGCACCCTCCTATGAGTCAAGGCCCTGCAAACTCAGGGCTAGTTTTCCACTTTTAATTAGCTTCTTTCTATAAAGAAAGGCTTTGACCAGCCACCCTGGCAGGAGCAGGAAGCAGGCTGCCTCACAGCCACATGGACTGTCCCCATGTCCCCAGATGTCCCCGGAGCACTGCTGGAGGTCCTTTTGGACATGCTGATGCTCTCATGTGCACGTCCACCCTGCCCAGCCTACAGACCATGCCCACTCAGTCTGAGTTCCACCACACCCTGGGAAGCTTTAGTTTCACCCCAGATGCCACAAGGTGGGGGAATCCTTGCACCTCCCCAGGCACCCCCACCCTCCCGCAGCAACCCCACACAAAGCAGCTCATTCTCTGCAGCTTCCAGGGCTGTGCTGCAGCAGTAAATATTGCATTAGCTGCGGTGGGCCGGGGCTCTGGGACCTACTCCAGCTTGGCAGGCTCCTCTCAGCCAGCCAGCAGAAGAAGCAGGGATTATGTGAGCTGGACAAAGGGCAGAAAGCAGCCCTGGGGGGAGTGGGAAATGTGACTGCCAGGTCAGCAATGGCTTATCTCCATCCTTCCTGAGGGGCAACAAAACCCTTGCACAACATGTGGCTTTGGTGGAATTAAAATATTCCTCTTGGGGGAGAGATAAAATAAAGGTTTTGGACTGAAGCACTTGGGAATCAAAGGCGAAAAAGCTTCCAGCATCGATCTGAAAAGTGCTTTTCTGCTCCCAGGCAATGCTCTGGGGTTTTGCCGTCGCGATTTTGAAACTTTCTGGAATTTGTTGGGTTTTGTTTCTGCTTGCTGGGAAAGGTCACAGCTTCCTGGGCAGGGAGGGAGAGCTCTGCTTTCTGATACAGCCCTTTGCTCCCTGTCATTTGGGAGCCTGGCTGCCTGAGCTTGCCCTTCATGGAGGTGTGGGGCAGAGGTAACCCAAGAAGACGAGACAAAGGCATTAATTGATCTCCACGAGCTAAACCTGCACACAGAGACCAGAACTAGTGGGACGAAATAAATCCGAGGTGGTCCTTCCAAAACTGCCTGGGTAAGTGAGTTCCTGGTCCTGACTCCAGCGTTTCCCCTCCGTTCTGTGCACAACAGGCCTTTTGTTAAATTTCACATCCTGAAAGAATTTAATGGCATTTTTATTTTTAATCCATCACATGTGTTTTGTTTGGACTAATCCAGTGCGGCTCCGTTCACAAGCAGCTCTTTTCCAACATCACTAAATTTTTCATGACTTAACCTGTTGACAAGGACAGGACGTGTTCGTCCCTTGTTACACAAGCATCATTAGGTGCACAAGGACTCTGCAGCCTGGTGAGCGGATAGGGTGGTGAGAGTTTTTTGCTGATGATGGGAAGAGAAGCACAGCCATGCTTTGGAGGTGAAGCTGTTCCCCATTTCTTTCGGAGGGGACTCCAGGGCTGCTCAGCAGCTTGTTGTGATTTTGCATAAACCTGTGCTTCTGCAAACCACACCGTCTTGCCCATAAAATGTGGTTTTGCTGGGGAGGAACTGGCATTCCTATTTCCCAGCTGAAGGACAGAGCTTGGGACTGTCTGGAGCAGCAGCACTAATGTTCCTTAATTAACATAATTCAATTAAGCCCTGCAGCGGGGTGCAGCCAGGCAGTGAATCAGCCCATCCACCATCAGCCAAGAGCCAGCACGTGGCCACAGCACATTCAAACCTGGGCTTAACATTAGGCCAGGACTGAAGTCTATCTCTGTGCAAGAAAGTGTTTGCTCCTGATGTGATGCATCCTCAGGTCCTCTTGCTTTTCCTGGGCTTGGGCACTGGGATGCACAGCAGGCCTAAAGTGGATCAGTGGTGCTCCAAAAGGGATAGAGAGACTCTGCAAACACCCAGCCTGCCTTCAGGCTTACACGCACTGCAGATGCGCCTTTGAGCACATCTGGATCCTGTCATAACTTGGGCCGTGAAGAAAACATGCATACGCGAGCTAACACCCCCGTGAAGTGCCTTTGTGTGATCCCTCAGAAGCGCCTGGTTCCCAGTCTCTGGGTTGCTGCTCTAATCAACTCCAGACCTTGTTTTGAACATCAGATACATTTCAGTTTGCTGCTCCTGAAGACATCCCTCTCCCCTCACTCATCCCCGAGCGGCAAGCAGGGAGCCTGTACACAGCCTTGGAGCTCCCTGCCTGCTGGGGGCAAGGAACTATCACCAGACTAAGGCTGGATGGAGGTTTTCAAGGGACAATAGCACAGCAAGGAATCCCACTTCAGACACTCCTCGCTCAAGAGAAGCCTGGCCAAGAAACCAGCACCAAGGCTGTGGGGCATATCTGCCAGCTGCAGCGAGGCCGCAGCCAGGACGTGTGGCTGCCCCTGGTGCCATTTCTGCCCACCGTGCTCTCTTGGGTGTTGGTTTTAACTGGGAGTTTTTAAGGGGCACCACATTGTCCTGGGGTCATTATTTCCACACACAGGTGATTGTTTGGGTTAAATCCAAGCCAGCAAACATGGTTATCACAGCATACCGTGTCCCAGGCTGGCAGCTGGCTGCCGATGGAGGCTGTGGATGGAGAGGGTGCACTTCATAAAAGTCCATTATTTTGAGCTGCTCAGTGACAAACAACTGGATCTTCCTCCTTGTTGCAGACAGCAGCCTAGGGTGCTGGGTGCAGGGGTGCTCTGGCCACAGGAGGACATGGCTCTGCAGCAGCTTGCTGGGCTTGGTGGTCTGTTGGGTTTTGGAGCATCACAGTGAGTTGCCATCTACAGCTACCAGGGTCTGGAGGTCTCTGAGGCTTTGGTTTGATCAAAACCAAAGGCAGAATAAGCTGTTAAACAGAGCAGCTCCATGAGCCTTTTGGGAGGTCTGGAAGATCCTGCAGTAGTCACCTCGGGACAGACAGCGGGTGCTCTGCATTTATTTATCCCCTTCCATAAAATGCCCAAGCATCTTGTGCCAAACCACCACAGTCCTCTCATTAAATCAACATGTGCCCCAGCATGGCAGGGCCTTGAGACCGTTCAGTAGGTCAGATCAGGGGTGGGTTCTGTGTTTGCATTTTTCTGATACTGGAGGCAAAATGAATCATCCCACAAATCCAGGTTTTGTCATAGATTTGCAATAAAGCCCCAAACTGTAGGAAAACTGCACTGGGTGGAGTCCAAGGTGCCACGTTGCACTGGTGGATTTATTTTGTTCCCTGGAACTGGATCCCTCTGAGCTGGCTCCTAAGCTGGGACAGCACAAACCCCAGCCACTCCCTGAGAATAAACCTGGCTGGATAAACTGTGAAGAAGTGGGAGACAAACATCCCATTCACCAGCTCTCCTGGAGAAGTCGTCAGGATAAAAGCCGTTGCCAAAGCCACTGTAACAAAGGCATCTCTCTCCAGCACACCAGAACAGGCAAGGACAAGCCATGGGGTCAGGTCTGAGCCAGGGAAGAGACAGGAGCCATATGACTGTTAAGTTTGCTGTGTGGCCATGGGAAACCTCCTAGTGTGGTCCTAATCTCACTGGGGGAATCTCTCAGCATGTGGCTTTGGCCTTTTGCCTGCAGGAAAGGATATCAGGACTTCTGCACCATGGAGTTTCAAGGACAAAGTGGGGCTCTGTGTCTAAAAGTGGACATTAGTATGGGGAGAGAAGGGACTGAAGAATTGCTGGTAGGAAATGGAGAGGGGACTGAGGCTGCTTTGTGCCCAGGTAGGCCTACCCAGAGCACATTTGGGACCTAATGCTGGGAACATCTTGTAAGCATGCTGGGGAGAGATGAGCTGCGCTGGCTGGCTTGCTGAGGGACAAAACCCTGTGCAGTCCTAATCCTGCTTTGCAAAGAAGAGCTCCCATCCATGCATGCACCCCTACACCCATGTGCACCCCTGTGCCCATGCACTCCCCTGGCAGCACCCACCTCTCACCAATGCAGTGACCCTGTGCCTTCTTTTTGTGGATTGATTTTCCACTTAAAACACTTATTCAGACCAGATCATAGACTACTGCAGATTCAGGCCTGGCAGCACCCATTTTTTGAAGGAAAGGGTTAGTTGCTGTTGTGCATATCCATCCACCCTGGGTGGGAAGTTCCATATGGGGCAGGAAGGGATGTGGTCCAGGGCAGGATGCTGCCACAGGTCACTAGTTCTACCCTCTGTTGTATATCAAATAATAACTTCCTCACCCAGAGAGAAGCATCTCCAAAGGCATCCAGCCCCCCACTGCCTTTCCTACTGGAAAATCCCTGTCCTGTGAGTGAAGCCCACTCAGGTGCGGCCTTGTTGGCGCAGCATCCCGTGGAGGAAGTATGGGATCCAGATGCCAGGAGCAGGGTTTGGTTTCCTTTAAGTATAAGGCATACGACAAAGTCCAAGCAGAGACTATTTATTGATTTTAATGAAAATAGTATGTTGCCTCGAATACGGATGTTAATTAAAAGGCACCCGCTGCTGTTTATCACTGGCTGAGTCTCTGGCAGCAGTAAAAAGAGAAACGAGTCAGGGAGCTCATGCCAAAACCTCCCCATGGGGAAGGTGGATGGTGCCGGGAGCGGGATGTGGGGCTGGAGCATTCCTGCTCCTCTGCTTGGAGAGAGCAGCTCCGAAAATAAACTCTTGTGAAAGCTGGGCCTGGCAAGCCGTGTTACTGCAAAAGTGGGACTAAAGCTCATGGTGCAGCCCACCAGCCAGCCAGCCACACAGCACGTGGGTGTGGGCAAATCCAGCCCTGGCTTCGCTGTTTACTTAATAATTTCACACAATAGCATCCTTTATATAGATAAATTTTTTGTTTTTCTTCTCCTTGTTACGCATCAGACCACTATGCAGACAAAGAGGCACCATGCACATAAAAACTTGCTCCATCTTGCCTGGGGGCAGCAAATTTAAAAGCAAAATTGAATTCTTAAGGCCCCATGGAAAGTCACTGAACCTGCCATGCAAGGTCTGCTGGCACAAAGGCAGGGACGCTAAATAAAAACCCCTGGGTGCATGCTACATTTTTCTGATATGGATCCAGCACACAGAGGCTCTGGGCACAGAAGCAGATTAGAGGTGGTTTCTTTGTCTGGAAAAGAAAGATGATTTCAGCTCATGAAGGAAGCATCTTGCTTGTAGTTACCCAGTGTGCTGGCTTGCTGGGTTTCTGCTCATGCCCCACTCCTGGCATCTCCTCCCTCCACAAAACCCTCTGGGGGGTTTGGAGGGTTTGGCAGGTGATTTTTCCCCCAAGTCCTCAGCAACCCTTTGGCATCGTCCTCACCTTTTTCCTCCAAAGTGGCTTTCTGAAGAACAGTGGTGGGTCAAACCCTGCTCCCAATGCAAAACACAGACTGTGCTCCCATCCCTCAAAAAGCTTTGATTTCTTCTCAACGCTCCTTTTCCCCCACCTTGTACAACACATGCAGCCAAAATTCCCAAATTCCACTATGGGAAGGGGGCTGTTTGATCGCAGAACTGGGCTCCTCAGCTGCCTGCAGAAGGGTTCACATCCCTGTGCACACCCCAGCTCTCTCCAGGAACATAGGCTGAAGCTGAGGACAACAAAATCTATGGAGAAAATACATTTGGCCTGATTCAAGCAATAGTCCATTAAGAGTGCTTCTGTGGGCTTTGGCCTACTTAATACAGAGCTTGGGGCTAAAAGCAATGTCAAAGCCAAGATCAACCCATTACTGGTTAGATTACTAGTATAAGATGTTCAGAAGCCTTCCAGAGGCTTTTGAAGTACCCGAGCTTTTTTCTGCTCTTCCTTTTGGCATTAACTCTCAAGCAGCCTGGTCTTTTCTGGGAGTACCCTGTGTGTAGCCCCCATGCACAGAGGATTTAAGGGCAGGCAGGGACATGCCTAATGTGACTGTGCAGAGGTGGAGCCTGGGGTCCATGCTAAGGGTAAATGGTGCTCAGGTGACTTTTCAACCAACAATGAGACATGTTTGCTCATGCATTAGCCAAAGGTGCCTTCCTGAGCTCCCAGTAAACAGCATTAAGATCCACCTCTCCTCTACAGAGATCTCCTGGAGCAGATCCTCATCTCCATAAGGGCTTGTGGCAGGGATGGCCAAATTACCCCATGGCAGTGGGATGCCTGGGTCCTGTTCATCAGATGATGGCAAGTTTGTGTAGATGGGGAAGAAAAGAGCGAGTGCAGCCATTCACCTGTATTGACCCTGTTCCTTGCCAGGCTTCCCACATCAAACAGCCCATGTGGGTTACTCAAAGCAGGCTGGCAGCCTTCGCAGGGCTGGTTTCGCAGCCTGCCCCTGGGCACACCAAAAACAAATGCAGTGAAACATTTGGTTAGAAAATGGTTTGGGTTTTTTTCCTTTTTTTCTCCTTTTTTCCCCCTGGGTCTGCAAGCCGGGGCTGAGTCATCTCCAGATTTCCTCAATGAGAGATCTAAAGCACTTCAGAAAAAATAAAAAGAGACAAACCAAAACATGTCTGTTGTTTTAATCACGGCTGGGTTTCACAAGACATAGCTGGTCTGGGCTGTGATGCAACTGGGTCTCTTCTTCCAAATCACACACACGGATTTTGTTTCTTCTGTGATCCTCTCCCAGGCTGGCAGAGCCGCTCCATGAGCACCCGCAGACACTCCTGGGACCTGCTGCCCTGCATATCTGGGAGCACATAACCTCAACATCATGATCGGCAGTACCTCTTGCCTTGTTTTGCTCCTCTCCAGCTTGAAATAAGGCAGTTGCTCTTCTTAAACAAGCAGCCATTACAATCAGCTGCCCAGCTGGGCGATGGTGTTGCTGTATGTTAGTAGCCAAAGGGCCAAGTGGTTTAGGAGCCAGTCAGTGCACTGTGGCCACACACATTAGTGGCCAAACACACCTTGCCTTCTCCTCTGTCTTAGTCCTCGTGCAACAGCATCCATATGCATGCAGGGAAGACTCAGGCATGATTTGTTTCACCTGTGGGAAGGGGGTGAGCTGCAGCCATGGCGATTTCTGGTATAAAATAACAATATCAGTCTTAAGAGAGACATGGAACTGCTTGAGCAAGTCCAGAGGAGGCCATGAAGATGCTCTGAGTGCTAGAGCACATCTCCTATGGAGCCAGGCTGAGAAAGCTGGGCTTGTTCAGCCTGGAGAGGAGAAGGCTCCAGGGAGACATTAGAGCAGCTCCAGTGCCTAAAGTGGCTACAAGAAACCTGGAGAAGGGCTTTTGACAAGAGCCTGTAGGGACAGGACAGGGGGGAATGGCTTTAAACTGACAGAGGGGAGATTGAGATGAGAGCTTAGGCAGAAGTTCTTCCCTGTGAGGGTGCTGAGGCCCTGGCACAGGTTGCCCAGAGAAGCTGTGGCTGCCCCATTCCTGGCTGTGTTCAAGGCCAGCTTGGACACAGGTGCTTGAAGCATCCTGCTCTAGTGGAAGGTGTCCCTTCCCGTGGCAGAGGGGTGGAACTGGATGAACTTTGAGGTCCTTTCCAATTCAAACCAGTCTGGGATTCTAGGATTTATAAGGGGGTAAAACGCAGCCAGAACCCAGGGCACACTATGCAGCACGGACACAGCCAGCACTGTTTGTCTGCTCTGGGAATACTCAGAAAAGCCAGTGAGAAGCTCAGGGGTTGCTGCTGAGCCTGCAAACACAGGCAGCCGTGAGGTTCCTGCATGAGGACACTGGAGTAAAGGGCAGAGCTGTTTTCTCCTGCAGCAGCTAAGCCCAGGCAGCTTCTTATGCAGAATTGCTGGGTTCTTCTTCTTTGCCTTTAACACAAAAAGAGAACTCGCAACCCTGCTCTGGTGCACTTCCCCCTTCTCCTCCAAACCCAACCACTTCCAAATTGTAGGCTGAGTGGGCATATTTATGAACTGAGAGAACTTCAACCGCAATGCTATTTAGAAGTTTGTTTTTTGATGAGCACCTCTGTTTTTTCCACTATGTAAATCAGCCTCTGAGTTGCATTCTGCTGTGAGGTCAGTTTTTTGATCTGAAGGTGATAGTTCCATCACTGGGAAACACCTGGAGAAGGCTTGTGTCCTGCAGAAAATCCTGCTGGGCTCTTCCCATCTGTTGTTGGGATCATTTGCTATGTGTTACCTTTTAGAAACATGCTCTTTTCATTTGGCCAGGCAGGAAAAGTGGTTTGAAAACATCACAGGCAGGAGTGATCCATGGAGCATTTTCCCTCCTCCCCTGCATCCTGTGTCTCCCAGAGGAAACAGGGCACCTGGTAGTGTAGGTTCCTCTATAACACTAGACAGCCTGGATCCAGACGCAAGCCTTAAGAGAGCTGATGCTGAGCATCCAAAAGTAGAGTATGCTGCCCATTTAGCTTCAGCGGGCACCAGCTCCAAACCCGCAGTGAAGTGTGAGGATGGTGCTGCCAACACCCTCCTTTGCCCTGTGATGGGCTCAAGCTCTTATCACACAGAAATTCCCACCTTCTCTTGAGAAGCATTAAGTTTTCAATGTGCCAAAACATCAGCTCTCAGGAATCTACTGATACCGGGAAATAAAGGGTTAACATTGTGCCTGCTTGCTTAAGCAGTCGCTGTGCTTGGTGAAGCAGAACCATAGGAGTCAAAGTTGCTAGAACGGTGAAGCAGAATTGTAGGAGTTACAGCTGCTAGGCAGAATTGTAGTAGATCAGATTCATAACTTAACATTTAAGACATTCTTGTTTAAATAGTATCTTTAGAAAGAAAAGGAACAAAAGATAGACAGAGTAACAAAATTTGCAAACTTGACAAGTTTCTGCTTTAAGATACATAAAACCGGCTTGTACCGAACCTGAAGTTTGGATAGGAGCCGAAACCCTATTGAGTCTGCGTGAAAGCAAGAGGTTTCTCGCGGTGATGAAGAGGAACTACAGGCCTTCATCCTCACGACCCCTAACGAACACCACCAGGAGGCACTGCACAGGCGCACCAATAGGATGAATGCCAGAAAACTAATTATAATACTAGACGGGAATAGGTTTTGCATATGTATTAGGCGTGAAGCAATCTCATGTTTAGGTAATCATTCTATGTAATATAAAAGAACTGAGTGGCAAAGGGGGGCGTGCATGCTTTTGGAGGAGCAACCCCCATGCGCCTCAGCTGAATAAAGCATACCTACTTTACAACTCTAACAAGTTGTGAAGTCTTGATCCGTGCATCACTACCTCTCTATAATGCATGGAGAATGTAGCCCTGGACTTATTATAACAAGTGATCATAAGGCTGGAGCATCTCTGCTCTGAAGACACATTCAGAGAGCTGGGCTTATTCAACCTGTAGAAGGCTTCGAGAGACCTTAGAGCAGCTCCCAGTGCCTAAAGGGGCTACAAGAAACCTGGAGAGGGGCTTTGGACAAAGCACCTGTAGGGACAGGACAAGGAGGAATGACTTTAACCTGACAGGGGAGAGATTGAGATGAGATCTCAGGAAGTTCTTCCCTGTGAGGGTGCTGAGGCCCTGGCACAGGTTGCCCAGAGAAGCTGTGGCTGCCCCATTCCTGGGAGTGTTCAAGGCCAGGTTGGACAGGGCTTGGAGCAACCTGGTCTAGTGGAAGGTGTCCCTGCCCATGGCAGGGGTTGGAACTGGATGAGCTTTAAGGTCCCTTCCAACCTTCCAGCAGTCTGTGAGTCTGTAAACTATGCAGTATAAAAAATATTAAACCTGCTTCTTGTATTATATGTATTTTCCAGACAATGGCTTTCCTTCAGACACGCTAACCCTGCTCATGTAGTCACCTGTTTCTGTTGTACCAAATCCAGATCTTCACTTTCTTAAGGTGACAACTGACCCTTGAATCTGCCGCATGGGATATGCAGCCCCAGCGGCTTCCCCTTGGGGGCTCTTCCCTCCTGACCAGCAATGTGGTGGGCTTAGGGACAGGGTACCTTTGGTAACAGGGAGGTGGGCAGCAGGAGGATGGCCATGGGTCTGGTTTCAGAGGAGATGGGATGTAGGAAAGAACTTGTCCCAGCCATCTGTGGAGCTCCACAGCTGAGGAGCATTGCTCACAGGGCTCTGAAAGGCTCCAGGCAGGCAGGGGATGTGCTTATCAGGGGTATTAGTGATGCTCCTGTAAAGAGAAGGGGCTTATGCACCTGATTTTGGACTGAAGAGCTATTTGATTCTCTGCTCCCTATGGAAAGGAAAGCAATGCTGCAAAACAGGCAAATATGGAGCAGTGGGGTGGTGCTGCACTTGTGGCGTGTTCTGCTCTGTGTGGCTATGCTGTGGGTCTGGGTGTCAAAGCAAGGAGCAGGGAGGTGTTAGAACAGAAGGAGTGTCTTCTGGGGAAAAAGTAAAAAAAAAGCAGTTGGGACTCTCAGCAACTGCAGGAGTCACCTATCAATCTTGGAGAGGGGATTTTCTTTGTAGTCCAGGAGCCTGCACATAGCAACAGAGGAGTCTAAGGAGCCTCTGGGGTCTGCATGTGGGGACTTCGCTAGGAATTAAATGCACTTTTACTTTTGGTGTTTTAGAAATGTGTTGTTTGATTGTAGGGGTGAGCGGGGCCTGGAAGCACAAATGAGAGAGTGTATGCTTGTGTGTGTGTATAGAAAGGTTTTGAAACCAGAGGGTGGCTCTTCCCAGGCTGGTGTCACCTGGTGCTGAACCACAAGCTTTGATAGAGAAGCTTTGTGGAAAGAGTACAAGGGATGGGAATCATAGAATCTCAGACTGGTTTGCGTTGGAAGGGACCTTAAAGCTCATTCAGTTCCACCCCCTTGCTACAGGCAGGCACACCTTCCACTAGGGCAGGTTGCTCCAAGTCTGAACCCAACACTGAGGCAAATGCACTGGCAGGCTCTTGGCTGAGATTTGTGGGGGGTTTGAGAGTCACAAAACCCTGTGGGTTATCAAACACCTCTTCAGACTCCCCTCCTGCCATGGAGGAGGATGAAGTGTGCTTCCTCCTCTTCATGTGGTGAGTCACGTGTGCTACTGTGCTGCAAGATCACCAGAGGCACTGAGATGAGTGAATGCGGCTTTGCAGGAGAAGCTGCTTGCTTTACAATGAGGTAGGGGAGCAAAAAGCTTACACACATGTATGTTCTTTCCTACTAAACATCCTAGATGCTGCAGATGGCCTCCCTCCCTGCTTGCATACAGTGAAGTACTTCGGGACAGGGGTATCAAGCAGCCAGTGCTATAGAAGGGGTTGTTGGGGTGTTCAGGGGGAAACAAATTGAGTGTTTCCTTGCCAGGCTGCTGGGGAGTTAATCCAGCTCACCCCTTGCATACTGGAAAGGGAAGAGAAGAGAAGAGAGAAGAGAGAAGAGAAGAGAAGAGAAGAGAAGAGAAGAGAAGAGAAGAGAAGAGAAGAGAAGAGAAGAGAAGAGAAGAGAAGAGAAGAGAAGAGAAGAGAAGAGAAGAGAAGAGAAGAGAAAAGGCTGAGTCTCTGCTTGACCCCAGTGCTGCCTGCATGTGGCTGATGTGACCCAGGAGGAGGGTCCTTGCTTAGGCCCCAGCCAGTGTGGCAAGTAAGAAAATGTGGTTGCAGCTGGCTGAAACAAATCGGGTGAAAGGGCTCAGGAGGATCAAGCAGCAGCAGTGTGATTATTTTTGTCATCAGGCCTTGATTTGAATACAACAACAACCACAGCAGCAGGAAGGTGAGGAGCTATGGTAGTAGATCTAAAGAGTGATTACTGCTCCCCACATAGCTTCTCATCCCTGGTACCTGCCAGAACTCAGTTCTCCTCTGCCTGGTCCTCACAGACTGCTGCACTCCCTGAGAGGGTTCTGGTCCCACCCAGGCACAGCCACAGCAATGAGATCTGCAGAGCTGGGCGCTGATGCCTGAGCTTGGTTAGTCTCCACTGTACTGAGAGTCGTGCTCCCATCCTCTTAGAAAGCATGAGGTTTTCTAACTCAGAATAAGCTGTTCCAGTGTAAACCCTGCCCAG
Organism: Pezoporus wallicus; assembly: GCF_028554395.1. Lineage (NCBI taxonomy): Eukaryota > Metazoa > Chordata > Aves > Psittaciformes > Psittacidae > Pezoporus > Pezoporus wallicus. The sequence continues at coordinate 70,162 of NW_026638968.1, read as the reverse complement.
AGCTGGCACAGGAGCCAAGCATGCACAGAGGGAGTGTGGTGGTCCTGAGTGCCTGGGGGAAGTGGGCTGAGAGGTGGGCAGCTTGTGACTTGAGTGTGGGCTTGCTCTCTCCCATGTGCCCCTGTGTGTGGTGTGAAAGCAGGCAGGGAGGCTCTGGAAGTGCTGGGAGGAATGACCTCAGCACTTCCATACTGTGCCCCAGCTGGGCCCCCCTGCTAATTTAAAGCAGGCTAGAATTATATGAATGGTAAAATCTGCCAGTACCCTCCTGGAGGGTCAGAAGCACTGGGAAGCCCCAGTACACTTGCCATTGAGAAGGAAGCAGTGTAGGACCTGGTATTCATGGCAGGTTCCATGCCACTGGAGGATCATCCTTGGCCAGCTTTGCCTCAGTTGGGCTCAGCCACAAGAAACTGTTGCAGCGTCTGTCTAGCAATGGACACGTAGCTCCCTGTTGCTGACCTCACTGTCAGAGTTGGGACCCCTGTTTGTGGCAGAGGAGAAAGCAAGAGCGTATTTGCATGCTGTGGCTACACCCTGCCTCAACCAAATTACCAGCAGAAGAGCACAGGCACACCTCCTGCCTGATCCCCAATTTATGGCAGGGAGGGGAAGGTGAGTAAGGGAGGGAGCAACAAGCATGGCTATTATACATGCAAATACAGTAATTTCTGGTTCACCAGTGCTTTACTTCTGGTGTATTTTCCCACTACTTGCAAGCTGGTCATTATTCTGCACATGTTGGGGTGCAAAGGGCTGGGCAGACAGCCCTGTCCTGGCTGCAGATGCCAGCAGTGCTGGGTATCTTCATTGCTGTGCCTGACCAGGGCTGTGTGCAGACAGAGCTGGTGCCCATGCCTGCCTACACAGCCTGTGGGAATGCTGGTGCTCCTGGGCTCGCCTGCAGCCACGCACCAGGGCTAGGATGGAGAACAAAGGCAGTGTTTCACATCCCCACCAACCCAAGCAGGCTTCCTTCTAGGAGAATTTATCATGTTTCCAAGGGGAAGAAGCCAAGCAGAAACACCTGTGGGTCCTGGGGAGGAGGTGGCCTCCTCATCTACCTGGTAGAGCTGCTGCCTCTGAGGATCCTAGCTATGAAACGAGGGATGTGCCAACTGCCCTCTTGCTCTTTTGGGAGGCACAGCTCAGCCTTGGTACCTCTGGCTTTGGGTTGATCCTGTTGGAGAGGCTGAGATTTGCTTGTTCCTGCAAATCAGCAGCAAACCTGCTGAGCAACTTTGGCATGAACTCAGTCCAGGCTTTGGCAGCAGGAGAGCAGGATCAGTCCGTCTGCAGCTTCTCCAGAGAGGCTCTGTAATGAAGTGGTCCTTTGTGCGTAGCAGGAATGGAAACAACAGCCCTCAAGTCTGACCCCAGACAATTGTTTTCAGCAGAGAGAGCTGGGGAGGCAATTAATAACGTTTAAACGAAAGAAGTAAAAAAAGCAATACTGTATCTAGAAATTCTTCTGAGGATCAGAGCTGTGACAGAAAGATACATGCTTTAGCATTTCTGTCAGAATAAGTGACCCTCCTGAGAGCAGGAGGTTTTGAGGCTCTTTCTGTCCCACTGGACATAATTTAAGCAATGCATTACTGCTAAAAATCACTGATTTTACCCAGTAGATGAGTTCCAAAGGGTCATGTTTTTCCTAGTTTGCTGGAAGGACAGGGGGATACATTATTAGAGAGCCACAACGCGTACAGTAGTTTCTGATTAGAAGAGAACATTGTCAGCATTTCTCCAATTAGGCATGGGCATCAAGTTCCCCACGTACAAAGGGGCTGGTAGCAAACCTTCATCCCTTCTGCTGGGAGCAAGGATCAGGCTAAGAAAATGCAGCCCATCTCCTCAGAGCCTCTGTGAAGCTTCCCAGCAAGAGCCAACTTTTCCACTCCAGCTGTCAGTGTCTCAGTGTGCTCAAGCCCTGCCATGAAGGGACCCCCTCTAAGAATGAGAAAGCGTGTTTTTCATGTCTCCTTCCAGACCTTGCCCTTGTAGAAGAGCTGTGCAGTGCTAGTTCTTCTATGACATGGCTGCTCATCCCCTGAGACATGACCCCAGACCACCAAATTCATTTTGCAGAGCCCACCAAATGGCCATCTGAGATCAATTAGCTTGTCATTACTCATCCCCATCAGATCTGAACTGCTGACCTACGAGTGAAAGTCCATATATTTATCTCCTGGCAATGTGCAGACCCGTACAGCTATCTAATGAGATAAAGAAAAGAGGAGGAGGTTGTAAAGAAAAGCGAAGGAGGTCGTGCTCTGGCCGTCCATTGCCTGCTCCAATTAGCTTGAACGCAAGGGCCCAGCTGAGCTCAGCTTGATGGAGAGACTGGAGTCTCTGGGGTGTCCAGCTCTGTGGCAACAGACTGCTGACCAGAGCAGAATGGCTCCTGTTGGTGACGGCTTCAAACAATTTTAGAACTTGAAATGCCATTTTAACTGCGCATTTGAATGGGTGCTTTGTTATTTTAAACTGCTACTCATAACTAGTTAGTAGTTCAAATTAGAGCCTTATTTATTGAAGAAACTAAATATGCAACCCGGAGGCAGTATTTATTGGGTTGTGTGCATTGAAAGTTCATTATTTAGATGAGGATATTTAAGGTGGAAGGAGATATAGCCCTTTTAATTACAGGAACATGAACTTGACTGAAACATTTGCTGCCTGTGAAGGCTGTAATTACTGCACATGATCCAATTCTTCACCTAAATCTAAAAGATCCACAGCCCCTTTCCTCATTTAAATTTATGTGTTCTTGCATATCTGTTTTCTGGTAGTTTATGGGGAGCCCTGTGAAATAGCATTAGTCTGAACATTGAATTCCTTCAGGATGCCTGGGAGGCACTCTTTGGGAATGCTGCTCCAAGCTCCCAGAGGTCTGGCATGTGTGGATGCCATGGGGCAGGTGTAGTGGATGGTGGTTAGGTGTCTCATCACATGGACTTGGGAACAGTCTGGAGCATTGTCAGAAGCAGTGGTTCTTTGTGGAGGGTTGTAGGTCCCCTCTCTCTCCCCTGCTCTGCAGGAGATGGTCTCAGGCAGCCAGACCCTCAAACAGTACCATTGTCAATCATTCCCTGAACACAACTCAACACATGCCTCCAGTGGGATCAGTACTTCTAATGGGCAAGGTGCTCTCAGCATCATTAGGGCTTTTACTAGTGCTTTTCTGGCTGTGGGTAAGCTTTCCCAGGGACAGCTTCATGGCAGTAGCCAGCACAGGGACACCACTGGTGTGACCAGTCATCTCTGGCTATGTTCATCTAAGCACAACTGTCAGACTCACTTATAATTCAGAGGGTTTACTATTTAATTTTTTTACCTAAATATAAAATCATAGAATGGTTTGGGTTGGAAAAGACCTTAAAGTTCACCCAGTTCCAGCCCTCCTGCCATGTGCAGGGACACCTTTCACTAGACCAGGTTGCCTTATAGTGATGGAGAATTTTATTGTAAGTTGCATTCCCCCAAAACCTTCTTTAGAGCACAATAGCTATTAGGGAAGCAAGCACTGGCCCCAGTGAGTAACTCTGTATTGGTCTTGAGCTTCTCAACTTTCAGTGTGGGTGGGGTACAGTGTTGGCTCTTCTATGATTATTTTAATTAGAAATACCCAGAGGCAAAGGGCAGCAGAATGTGACAGATGAGGCTAGTTTGGTGTTAGTGCTGCATGGTAGAAACCCAGAAAGTGCTGTTCTGGTTTTTAGAAACAACATGCCTCAGCATAAACTGTTGATATAGAGAACTTTTTGGAAATTGCCACAGCTTGGAAAATAATTGTTCCTTTTCTAGAAAATCCTAGAGTTAATCAAAATTATACTCTATGATTAAGGCTCTTCAAATGTTTTCTTTGCTATACCTTTAAATTCCAAATAAATCAATGCCTCTATGGAATTATTCAATTGACATAAATTTGTTCTACCTAAAATGAATAGCAAGCCTGAGAAAGCGATAGGAAATTGTTAATTCATCACTGCCTGCCTTTTCCCACTATATATTTCTGCTAATCAAAATGCAACCTGATAATCAGTCCAAGGAAAACATTAAAAAAGTCCATCCTATGCCCCAAGCTTTCAAAACTTTTCTAAATCTGATAGCAAGAAAACATTGTACATCTTAGTCATTAATGTATGCTGCGGAAAGATAAATGTAAGGTTCAGTTTTTACCACAGTTGCAGCGACCTGTAATTGATGGCCTTTCCACAAGATTCATGGGCTGATGGAACAGTGGTAGAGGGACATTTCAATATATACTGTTACAGTCTTAGGTTTCAGTGTTTAAACTTGCAGAAAAAAGAAAAATATCCTGTCTTTCAGGCCTTGATTCAAACAAATACGAAGCACAAACATGAGTCTCATTCAGGTCAATGGCTTTTAGGCATATGCTGAATAAATGTCTTCCCGAAGCGGGGCTTTACCAGTGAGCACCGGTCATTGGAAACATATTGGTAATGTAAAGAAAGCAGCTGCTCTTCATCTAGTATTTCTGCCTTTACAACTCAGGATAAAGCTGTGGTTGACAAGCCAACCCCTTGGGGCCAAGACAGTGTGTCTTGCAAGAAAATCCCACAATAGTAATGAAACTTTGGAAGAAGTTTATGTTGTGTTGCTGTTGAAGCACCTCTGAGCTCTGTGCTACGTGTGTGTGTATTGCACTGGGAGTGTCAGAAATGGAAAAGTGGCCCATCCTTCACCTCCTAAGCCATAGGCAGTTGGAGCATCTTCTGCCTCAGATGACTATTTTAATAGCTGCTGCTGGCTCAGAACCCCAAGAAATTGCAATTGTCTTTTTGAAACCCCATCTCTCACAGGTGTTTGGCACTATATTTAAGTTGGAGGTTCATCGGCAGCAAACAGGCACACTGTAGGGGAATGCTTGTCATGGCAAAGGCTTGGCATGCTTAAAATGCAAATTGGGAGATCACAAAAAAAAGAAGGTATTTAAATAGCTTGTATAGATTAATGGAAAATGCAGGAAAGTAAGAGAGGGAATGCGGCCTTTGCAAGGGCTCAAGGGTTTCTGAAACATCTGGTGAACTAGATGTTCTGAAACATCTGGTGAACGGAGATGATAGTACAGGGACACACTAAGAGAATTCACTGCTGGGCAGCATTCACAATCCTCTAAGCAAATAGTTGGTGGAAACAGAACTACTCCAAGAAACAGAGGCTGTGACTCAAGGCCTTTGAATTGCAGCTGGTGCTTTGCTCTAGCCCATTTTATGGAGCTGAGCAGGAACATAAACTACGCCTCAGTTTCCCTACCTCTGCTCTCAGGATTTGGGGTATTCCTGTAACCATCTCTAATTTGTTTTCTTGAGTATTTGAAGGGAAAGCAAGATGGAAAAAAAAAGTGAATACTTTGTGGGAATGCTTATGAAGTCAAAGCACTGAATTTTAGTCTCCTTTTAATCTTTTGGCAGTCATGTGCTCCGTGGCTACGTATGTTTTCTTACAGAGCAAAGCATAATCAGCTTTGCATCCTGCATTGCCACAAGCACTTCCTCTTCAGTTCAAAGGCGGTGCAGAGGAACTGAGATGGAGAGACACATCTTCATGTCCATATTCATGCACTCCTTTGCTTTGACTGTATTTTGAATGTAGGTTCTTGCACTTCATAACTTGTTTTCTCACTTCTGTGTTGTGGCAGTGTCGCTTTCCCTAGAGGAAAGCTTTTTTGTCATTAAATGCCAGTGTCTGAGAAAGAAAGCGGAGGAGGATGGTGCATCCAAACTAAGGGCAGCAGCCTGTTCAACAGCCTGCCTCTGTGCCTGGGACTGCAGCTAGTTACTTACCCAAGGTACTCAGTTTTGCCTATGTAAGCATAAAAAAAGATGGATTACAGGCAGCTTCAGAGAAAAAATGTGCAGACCTGACTTTCAAAGCACTTTGCATGCCCTTGACATGAAGTGGAGTGAAAGCTGGTGTGCAGGCTGCAGCCATGGGAGCAAGAAGCTCCCAGGCATCGAGTTCAATTGCTGCATGATGCTCCTGGGCTTTTGTTAGATGTTTGCTGACAATCACCTTATTTCTAAAGGCAGTGTCAGTGATAAATGCTGGAAAATGGACCCACAGAAGAGTGCTTGCTAGGACTTTGAGTTCTCCTGTGCCTGGGTGGAACAGCAGTGATGGGTGGCTTGGACACTGAACTCTCATTGCCTGAAGGCCAGACTGACTCAACCGCCTTTAATTTCAGCATGCCCCAAGGTAATTCAGGGGCTGTAACTAACTGAATTTTTTTAGTGGACAGAAAGTGGAGACTTTTCCCAGCTTTGTGGTTCTCAGGGGGAATTTGTTTCCTGGAGCCACTTTCAGGTATCTGTGGCTTCTTCTATGGGAGATCAGACTCCAGCCATGTACAGTTTAGGGGACAAAACCCACTGAAATTCAGCCTTTTGTAACCATGAGGAGGGTGATGCACCCTGAAACACGGAGAGTTGGACCTTAGAGCTCTGCTCTTACATTAAAGTATTTTCTACAGAGAACAGTTTCCCATGTTTTTGTCTTGCCTGCTCTCTGCTGAGCAGTGCCCAGCTTATGTCTCTCCTTTGGCAAAGAGAAACAGGTCTGCCATGACAACTTACTAATTGGAAAGGAACTGCAAAGTAATGGTTAGTTAAGCTTCTTTGCTCCTTCATAATGATCTGCAAGCCTTACCTCGGAGGTGATGGACTATGCTGCCTGCAGGCAGACCTGCCAGGAAGGCAATCCTTCAGTACCATTGCAGGTTGTCTTCAGCATACTGTCATCCAAACTGGCTACTAGTGAAGCTGAAGGTGTGAATGTCTTGAATCTATTTGGCTTTTACTGGAGGCAGGAGCCTGAACTGACCCTAAGACAGTAGCACGAAGAGTGCACCTGCTTTTCATCTTTGGAAATGAATGTTGCCTCAGGTTCCTGCCAGATAAAGACATTAAAGGGCAAACTCTGAAAAGGCGTAGAGAAATGCCTTATGAGAGCAGAAAAAAGCCATTAAGATACCATGGTGTAAAATGAGTGCATTGCCAAACTGAGTGAGAGCAGATGTGATAGAGGCTGGGATCCAACACTGTGGGAAATCGCTGTGCAGAGTGCAAAACAAGAACGGATCCTGAATTAACTGTGGTTGTTTCCCATCTAGAGGCAAACCAAAGAAAAAATAGGTGAACAATTTAGTACTACTGCAAAAATGATCATAAATACGCAGGACATGAATATAAAGTCCAAAAGATGATGAGGTGAAAGAAACCAAAACCCTCTGGCTCTCAAGAGATCTGTGTAGCTCAACTCAAACCTGATAGTCATAAATTTGTTGGTATGTGCTTACATTAAGGAGGCTGCTGTTAACAGCAAAAGAGAAGTGGTGAGGAAACAAGCTGTTCCCAGGGTCATGAGCTGCCCACCAGGCATCCTTCATTGGGGAGCAGTAGGTCATTCTCTGTTGAATCTTATGATATCCCCAAGTGACTTCTTCTGATCTCCACAAGTTTCCTATTTGACTTTCTACAATTGAAACGGAGCCCTGAAAGAAGAGGAACAAAATCAGTAGATAAACAGGAATCCCCATTTTATTAAGTAGTTAGACATACAGTGAAGACCTGCAGGTCGGAAGTGAAAGCAGGAAGTTGAAAATTAGGTGATGAAGACAGGGAGGAAAAGCTCCCATCAGGTATCTTTCTTCAGAAAGAAGCACAGCAAACTGCTAGGTAAAACGGATGTATGCAACCTTGGATCTGACTACAGAGTGGAAATCCCCTGGCTGAAGAAGAGAGGATGAAGTAGCTGTAAGGAGATCCTAGAGCAGTGGACTCAAATACACCCTAAAGCAGAAGCAGCAGCAGCCCAGAAAAGGAATTTCATCAGTCTGTGGCCATGAAAATATGTGTGTAAACTTCTCTGGAATTCCCAGGGAGAAGAACAATTTGGGTTGGTAAGTGTTGGATGCAGAACTCTAAATACTGGTGTCATTAAACCTACCCAAAGTAGTTTTTGATGAGCACGGACAAGTGGCAAAACATCCATGTGCCTCTGCTTCATCACTTCTCTCAGATGGGGATAGAGATATTGTCTCTGTTAAAACATGGATGTGAAAAATAGATCACTTCAACTATGAGATCTTTCTATTAAGGAAAGAGCACTATAGTTCACAGCATGTGTAAATGATAGTGTATAGAGTAAATATTGAGCCTTGATGTGTCACCTTGTTCACTTTTTAGCTGCTCTTTGCTAAGGCAGGGATGGTTGCACTCCATCTGCTTCTGACTACCTCCCATGGTGGAAACTTTCTCCTGGGAAATCTATCCCAGGACTCAAGTTATCTTTACAGTTCAATGTTCTCCTGTTACCCAATCTTGATCTTGTTGCTGTCATCTGAACCCATTCATTACTGCTCACCCTATCTGCTGTGGAGCACAGGTTTTTGTATATACAAGAGGTATCTGCATTTTTATGAGTGGGGATGCACTGATCAAGTGTGTCAGGTGGTTTTCATTGTGAAAAGCAGTCTGACTACTTACAGCTTTGCAAAGCTCAACTATTTAGGCTAAAGCTTTTCCATGCCAGGCATTTTCCTCAAGCTGTTTTCCACCTCCTGCTTTTTTCTTCCTCTTTGCCTTTTTGTTTTAAAATGCAGCCAAAAATCTCAGCTGTTTCTGAGAATGAGCTTAGCAAAGGATACTGCTGCATTATGACTGAATGGGAGAACTTTGGTGATGGGACTATTTTTGGAAGTCTTGAGTGCTCTGATCTGAAATCTTGGAGCAGGGCTGTGACTTGAAGATCAGCCAGCTGGGTGTTTATCCCCCAGAATGACACCTTTCCATGGTGTACATGGGTCAGTTGGTCTGGTTTCAGCTGGGGAATATCACTTGATACTGAGATGTTTCTTGTGAGATGTTCAAGAGTTCAAGCAAATTTGAGAGTGGGAGGAAAAGCAGGTTTCAGAAATTCCTTCAAAAGCTTTTAAATAAGGTGGTGTCAGTGAAAGGGGAAAATGGAGGTGCAAATCCTGAGGAAACCAAACTACCATCATTCAATGCTCTCCAGAGCAGCCTAAGTTTGCGTAGTGTATTGTCATTTGTTAACACCACTGCAACAGGATTGCACTTTGTATTTCAGCTGTATTCTTCCTCCTTCACTTTGCAAGGGTGGCTTTGTTTCCTCCCAGACATCTAAAACTGTTCAAAATCTAGAATCTCTGATGAAACCAGATCTACCTCTGATACACATTAATCATGGCTGGATTATGGGCTTGGAGTAGCCACTGGAATTTCTTTTTGGTGAAACTGGAAGTGACCTTTGTTTCTCCTTGTTCTTGTGGGTCAGTCTCAAGCTGAACTGGACATCTACAAATGCTGCAGCTGCTAACAGAGACCACAGAGGTGACTGAGAGGTGAAGAGTAACGTCTACTGCTCTTCGCATTGTTTCTTTGCTACTGCTGTAGCATTGGCTCATAGATGTCTTGCTGATCTTCCTGTCAGTAAGCACAGGCATGGGCAGGGGAGGAAAGCACAAAAATGCAGCAAATTGCAACCCTAAAGACTACAGGGAGAAAAATCTACATCTAATAGGAAAATCCTATGGTAAAGCATGCTGAGAAATCTGCCTTGGCACATAAAGAAGGCAAAGGGGCAGCTGGAAATCTACCCTTCAACTTGGAATATTCAATCAAATCTGCATGGGGAAATTCTTGTGCACCTATGAATCAACCACAGAATAGTTTGGAACAGGGACCTTCAAAGCTCGTCTAGTCCAGCTCCCCTACAATGAGCAGGGACATCTTCAACTAGACCAGGGAAGTCAAGGGAAGCCTGAGACTTCATTCTGACCCAGGGTGTGCTTGTTTGGATCAAGGTGGAGGACTGAGGCCATCCTAATTCCTAAGCAGTACAAACAAATAACTCTAGCAACAGAAGAGAAGCATGAAAACAAAGCTACTGTCAACACCCTGTCTCTTTGAAATCCTGTTCAAATTCTGAAAGGATAAGATCAATTGAACAAAAACAATAACAGCACTGTATTAAAAGAAGGTGAAAAGGCAGCTCCCTCAGCAGCACACACCCAAGAAGTGGGCTTGGCTTGGCTTGCTTTGCTTTCTTGGAGTTGACATGAAGCTGGTGGAGTTTGGTAGTGCCCCAAAGCAGAAGCCAGGTTTTTTGGTTTTGGTTTTGGTGGGGTTTTTTTGTACCTTTGCGTGCTTCATAATGAAAGTATCAGTTGGCACCCCCTGTGCCAGAGTGCTTCGAACCTGCCTGCGATGGAATGTGCTGATAACAAGGAATATTTCCTTGTGGACTTGGTTTGAGACACATATTTAAATATTGTAACTTCCAGTATCAGCCTCAGCAAGAGACTTCACCTCTCAGTCTTTCATCAGCAAATGGTGGCAGCTCTTCCTATCTTTGAATGTCTAATTAGACAACAGGCTTCACGACTTCATCTCTCAGTCTCTGCATTCACTTCAGTGAATTCTCTGAAAGCGCATTAAAACAGCCAACAATCCACTTGTTATAACACAATGAGGCAGCCTGATTTGTTAGGTGTAAGGAAACAAGTTTTGATCATAGAATGGTTTGTGTTGGAAGGGACCTTAAAGCTCATCCAATTCCAACCCCCTGACACTGGCAGGGACACCTTCCATTAGACCAGGTTGCTCCAAGCCCTGTCCCGCCTGGCCTTGAACACTGCCAGGGAAGGGAAATAAACATGATTAGTGTGTACCAAGACAGCAGAACTCTGCTTGATTCTGAAATGCAACTTTTGCCATGAAAATTAAATTAATTCTTTAAGAACAAGATCATTATTATTTTTTTAATAATCTGGTAATTTGAAAGACAACATTTTCCCTGCCTTTTATGAGGGGAAATTTAAATTTGAAAAAATAAAGTTGGGTGCGTATTGTACAGGTGGATAAAGTGTGTGTGACCAAGGGGACCAAATGGCAGTAGAAAACTTTTTAACTTGTAGTATCTTCAGGAAAACTTCCTGGAAAGAGAACAGGGCATTTTAACAAAATTCTCATGAAGATTAATGTGAGTTGTGCTGATAAATTCCCCTGAGCTGTGTAACTCTTCTTAACAAATAAGGAATTTTGGAAGAAGAGATCTCTTTGTGCATAATTTTTTTGTTTCTCACCAGCAAAATCACTTTCAGCTAAGAGCTGCTTGTGGCAAACCTCCCCTCCTGTGAAATTTACTGATATTTTTATTTCAGTTGGCCAATCCAGCAAAATCCTGGATTACAGTTGGGAGTTCATTTCTGCTTTATCCATAGAGAAGGTAAAAAAAAGCTTTGTAAATGCAACTACTTTGCACCACTGGATCTATGAGAGAAAAGAATTATAGCTCAAAGCTCAGAAGAATAATCTCTTTTGAATCTGAAGAGTCACTTGGACATTATCTGCGTTGAATCACCTCTAATAGTTGTACTGAGTATAATCAAAAGTGTCTCAGACTATAAGACAACTTGCTCAGTGATAAAAATTTGCATGTGCAACAAGAACAGGGCTTTGAGTCTCTGTTTAGCTTTCTCCCCCATAATCTCAAAATCAGCCCATGAACAGCTATCCATACAAGTGCTTGGTTTCCATGCTTTGAATGTACGCTGTGCTGCTCATGCAGGAACAAGAAAGAATGGCTGTAGGACCAGATACTTGTGCTGGCCTGCACATGAGCTCTTCTCTCACATCAGCCACCAACTTGGTTTGTGTCAAACAACTCCTTAGTGCTGTGTATGCTAACAAGGAGGGATGCCATGGAACACCAAAAGACCCTTGAAGACTGAAAACAGAAGAGAAGCAAACAGAATTAATCCAAAGAGATGATGTTGCATTTCTCTTATCAGAGATTTATCTGGTGGAGGATACTAGAGCATGTTTGACTGTTCCTCAGACAGGCTCTCTTCTTGTGACCACCTAGTGTTACCCTGATTCCTTCATGTGGAAGAAAACCTTAGATATCCTGGGTGGGCAGCTCCAGAGCTGCCAGAGTACTACAGCAGCTTGTACTGGGCCAGAGGAACTGAAAGTGGCTGCATCATACATTGTCATGTTGCTTCCTGGAAGCTCTTGAGATCTGAAAATCTGCAGGGACTTCTAGAACAGCTGCAAGATTACACATCTTGTCTGGAATTTTTATGTCTTGTTGTGCTTCATGTTTCTAAAAGGTGTAAAAGGCTCTTTACCATAGCATGCCACCCCGAAACCTATGCACGTACTTCTGAAGAAGTTTTTACTAGATTAAGAAAAGCAATGTAATCAGACTGAGTGGCATATGACAGCACAGTAGATAGGACACATCAAAACCTGTGCCTGAACAGCATAGAGTTGAGTGCCATCAGCATTGTTTGTCTGCTGCTAACAGCATCTTCAGAACTCATTTCACAAAGGCAGTTTTTAAGCACTTCCTTTTATATACGTAGGCTTGGGTGAGTCATGCCTTGTTCTAAGTTAAACTTTCTCCTCATTGCTTAACATCAGGGATAATGACAGTGCCTGGCTCTTTACATGGAGATCTTGGAGATCTTCATCCTGAGATTTTGAATCATTCCGTAGGTGGGGGAATTGAGGCATGAGAGGTGAAGTGATATGCCCAAAGTCACTTAGCAGGCCACAGGAAAGGCTGGAAGAGGCACCTAGTCCTGCCCTCTGCTTGCTAGACAATGGAGACTCTGAGTTCAGGTAATATTTCTTTTCACAATTTGTGCTGTGGCTGGTAAAACAAAAACCAAAAGGGTTTAAATATAAAAGCTGCAGAGTTCCAGTGTAAAAACGTGTAAATAGCACAAACACCTACTTTGCCCATCATCACTGTTCCAACTAACGAGTGTGAAAGTCAAAAAGCTGTCTGCGATTATCTGTTTTAGTTCTCTGTGTAGTTCAGCCTCTGTTGCATCATTGGAGGAGTAATGGTTCTGAGCTTGAGTTTAATTTCATGTTGGTTTCCAGAAAGACCTGAATTCCCCTGATTAACTGACAGAATTTAAACAGATTTCCAATTTGTTATGATGTATTCTCCGAAGACAGTGCCAAGCTCAATCAGAGGCCGCCTTCACTACATCTGACTCCTGTACCTGGTATCACGCTGTACTGCCATTGTTGCACATCCCTGAGCTTATTATGGTGAGTTGCTGACATGCAAGTATCACAGTGTTTTCAGGTGGATGTCTCAGGCTGTACAGGCCATGCTTTTGTGGGAAATGCCATATGCAATGTTATTAAAGCAGAGGCTATTTCTGTGTGAAGGACAATGTTAAACTGCCAGGGCTCAAAACCAGAGATAGCTCAGGGTGTGTAAATTGCCTGACTGGGAAAGGATGTTTTTTTTTCTGGCTTTTCATTTAGGCCTGCCCATGAAGACTTAGGTCTTTTGTTGCACTATGACAGTAACCCAGGTTAAAGCAGAGGTGTGAATGTTGAGGCTGGGCATTTGACAGCTTCAGTGTGGGAAGGGTCTCCAATATCCTGTTGACTCCTTCAAAGGCTTGGGAACAACAAAGGCAGGCAGGAGTCCTGTTCTGGTAAGGGAGAGTCCCATTTAGTTATTTCAATTAGCAGCTGCAGGCATCTGTTATAAAAAAAGTTCCAGCTTTGGCATCTGGAGCGAACAGATACATGTCTTGTAGCCTGGTTTAGAGAAGAAAGACATCAGGTGCTGCTTCCTCCCTCATACCTGCCATACTTAGCATTTTTTAACTGGTAGGCAGCTTCCCACTCAGAATACAAAACTAGATCATTTTGTTTAACATTGTAATTTGACTCTTATCTCTCTGTGTACTATCTGAGGTGTTTAGGTATCAACTTTAGACTTAGCCAAGTTCTAAAAGCTGTGCATTGTCACATTTGGAATTCCTACATCCATCTCTGCTTAAAGTGATTTCACAGACTCTGACAGCTCATGGCTCTCTGCATTGCCCATATCCTTAATAGGTTTGTTTTGGGAGTCCTGAGATAACAGAGATGCTTATGCTGATGTATGCAGGCTAGACACAAAAGGCTACTCTGGAGGCGAGTTGGAGCATTTCAGGGTGGCGTCTGCATGTGACTGCGTGTCCACAAACCGATCAGTAATACCCCACATCACTGATGGGGTGACTTCAGTAAGGATATTCTGGCCGAGAGCATTGGTTGTGGTACTAGGGAAATGAAAATTAGTCTGGTGGAAAGAAGCCAATTCACCTGCTTAGTTTCTTCCCCCTCTCCCTGAATTTTGTAGAACCTGTAAGTATAGACCTTGCGTAAGTGGGTTTCATGTCACGCCCCATGTGCATAATTATATCTTGCAACCAGTTTATTAATGGATCTATAATCACAGTGTAGTTTGTATATACATAACACTGGTGTTTGATTATGCTGCAGCTGCCATAGATCAATGGATACACAGGAGTCTTGCTTATTAGTGTCTCACATGTGTGAAGTCTAGAGAACAATACAGTATTGGTGCCATGCAGTTGTTCATCAAACACTGCTACCTAGGGGAAAACAGAGGTTTTAAAGGCATGGTAGAGAATGGCTGTAGAAAGAGCAGTATACACAGGACGTGGCACTTGAAGAAAGCTCCCTTTCTCAAAAACATCCCATCTGTAATGGGATCTGTAAATCTTTAAATGGTGTTCTGCCTCAATTGCCCATGCACTGTAAACACATTAAATCTCATTTTGGAAAAGAGTCTGTTCTGAGAAATCACTTTGAAAGTAGCATGCCTACAAGCTTGCGCATTTCTGTTTTCCGGAGGCCTGATGAACAGTTTATGTCCTTATGAATCAAGAGAACAAGGACCTGAAGACTAGGGTAAGTCTACTAACATCTGAGCAGACTCAACCACCCCAAAAGGCTTTGCAGAGATTGCTCTGAGACACCTTTTGGAGGCAGTTGCATTTAGTTATGCACAGGAAAAAAAGATTTCTAGCTTGTTTTGGTGTAGTGATGATGGAGTGCCAAAAAGCAAAAAAACCCAACAGTTTGAGCTGCAGAAGTCTGATGAGTTTGTACCCCACCTCCAACATGATAACCTTGGCTTTCCCTCTCATGTTCCCTAGCTACCACCTGTGAAGCTGCTTCTGATCTCTGTTGACTGGCTGGCTGATGGCCAGTGACTCTGGCCAAACAGGGTAAATAACTGTGGAAATGATGCTCTCGCCTTTCTTGCAGCAGCTGTGTTAATTTGTGTGCCTCTCCTCTGACTAGCTAAGAACAAACAAAAAAGTAGGAACTTCTGTCTTTAAGACCTTGTTAAATGTTGGGGGCTGAATGGGGTGGAGAGAGGAAGAGCTGCTCCTAGTTCACAAGCTTTCCCTGGTGACAAAACAGGCCTAAAATAATTTTTTTCCAAGTTGTATCTGTTACAATATAAAGGAATCAGTTACCTTCACTAGGGTGGTGGTCTTCAGAGCAGGAACTTTTTTTTTGCGTGTGTCTGTCAGCTTAGTGTAGAGAAACTTGAGAGATTCAGAAGAATAATTTGAAACCATGCCACTGCTTTCCATCTTGCCCCTTCCAGCTATCCTGTTTCTGCATCAGACCAACTAAGGCCACGAACAAGAGGCAGGGTCATATCCGTTACAGACTTTCCCATAATACTGACTCAATTTTATCTAAAAGTTTTGTGGAGAGATGAAAACTTCAGCATGCCAAACATTAAACGAAGAGCTGCCTGGAGGAAAGCAGTCACATTTGATATTATTTCCAAAGATCTTGGGAAATAAATGCCAGGGTCGAAAATCCAAACTTACTAGGTGATTGTCTCTTGTCTTATTTTAGGGCTTTACAACCACTCATCTTGCTTTTCACCTTGGTAAATTATTATTATTTAAAATTTTTTTTACAAATTCCTGTTTGAAAGAAGGCCCAGTGAATCTGGGGGGATGAGGAGGTGGGAACCATGTGATGTACTAGCAAGAAGTGAAAGATGATCAGAGGTTAAGAGAGCAGATTTCTACCTTATGAACTTGGCAGTTCTCCTGCAGGTCTATGATCTGGGTATTGATCTTGCTGTAAGATGGATAGTGATATGGATTTTATTTTTTTTTTTTAATATCTTATTTTTGCACCTTTTAAATGTGCCTGACATTCAGGAAAATTTTGCTTAAGGGTTGGTATTAATCTAAACTAATCAAGGCAATATACAACCGTTTTTGCTTTCAATCTCAGTGGATTTTCTTTTCAAATTTGATTATTACTGAAGAAAAGCTTTTAAAGCACTTCTTTTGGTGCTTTTAACTTCTGAATTTACACATGGATCTGCATTAATAATACATCAAAAATCATGAGATACAGCTTAAACACATACAGTGCTATCGCCTAAATCTGCCAGGTTCTATTGATCAGAAATTAGCTAAACTTCTCATAGCATATTTTGTACATTTAGGGGAAAAAAAAATATTTTTTATGAAGTATGTATGCAATCAGTTAAGCGATCAGACAATACCCTTATTATTATTTTTAACTTGCTCATACTGGATTCAAGTCATGCCTTCTGGCTAACCTTAGCATTGCCCTCTTCCAATTTACATGAGTATGTTCAAAGTTAAGATTGTAATACTGAGAGATTAGAAAACCTCATTTCTTTATCAAAGATCTACTATGCTGCAATATATATATATTTTTTTTACATTGGCAATAGGTATCATAATACCCAGCTAGTTTTTGGCATGTGCAGCTATCCTTACGATGCTCCTGAGCTGTGAGAAACCTGGAGGAGTGGTTGTAGGAAGAAAGTAACTGAGGTATGCATGTCTTGCTGTGTTCTTTGGCTGAGTCAGCTGTAAAATGCCTATTTGTGAAGATGAAGAATCAAGAGTTGAGTCTGCTGTCTTGGTGCTGTGTTTTTAGCATGCAGATTAAGTGAACTTTGCAAGCCCTGGTGAAGCAAAGCGCTGGGTGTTTTGCTCTGGGCTGACACCAAGTTTTCAGGCCAGCCCTGCTGTCCCCCTGGATGTGTGGTGCTTCTGCTCCCCTAAGGAAGGAACAGGCCTGGGCTCTGGGTCCCTGCTGCTCCTGCATTGTCCTGCCAAAGGGACTGAGGCACACCCCAGGATGGACGGGCTGGGGACGGCAGCAAGACAGGGCACCTCCGGCAGTGGTGGGTGCTGCGACTGCCCTTTGAGCCGAGCCAGGCCATCATGGAATCATAGACCCAACCATGTTGGAAAATGAAGAGTCATTTCCAACGCAACCGATTCCATGCTTCTGAGGCAGCTCCCCCCGGAGCAGGAAGCCGGAAACCATCGAGACAAGCCCTGTGAACACGGAGGAGAGCAGAAGAGCGACACCCCGCCGGCTCCCCTCAGCCCCGGGGGGTGAGTCAGCGCCCGCCTCAGGGTGAGGGGGGGGGCATTGACTCACCCGTCTCCCCGCTTCCCGCCTCGGAGGGCGGCGCGGGGCGGCGCATGCGCGGCGCTGGCGCTGGAGTTGTGAATGGTGCGGCTGTTGAGACGGAGTTTACGAGTAGGGAAGGAAGTCGGGGGGCGGCGGCAGCGCGAGCTTCGGTGGCGGGAGGAGGGAAGAGGAGAAGGAGGAGGCTGAGGGGGGGGGCTAACAAAGGGCGAGGCGAGCGCTGGGGCTGGGATAGCGCGGGGAGGGCGGGCGGGAAGCCGGCGGCCCCACCACGATGCCGCGGGTTGTCCCCGATCAGCGGAGCAAGTTCGAGAACGAGGAGTTCTTCAGGAAGCTGAGCCGAGAGTGTGAGGTGAGGCGGCGGCGAGCGTACATACACCGCCCCCCCCCCCATCCCTTCCCTCCTTGCCCTCCGCGAAAGTTTCGGCGGAGGGTCCACGGGAGCTCCGCGCTTCCCCTCTCCTTGCCTTACCTCAGCGGGGAGCCGGGACCGGCGAGCCGCAGTCTGTGCACTCCGCTGCGCCCTTATCGCCGCGATTGGCCCCTCCTGATTGCGCGCCCTGTCCTCCGCAGATTAAATATACCGGCTTCAGAGACCGGCCGCACGAGGAGAGGCAGGCCCGCTTCCAGAACGCCTGCCGCGACGGCCGCTCCGAGATCGTAAGTGGCGCCGAGCTCTTCTCGGGGCCCGGCGGGGCCGGGCAGCCGCGGGCGGGAAGCGGCCGTCCCGGTGCCCGGCAGCTGGTCTGGTCCACTCCACCCCTCGGATGGAATTCTAAATGAAGAGTTGCAGAGAGCCTTGGAGGGGGGGAACGCTTCTCAGAGCCCGACCTGAAGTGCAGGGAGCGGCGGGAGGCGACGGTGGTCGGTGCGCGCGCTTAAAAGTTTTCCTTGAGGAAAAGGAAAATTCGTATCTGCCGCCCTTCAGAAGGCGAGGGAAGGGAGGTTTTCGTTAAAAAGCAGCATTTATTTCCCCTTTGGAAGAGAACTCTTTTCTCTGGAACGTGTCACCAGCAGTAAAAATGTGGTTGGGGGGTTAAAGGGAGGTGATGGGCAGGTGAGGAACATCTCTTAGCCACCCGCCAGTGCGAGCTGGCGGTGCTGCCTGCGCGTGTTACAGTCGTAACCTGCTTATTTCAATATTCAGGTCCCCCGGTACTCTTCCCCCCCCCCCCCCCCCCCCCTTTTTTTTAAATTTTATTTCCCCAGAAACTAGCTTTCAGAAATGCATACAATTGTTCAGGAGTCTGTAGTTAAAAGTCTCGACTGGGCAGTATGATGTGCTTGTGAACTAAATCATGGAATCATAGAATAGTTTGGGTTGGAAGGGACCTTAAAAAAGTCAAAAGCTTTTAAATTAGGCTTTGAAGCTTGCAAGCTTAGTCCCATATCTCTCATTCACTGAGGTTAATGGCAGACTGCTCCCTTCTTCCCAATTAAGTGAGATAAAGTATGGGCTAGAGTAGTCAAGAACTGACTAGTTATTTCCTGGTTTGATTTCTGATAGGTGTTACTTCTGTAGAATCAGTATCTCATAGCACTGTTAAGTTCTGAGATGTTTGGTGTTCATAAAATGAAGAAGTAGCCTCTCATTTATAGTATATAATCAAAGACAAGGTAAAATTCCCTTTTCATAGAAAATAATGCCTATGTTCACCAAGTTTGGTTTATGATGACTCTTTTATTTCATGTGGTATAGTGCATGATGGAATTACTCGTATGCACAATGAAATTATTCTTAGTACATCCCAGCAAATACAATTGAATACCAGTTACTGCGACTAATCTTGTTCATTGCATTTGTGACTAAAAGGATATACACTCAAGTACATGCCTACCCTTTACTGGGTAAATTTATTTTTAGCTGAATCTTAGACTGTGGTTTTAGAACCTGTGATACTATTTTGCAAGGAGGCCCCTGTAGTATGTCTCTTAATTTTACTACTTTTTTTTTTTTTTACACATTCATTTTCATTATGCATGTTTGCTTCCTTTGAAAAGTCACCAGGGAAACAACAGGTAGGTAAGGAAAACGTCGTTTGCTAGCATTTAAAGTTCATGAGGAGGTGAAATTGCATGGTATATCCTAGTCCTTCCCTAAAAAAGTAAATAAATAGACATGTAGGTTATAATCGAGGTTTCTTATGCATTCTTACATAGTTACTTAGTCCTTCCTCTAAAAAATAAATTAATGGACGTGTAGGTTATAATCGAGGTTTCTAATGCAGGCTTACGTAGTTACTTTATATAAATGGGAAATCACTGTAGCTTCACCTCTGTACTTGCTGCCGTCTTTCTTAGCCAGAACTTCATCCCTTAGAAGCAATGCCTATTCTGTGTATTTTTACTTCTACTTAATTATAAAATGGCATCTCAATTTCTTGATCTGAAACATCTGGTTTTGGTTTGTGAACAGGGCACAAGTAGTCAGGTTTATTAAGAAATGTAGTGTGTGTAATGACTAATGTTAAAAAAGAGCTAGCTATTTTACTTTTTTCAGTCTTGAATGGTTTTTCCAGACATCAAGGATTTATTCTTTTATTTCCAAAGGGAGCCTTTGCACATGACCTTAACATATTTTCAAGCAGCAAAAAAAATGCAGAGAACAGCATTAATATAGAACCACCAGTAGGTTGTTGGCTACTTCTATCAAATAACAACTGAATAAAGAAAATGATTACCAGTATTACTGAGAAATTTTAAGTAAGATTTCAGGCTCACTGGTATTGCTTTGATAACCTAAAAATAACTTACATGTCTAGTTTGTTTTGGGAGACTTCCTAACTAGCTTCTTGTATGGAACGTACTAGTATATCTATGTTGCCTGTATGAGCGTTAGATCACCCTTGTACTACCTGATCAGGATTTTGCAAAATGTGAGGCATATGTGTATGGTAGCATTTCAGACTGAGCTTTAAAAGTCTCAGTAGAGAAAACTGTAATTTTTCTTACTTTCAGGCTTAAGCCCAAACTTGTGATGTAATCATTTTTTAAAAATTATTTATCTTTTTTTTTTTTAATTTGCTTGGTACTAGAATGAAATTGTTGGGTTTGGGGTAGTCCTGTATGGTTACTAGCAAGACTGTTCTCAAGTTTTTTGGTATCGATCCAGGGTTTTGATTTGAGAAGAACTTGGGCATTTTAAGTGGATGGTTTTATCTGTTCAAAAACAGGGAACAGGCTTCAAAAATGCAGAGAATAAATCTCTATGTAGCTTTTTAGATAGTCTGTGGCTTAAATGTTGCCTGCATGACTCCATGGGGATGTGGGAATTTGTATACTTTTGTTCTCTGCTATTTTTCCCATGTTTTTCTCTAGCACGAGTTGGGGGGTGGAAGCAGGGAGGCATGGGCACTTCACAGTTTTGCTTGGTTTCTCGGAAAGCAAGTATAGTACCCTTGGGGCCTGAAGAAACCGGAGCGGTTCAAGGGCTGCAGTGATCAGCTGCTTTGCACTCCAAGATCTCACTGCTGGGCATTTTAAACCTTATGAGTTAAGGAGTATAAATGTGTATTTGCTGAAGTTGTTGGAGGTGGGAAGGTAGTTCTTGAACAGGCTAAGTGGTGATGACATAAGAGTCAAAAACATTCGGAGGTAGGTATAGGTATAACTTCTTTGTTGATATGTAAATAGAATCACTTAGAAAAGCAAAGGGATAATCCAAGCTAGTCAGCCTGATACTGACCGTCTGTGGTCTCGCAGTTCTGATGCTTCCTATTTGTGCGCGCTTATCCTCGATGAAGCTTCTATTAACAATGATTGAAATGCTTGGTTTTGTATTGTGTAGGGCAAACAAATGCTAATGTACCAATACAATATTCCCCTCTCCCCCCAGTCTTACTAGGAATGATTGGACAACTTTAATGACATTGAGAATGTGCTTAACAGGAGATTGGGGGGAAAAAAAAAAATCTGCTTTTAAGGATCATCTGGAAGGGAACCTGATTGCAGAGCATTAGTCTCCCTACGTGGAGGGCAAAAAGTCAAAATAAAACTCTTCTATTTTCAAAATGGGAGGTATTAATCCTATGAGAGACAGCATTGCAGTATGTAACCGGAACTATCTTAAATAGCGTAGAGCTGTTGTGTTGTATGTAGCAGTATAGTTACACCAGAAAGTTACTGATTCAGGGTTGCTTGAAAAGAATGTGCTTGTCAGGAGATTCCAACTATTAGAGCAGGATTCGTACAGCTTTTAAGAAAAACTGTATTCTAGGTTAATGACCATTTAAATCAAAGCAATCATGGTAATCAGTGCAGTTATTTGGTTGCAAGAAATTACATTTAACCCTGGGATTTCAAACAGAGTTATATTCAGGGAGCATGCTTGAGTATTCACATGCTTAAGAGGACATGACTGTGTGTGCCAGAGAAGGGTATAAATACTGTGAACCTGACTTCTACTTGCAGAAATTTATTTATTTTTTTAATTGAAATAATGTCTAGAAACTTACATACTCTTCATGGCTTGGAGTTAGGATTACAAATAAATAAAAGAAAACTGAATCTTACTTTCATTTGATATCGTAGAAAATTACTTACTTGAAAGCAGCTTATGTTTCTAATATGGTTAAGTCAGTCCCTTTAATGATTTTACAAAGGGCTGCAGCTGAGAATTCCTTTGGTTGCCTTGTCTCACTGACACAGCATCTGCTGATTCGGGTATCACTGGTGTCCTAATGTGGCAAGAGTGCTTCATCCTATGAAGTTTAATTGAGCTGTATATTGATGCTGCTTGCCTGTAGATGACAAAATAGGAATATTTACATTTCAGTTAAGTGCTTACATAGGTACAGGTAGATTATGAAGGGAAACAGTCCTTTCTTTTCAAAAAGAGTTGTCCCATGTAACAGGTCTCAGGAGTTCATTTTCCTTCAGTGGTACTTTTATTGATACGCAGGCTCTTTGAAAAGCATGGGCAATTTTTAGTATTGCAGGGACTAAGTTGGGGCAGGGTATCCAGATAGAACTGAAAGGACAGATTCTAATGTCAGCAGAACTGAGTTGAAAGAAGTATTGATTCTGTGTTTTATTTTATATTGAAAGCAGCCAATGGCAAATGTTGTCAAAATGGAATCAGATGTTTGTAACTTAATATTTAAGAAAAATGATGAGTGCATGTTTTTGACTCTTAAGTATTCTCTGTGCTGCCTGGCTTAAGACACAAACTGATGTAAAAATAAATGACTGCCTGCATAATTTATGTAATGTCTTGCTCCCTGATCCTGTTTGTATTGATTTTTCTAAAAGGCTTTTGTGGCCACAGGAACCAATCTGTCTCTCCAGTTTTTTCCGGCCAGCTGGCAGGGGGAGCAGCGACAGACACCAACCCGGGATTATGTCGACTTTGAAAGAGAAGGAGGCAAGGTAAGAAGGAAATTGTTATGACTGAAAGACATGTCTGTGTTGTACTCATGATCTTATTAGTATGGACCACATGCATGATCCAAAATTACTAATGTTTCACACCTCAGTGCATGAAGGTAGTCTCATGAGTACAAGCAAAAGCTGGGTAAAATCTGGTATTGCTTTGCTTTAGAGCATGTTAATATTTCTGGAGGGAAGCACATGGGGAGTCCTGGTAGCTGTTTATTATTTTGAAGAACGGAACTTTATTTCTGTGGTCATGCTGCAACAAAATTTTGGGGAACAGCTTAAATTTGGTGTTGAGTAGGTGCTTCAGAAACAGTCCAGGAATTAGACTTTTGACAATGAATTGTGGTAGACTCATAAAAATTTGCACTTTGAGTAGGGTACTTACTTGGGTCTTAAGTTGCCAGTAGCTACAGCAAGCATTCACCATGTTGCTTAATGTAATGAAGTGTTTTCTTTCTCAGTTTCACTGTGAGCTATAACATAGAAGCAGCATCGCTTTCAGAATTGATTTCTGAATTATTATTCTTTTTCCTAAGGTGATTGTCCCATAGATTAGTATCGAAAGCTAGAATTCCCTGATGACAGTGATGGTTACCTGTGAAGCTGTATTAGATTTAAAGCCAGAAAGCTTGCTTAGTCTCATCAGAATAAAGTTACTGAAATCATTTGCAGCTGCTTTTGTTCTACAGGAAAAACATATCTTTAAAAAGTAGATGCTGTCTTTTATCTGTGCTGCTGTAGATACTTTGGGACTGATCAAAGATCACTGAATTCAGTAGGAGACTTTCTGCAGACCCCAGCAGGTTTGGATCAGCAGTTAAGGCCCCACAGCCTGTTTCAGGCTAATTTCTGTATAATTTTTTATTTAAAGATTTTTAATAGACCACAGAATTCTTGCTTTTACAAAAAAAATTTTACCCCCTCTTGTAACAAGTAACACCTAATGCTACCAAACCTACTGGGCTGCAGAAAATATTTGAAGCATATTCAGGTTTAATGGCATATTGGGTCTTTTAAATGCTTCTAGGTGGAAGATAAATATTTCCTATAGTGGGAAAAGTTGATTGGAAGAAAAAAAAAATCCTGAGGGCAGTTATGGCATTTGGAATTCAAGTTAATGAGCTTTTTTGGAAAAAAAATGTTTTCCATTTATTCCTGTGAGGCTTGCAGAAGTTTGACAAACTGGGGGGTAAGGAGTGAAGTTGGCTGTGCTGGGTACTGACTGCTTTGCTGGGGAAACTGAATTGAATCTGGCTCTTACTGAAAAATATTGATTCTGGCCCACAATTGAATGAGGAATTTTTCTTGTAATGTATAAGAAAACTGAAGTCTCTCTCCTTGCCAGTGCGAAACTAATTTTATTTACTCCTATGATTTTTTAGACTTTGTTTTCTCTGAATGAATTCTCAAAGTACTGAAGCTACTTCATACATTTTCTTGTGTTGTCTCAATCATGTAAGAGCATGGTAGATACGCTGTGTATTAAAATAGAACATAAGCCTCACCAATGAATGCCACTCTGTGTTTTATGTGTGTTTACAGTAAATTCTAGAGTGCTTTGCTAAAATGTTTAGAAGAATTTATCAGAATGAGGCTCGAGGTGGACAAACTAGTAACTGGGAGCAGTGTTACGCACCAGTGAAGAAATCACAAATTCACCATTGTAATTAAACTTTACTAGTGTCAATCGCATATGAATGCAGGCTTCCTCTGCACAGAATTAAACTTGCCTGGGAGTAAGCTATTCCTAGAGCTTCAGAGGAGGAGTAAGCAGGATGAGAGAGTGTTTCTTATGTTATCAATAGAAACAGTTGTTTCATATGAATTGTCCTCAGGTTTTGTATTCCGTGGATTTTTGGTGTTTGGCTTTATTAAGAATTTCCTTCATAGGCTTCAGCTGTCTCTTAACACAGTGTGATTTTTGTAGCTCTGTGCAACGTTGTTTCATTGGTGTTGATTGGTGAAGCAGCACATAATGTGTATTTGTTCATTACTGGATTTAAACCAGCAAGGCATGTTTTTATTATATGAATTTAAAAAAAAATCTATGGAGGGAGCTGTCAATTGTTATTTTAAGCATTAGTCTGAGATCTAGAATGTAGATAAAATTCACAACCCTAGAATATTTTTGTTCTGGAATTCTGATTCAGTGTTTGGCTGAGCAAATAATGGCTCAAAATAGTTTATCTAGAGTTGAAGTATGTCACTGTTGTGCCTAAGCAGTTTTGTACAAAAATTGACAAAGCTACCAATGTGGCATCTGTTAGACCTGCTTCTCAAAGTGATTGAATTGTGGGAAGAGGCACACCCTTGTGAATCCATGTGAAAGTCAGGATTTTGTGAATACTGCTTTGCAGGCTTGAGGTTTCTCGTTCTGGTATTTCTTAAGGGGGTTTTCATATGCTTAATTTGTCTTTTAATTTGATGCATTTGATGTTCACAGTGGGTGGGTAGGCCTCTAGTGGGTAACCTGTGTTCATTAATTCAAGAGAATGTTTCAGCTCGCTTTAAAATCAAGCTTAACTTTTTTCTGGGGGGACAATTTCAACATTCATTGATATCTTTGACCTGTAGTAAGTTTAATTGTCTTCGAGCAATTTTTATGTCATGGCAAAAGGAAAAGCAGAACCAAAACCAGGTCTCTAGATGTGTAAAAATGATAGAATGTTATATTTTGTTGTGACTGTGGGTGTGTGCAGGGTGCATCGAATTCAGTGTATGTCCTTTGTCTGGATATCCAAACCATATCAAGGCTTCCTGATCCTTTGTTGTCTGCTAATGTCCAGTTTGTAATGTTTTTAAGCTTTTTTTTGATTGTTTGTTGAGTGAGTTGTTGGTTGGGTTTTCTTGTTTTTTTGGTTGTTTTTTTTGGTGGGTTTTCTTGTTTGTTTGTTTGTTTTTTTTTTAAGATCAAATGAATAGATAATGTTAAGAAATTCATATTGCCTGAAATATCCCATAATTGAACCCTGGAATGAAATGGAGAGCTTTATTTTCACCTTGGTTCTCTGATATCGTTAATAACTTAGACTGGTTTTTACTGTGCTTAATGAAGTTCTTGACTTTTTACTTCAGTTTTATGCTGATACCATACGAATTTCAGTCTGAACTCTGTGTGTGGCCTTCAGCGCTTCTCAAAATTTGATTTTATTGGAAGTCTCCTTGTTTTGTTGAGAACTGAGTGATCAGCTTTCTTTGCACGGTTCATTTTGTGTACTTCATGCAGTAAGATAACATGTCCCAGTTTTCATTTGTTGAGATGTTCATACAGCTCTCATGTTTCTTACCTGAAAGGAAGGTATTCCTTTCTCAGATATTCTTTTTTTATTGTTTAAATACCAGTCATTACGCTGATGAAGTGTGTGAAGTTGTTTCACTTCCCCTCCCATTTATAATACTGTTCTCCATCTCACTTCTAATGCAGCTTAGCTTCCTGTCTGCTGTTCAGTGCAGCTGCTCATAAACCAGGCTCTTCAACACAGGCTTATTTCAGTATAATATGCTGTGAATGCCGCAACTCTGG
Source organism: Pezoporus wallicus (assembly GCF_028554395.1). Classification (NCBI taxonomy): domain Eukaryota; kingdom Metazoa; phylum Chordata; class Aves; order Psittaciformes; family Psittacidae; genus Pezoporus; species Pezoporus wallicus. The sequence continues at coordinate 43,939 of NW_026638968.1, read as the reverse complement.
AGGAAAGTACATCAGACACGATTGAAATTGATTTGGGGTGCCTGGTATGCCACATGTGTGATGTAGCAAGGATTTCTACTCACTGGAAATATTCCAGCCATAATCAAAGATTTCCAGACTTCAGCTTTCGTCCCAAAGAAGCTGAGTTTCTACTTGTGCAGTTTTTTGTTGGAACTAGGAAATTATATTTTGCTGTAATTTAGCGTTAGGTACTTGAATGAGTCCAAAAAACCTGAGAAATCTCTGTGCTGCAGATGTTACAGCAGTTACAGAAATGTAATGATAAAGGTGCTTGAATGGTATTTGAATAAAAACTGTATTTAAATGGCAGCCAACAGCACCAATTTTCCACTTGTGTCCTCTTTTCTCACTAGAGATTTGATAGATACGGCTTGTTCTAAATCAGCTTTTTTTTTTTTGGTGACCTTATCAATAAATTTTCTTAGATGATTGCATTGGTGTTTTGGCTGCTTCATTTTTCTGAGCAAATGCAGTTTCCAGTCAAACATGTATGCAGTGGAATTTTATTGGAAAATGAGGTTTAATTTATGAGAAATATCTGAGTATTAGTGCTAATCTGTATTGAATCAGAAGTTTTATTTTCTTTACTTTCTGTGGTCCCCACCAGTGTTACATGAAACACTGTCATTTGAATGAAGTTGGAGTAGAAGCTTTCTTTTTGCTTTAGGTATGCTTCCTTTTAAAAATAGGGTATGGGTGTCTGGGAAGCAGATTTACAGCTTCATCACCCATTTTACTCTCACTATAGTGATAAAGAGTGAGATTCCTTAGTAGAATTCGTCTTCTATATTATCCTTCCATAATTTCACTCTACCTGTATTTGGGGTTTTTGCACTGTCACCATTTAAAATGTTCTCAGAGTTAGCAGTTATTTGTACATGTTCTCTGCAATCTGTTGTATCTCTGGACATAAAGGATTTGGATTTAATTTTTCTCCAGATCAGTGGTGCTAGGGATTTAGGAGAAAAAGCGAAAAAGCATGCCAGAGCCATAATATTAATTAAAGATCATTCTGTGATGTGCCACAACATAGGGCAAATGATCTTTGCCATGAAATTCATGTGGTCTTAACAGTTATCAAGACTTCATCATTTTATTTGTCTGTAGTAATTTAATGCTCCTTCAAATTATGAAGGTCTGTCTTTAAAGCTGTTCAGGAAACAGTGCCACAGCTCAGAGTTAGGCATTACCTAACAGAAGTTCACGGAGTTATTTGTAGGTGGTGGAGGCATAGGGGATGTAACTTAGTTGAAAAACTAGCAAATGTCAACCTTTAAGGGGTGTCTTGGCAATGTTTGTGGATTGTCTCTTAAGACGGACATGGAAGGGCATCTGGTAAGAACATTTTGTTTTGCAGGAGGAGTTGTCCTGCTCATAAGGAGTTTCTCTTCCAGATTTGAAGTTGAGTTGAGGCTTGTTGGGTAGCTGTGTGCAGTCCTCAACTGATTTTTAGCTAGTCCCTTAATGCGCAGGTGGGTCAGGATAATGATATTTTGGGATCAGATTTTTATCATGTTCACCTGCTGTTCTCTCCCTTCGTGCTAGCAGAATGATACAGAAGTCCTAGTGGTTTAGTTTCATCTTGCTTCAGGAATGTGGAGTATCCTCTTACTTGGGTCTGCCTGATGACTGCACAGCCCCAGGACATTGTGGTAGCTGGGAGAGATTCTTCTGTGAAGAGCAGCTGGTGGTCAGTGAAGGCAAACCATCTGCTGAACTGTGTACTCTGGCCTTCAAGGTGTCTTTGCCTGCTTGAGCCAAGTGAAGTGGTGCTGCCACATCCCTGTTGTTCCTTTTTGTCTCTCTTAGGCTTTTTCTGTACGGCTTAAGTAACAAAGTTGGTGTGCAGTTATTCGCGTAGCAGATGAATGGGCCTGGCCTCGTATTCTGTTTGTACCCAGCCTGGCTGAACAGCTTAATTATTTTCTTGGAGTGGTGTGGTGGGAGTTCTGGAAAGACTTGTTCAAAGAGGAGAATCCACTTGCCTTGGTGGTCCCTTCAGTCAGTTTTCTTCCAGGATCATCTATATGGTTTGTGTAAAATACTACTTTTCTGTAGCTGCTTGTAATTCTTTATTTTATTACTGTTGTGCAAAAGAGTCATTTTATTTAGTAGTCTGCTCGGTTTCTTGTTTCTTTTTTTCTTGTTTTCCAGATACTTCATTACTTTATGTTCCTGTTTCAGAGGAAAGTGAAACTTTCTTGTTTTGCCTAGATACTTTGAGGTGTTATTCATTATGACCTGCTGTTGCACAGAGGAGAGATATTTAATTGAAACTCCATTTGAAGCAGGGTAGTCATAAGTGTATCTTTTCTCACTTCCTCTGAGGACTGGGCGATGCATCCAGTTTAAATACTATTAAGAGTTGGGAAGTTGGATTTTGGGAAGAGAAATCTTTAGAGGTTGTAGGTGGCTAGGTACATGTTGTCCTCTGCTGGCAAGCAGTCACTGTCTTGAGATTTGGACAATTGTTGCTGAAGAGTGATTTATCACAGGTTGCCTTCTGTCACCAGAGTGCGAGTCACACCAAGCATCTCTCATATGACAAATATCCACAACCTTTTCCCTTTAATCCTCTCACTCCTCCCTTTCTCCAGGTACTTTTGTTACTGCGTGCAGCCTTGTTCATGCATTACAGTGTGTGCCACGATGATGCAATTTTGAAACTGAGTTTGAACAATACTTGTAGCCCAACTGTGCTGTTTTTAATGCCTATCTATCAGCCCTGTCTGAAGTACTTATGGTTTGCCATTGGTAAACCTGCTTTTGATTAGCTTTTATTAATGTTGTAGAGCGGTTATTCAGTCATATTACGTTGAGCTTTTTAAAACGCATTCATTGGAGTTCTGTAGATGGGGCTTTAAACTTGCTCATACCATCATAGTATCATAGAATGCTCATCCTGAAGTTTCTGAGAAGAGGAACAAAGCCAGAGTTAGTGAGCTAAATACCGCATTTGGGAGCCGGCTTTATATAAGGACAGTGTTGTGTGGATGAAAGCAGTACTTGACATCTCTGCAGCATAGATACTGGAAGTTATCCAGACATTTGGATTGTTGAATCCCCTTGTTTCCTTACTGGTCTCCACTTACTAAGCAAAGTTGTTAACATTATGCTTCTCTGCTCTTCTTATAAATGAATGAGGAAAGTAAGAGCATCACTGTTGAGGATGTCTGTTTCTTCATGAAAATCACTCAATGTTTCATATTAAAAAAAATAAGATGCTGAAGCATTTGTTACAAGAAGCTGTCATTTTTTTGCAAAGTTAATGAAATGCTTCTTCAAGATTTGTTGTCCGAAGCACAAGTAACAAAATGAGCTAATTGGCTTGCATAATTTGATATTTAACAGGTTGGCCTGGTGAAACATGTACTGTGACAATAATATGCCAAAAAAACTCTTGCACAAGACTGCTATTCTAGGAAGATGATTTTGGGGAATAGCTGATGCTGCAGATATTTTATCTAAGCAGAAAGCCTATATAATTTCTGTTACAGTAATGTCTAGACTGGAGTATGAGATCCAAATTGTAGCTGCTTGAGGAGCCTATGCAGAACTTCTGCGTTCTTTCTCTATGTAAGATACTTTGCTTGGAGAGTTGCAGGCAGCAGCTCTATGATGTGGGACTTCTGGGTATGCAATTTGTTTTATCTGTTCATCTCGGCATAAATACAGAACATAAAACCAATGGAAGGTGACAAAAGTTCTTAAATCTGGCATAATTTTTACAGTAAGGGTCATTAAACATGTAATTTTCAATTGAAATACAGTGACTGAGGGCAAATGTTGCCTGTCATATACTTCAGCAGGTCAGAAATTTAGGGAAGAAAGCAGATTGGAAACTTGATGGGGGCTTTTATGTCCTGATGAATTGTCTCTTGGCGGCAGTTGAGGAGTAGCCAGTATTGCCCCACAGAGGAGGCTGGAGGTGACAAGAAGAATTTTTTTAGCTTCTTTTTGACGAGTGTATTCTAGGGAAAAAAAAAGAGAGGAGGGGAAGCTTATATTCTTCAGTAGAGGCAATATTGGACCTTCTTCTCTTTTTGGGAAACTAGTACAATGCTTAAGAATAGGAAAACCAAGCCAGGAAGGCATCTAGACAAACAACTATAGTATGTAATTTTTTTTCATGCTACTAAAAAGCATCTGGGAATTTCTATTAAACTTGCATGCTTCTCTGTTTTTTTCCATTGTTTTTATTTTTTAAATATATTGATGGCAAGAATTTTCACTTGGGTAGAGGAGAGTGGGCAATAATCTCTTGTCCATATGCCAGCTAGGGGAATCAGAGTACAGTACCCTGCAATGTGCTTGAACAACCTGCTCACCTGGTGGGTTTTCGATGCAGAAACCATGAGGATTCTAGTTACAGCAGACCAGAAAGCTGGTATTTCTTATCACTTCAGCACATTTCACAACAGACATGAAACATACAGGATGGTACTTTCCAGACAAAGCGTTCACAGAAGCAGTTTGAAGTTGGTTGGGGTTGTTTGTTTTTTGTTTGTTTTGTTTGTTTGTTTTCCCCTCAAGCTCTATTCTGGTATGTAGAACTTGAGAACCAGACTTTTGAGGAAGTGTAACTTGTGTCAGCTATACGTTTTTTAAACTAGGAAGAAAATCAGTAGCTGGTTTACAGAGAATAAAAATAGATAGTGCATAAGGATTTAAATTGGTCACCTCTCCTTCAGATCATACAGTGTTGGTTCTGTCCTTCTCTGGTCTTGTGCTGGGAGAATTGTTGTTGCATTTTGGCTAACCAAAGCTGTATTTGTATTATTCAATGTCTTTCTGACTGTTGATTTTTTTGTTGTGGTGGTTTGTTGTTTTGGGGTGGGTTTTTTTGGTCAGGATTTTGTTGTTTGGAGAAATTGGTATTAAACATATATCTGAAAGTGCTAATCGCTCTGATAAAGGAAATTCCCAGCCATTGCTGTGCAGAAGCTGATAGTTTTCTACAGAATAATTGTGACAGACAACTATGAATTTTTACTGGGTGATGAAAGTTCTGTAGTTTCTATGGTGTACAAAAGGCAAAATAATTATTAACTTGTATTGGCACTGCTTGTTAAATAAATGTTCATGCCAGTTTTCTAGACTTGAATCCTGCTTAAGGGGAAAGAGTGAGGCTGTCATGGTGCTCAAGAACCTAATGAAAACCCAGGGGCAGAAGAGACAACTTTTTTTGCCTTTCTGGCAAGAAAAGGTCAGTTCCTGGATGGTTTTTTTAGTTGCTTGTCCATGTTGTCAAAATATGGTATTTTCTAGTTTAGTATACTTGCATTGTGCCTCTCAAATTTTCAGGTTTAATCTTTTATTTGCACAAAGGTATCATGGTGTGTAAATGATATGTTTCAGATAAACTTCTCTTTCTGTCGGAGTTTGTAGTTACAACTCCTTTTTGCTGTGCTATTTCCTGAAAGCTTGAAAAGACCTAATTTCCCAAACAATTTTGAAATTTCTGTCTGGAAAATATACTTTGTTAATGTGGCAGAAATCTGTGTGTATTGTCCCGGTTAAGTGGTTTGATGAGCGTAAGCATTTGTTGGTTACATGCATTTATACTTGCAACAGGAAACCAACAGAAGCCTCCTGGCAATGTTTAGCTGCAAAAACATTGCTCTTTTTAAATGTTGAAAGAAAAATTTGGTCTTTTTTGATGTGTGCCATTTCAGGAGGGTAGATTTAAATTCCAGCCATCACTTCTGATGCAGAAATCTAGTGGTAAAGATGTACTGATAAAAGACCCTGTAAAGCTTCATAGGGGAAAACCCTAGCATGTTTTTGCCTTTCAGGTTATCCTTATATTGCGCTCATTGCATTTTTGTTGTTTCTCAATTACAGCTGCATAGTTGGTTTTGTCTTTTTGAAGGCAAATGGAGTGAGTTACAGCCTGAGACATGTTTAATGCTGGGAGGCAACTACATTTTGTAGTAACACTGCTGTAACAAGAAGCCACTCTTTGCTTTGTACTGGGATTATTTTGGTGGTTTTGATCAAGTGTACTGAATGTTTTCTGCAATTGCAATTCCAGTATTTTGGAACTATGAACTGTGGACTTGTTATTAAATGATGAATAAAATTTCTGTGCAGTAGCATTTTAGAATTTTTCTTTGCTAGCTTCTAAACAGAAGTACTGACTATTCTTAATCCAGGAATAAAATCCTGTATTCTTCACAGATTTAAATTGCATTTACTCTGACCTACTTAATGCTTTATATCTGTTCTTGGTTATAGACTTGTTTTTTAGTTAACTGAAATAGTAACCTGCATAATTTAATGAAACGTAAATCTGCTTGTGAAAAGGAGTCATGATTACGTAGTTGAACTAACTACACAAGAAAAACCTACCAACAAACCACCAGAAAACCATAAGAATATCAGGTTTTCTCAAAGTGAATTAAATTCTGTCTCTTCACTAAAGAAAGAAGATTCTTCGGCTGTTCTTTGTTTGGTGTTTTAGAGATCAACTGTCACTGTAGTATTTCAGTACTACAGAATGCACTCGGGGGAGGGGTGTGTGTGTGTGTGTGTGTGTCACAGCTCTGGTACTACTTACGAAGGTATTTTTCATGTGAGTCCATACAGGGATGTTTTTATTACTTAGAATTGTGAAAATGGATCTGTTGCATCTAAATTTTAAGTAGCATTTTCTAAAACTTTAGTGATACTTGTAGTAAAAATAGGTGACTTGTATAAGCATACTTAAAAATAGGCCACAGTGCGTACTACCGGACCATGAGGTTTTGCTGTGAAGTTGGAAATTGTAGCAAGTATTTGCTGAGATGGTCTTCTAGTTGTGAATTGGAGGGCATTCTTTCATCTGGGATTACACAAAGGGAATGCTGTCACTTGTTACCAAACCACCTTCTGCTGTAATTAGAGAGCTAAAATAGATTTTTTGTGATGTTGGTGCTCTTGAATAGAACTTAACTGCAGAAGTTGTTTGAGATTTTTTTCTTTGCTGTGAAATGCCTTTAGCTAATATTTCAAGCTGTATCTTGAATCACCTTTGACATTACCACCTATATCTAGGTGTGTTTAAGTTGATAGGTTTCCATAAGGGGGGGAAGAAATATCTCTAAGAGTTTAAAACTTAAAAAAAAAAAAAAAAAAGGCAGCAACTTGTACTTCTCTGACTCCTGAGTCCTGAGCCTGGCAGGTACAGTATTTTTATAAGGGTCCCACTAAATCAAAGATCTTTCTGAGAAATTAAATTATACGTGCAGCTTTACTTAGAGACTAGCAGCAAAAGTAGCAGAATAATAAAGGGAGGAAAAACACAGCGGTTTAAAATCTTCAATAATTTTAACTGCTTATATACAGCAAACCCATGCAAATAAGAGTTAAATTTTAGTCCTGTGCTCAGCTGTCTTTACTTGTTGCTATTAAGATTCTAGTACAGGCTGTTAGCAATGCAGGGTGGGTTTTTTTTTCTGTATTTCAGCAAATTCTTCAAGATGCTTTTTTCCTTGGAGTCAGTGAATTTGTATTTCTGCTGCTTTTTCTAACCTGAAAACATTGTGGTATGAAAGACTGTATCTGGAACTTCTTTTTTCTCCAAGTGTAATAGTCTGGATCAAGATTCTTAGCAAGCAATACTGTTTTGTTAATATCTCTGGGTTTGCTTGCGTCGACCTTTGTCATAGCTGATGAAATAGAGTAACCCTATTAAATTTTGACTGTTAAACTTTCTTTCCAGAAATTCTTGTGTTCTGTGAAAACTAATGCCTGGGTACTTGTTTTTTGGTCTGTTTCTGGTTGCGTTTTTTTTGGTGTTATGGCATGTGTAAGTAGCACAGAGGAATGAAGAAAACTGACAAATTGAAAAGGGCTTTTTCCAAAAAATATTTGCGCTACAGCAAGCCGTGTCATTTGTGATGTTACCAGCCTCTCCAAATTATGTAGTCTAAACTTGAAAGTGCAATGTCTTTGTGCGATGATAGAAAGGAAGGAGGAGCTTCCAGGGAGGGACTAGGTCAGAAGCAGAGGAGCAGTGGCCTCTGTAGTGTCTGCTGTGTCCAGCCTGGTGTCCAGCACCATCCTGGCAGTGCCACACCCAACCAGCAAGGGCCTGTCATCAGTGGAGAGATACACTTGTGACATAGGTGCTACCCTTGAGAAACTTAAATCATCTTGAAAGCCACAGCTGGGGCATCCAAGTACAGCTGTTCAGGAAAGACTCTTGGTCAGGAAGCGTCATTTCCTTTGTATTTTTACAGCATAGTATAAAGTTCAAATTTTAATAAAACCTCATTTTGACATAGTAGAGGCTGTGTCAAGATGTAGTTTTCAGTAACTTACGAAACATTCTGTGTTTCAGGGGAGAACAGTAGTATGCTTTGAGGCATGAAACGGAAGGCTTGATCTAAATCTGTTGGAGTTTTGGGCTCTTATGATTTGCAGTGATGTGTATATTGTTCTAAGATTAAAAACACTAAAAGATCTGTTTCACTCATAGTGACTTTCTAAATGGGATTCTTTGCAACTGTTTCTATTTACTGTTCCATTCCCAGTTAAAACTGTATTACTAAAGTTGTTTCAGAATTGAACTTACAAAGCCTGATGAATGCTGTAAACTCAGTCCATGACTTGGTTGTTTTTTGTTAGTTTCTTTTCAGATATGTGTGAATATTTGAAGTCTGGTGTGGAGTTGTCAGCTTTTGCTATAGCTTTAGTTGTTACACTGGAAACGTATTATTGTATTTTGTTCTCCAAGTAGTCGAGGATTTTAGTGCATAAGTTCTGTTGCAAAGTTTTAGAAAAGCTTTTGGGGGCTTGGGAGGTGGAGGTTGTGGGGTTTTTTGTTTTGTTTTAAAAGGTTGCTGCCTTTCTGATGTTCTGGCCACTTTCCGAAACCCAGGCTAGTGACCCTTCTCTGAAAATGATATGAAAGTGAGTTTTGGTGTTTGGGGAGTGGGGGGGGCTGACTTAGCTTTACATCTCAGAAGTCATGGCAAATCTGTATGACAAGATCACTGCATTTTGTTTATGAAAGAGTATATATATACTCCTTTAAAATTTCTATTAAACAAGAAGGATGAATGTATAGTTTCTTTTCTGGGTTATTTTGAATTAGGCAGTTTCCTTTTATTTGGCAGTGGATACAGACCATGCCAAGAGAAGCTGAAATGATGTTAGCCTTAACCAATTTAACATCTTTCTTGCTTGAAGTAAATGTTTACAGCTGTTCCTTTCTTAGTGGTGAGTATTTTATCTGTGAAGTCACTGGGGAGGCTGCTGTTCAGCTATATAAAAGTGGGGTGTGATTCAGGGGAAGGTGGGATCAAAACTGGGATGTGTGTACTTGGCTCAAGCAAAAGAGAGGCAGCTTGTGTGAGCAGTTGTGAATGGGCAGATGTGTGTGTCGTGAGGCAGGCTGAGTCAGAGCTGAGCCTCCTCTGAAAGAATGCGTTTTGCTCCCGTGTGCTGGGAAAATGAAAAGAGGAGGGAGGGGACTGTGCTGCTTCTTCACTGGGGACTGGTGTTTCCGGGGGGGGTGAAGTTGGTCTCATCTGTGGCAGTGGCTGTTATGAGCATGCTGATTCATTAGTCAGTGGGTGGTGAGGACTGCGTGCAATCTCTGAGGGAGGAAATGGCTTGGTTGCTTTAGGGAGAAGGAACATTTTCTGTAACTGCAGGATGTGTGGATGGAGTGTACAGATAGTGTATCTATAGCGTATCAGTTAAATACCCTGGTGTTGTGAGATAAGGATTTACTAGAGGACTAAAATAGGATGTGAAACTGAGGTTTTGCATCTTGTGCTCAAGTAGAGCAGGTTTGGTTTGGTTTGTTTTTTTAATCATGGAGAATTGTTCTCTGCTTCTACATTCAAATCAAGCTTGTTTTTTAAAATATGAACAAATGGTGTTACAGGAGCCATGTCCCTGTCTATTTTTAACAACAAAGCTAATCCCAGGTAGTTGGACTTGCAGGTGAGTTGCTGATTTAAACGCAGATGGAAAGAAAGAACAGACTAGTTGAAAGGGTATAAAATCCAAGGTGAGACACCAGATGTTGAAGGAGTGTCTTTGAGACCATGCCAGCTTGCAGGCAGAGAAAACATGAACACAGCTCAACAACTTAGACCCTGGCATATTCATGCAGCACCTTCTCATGCTGATGGTGCTGTTAGTCCTCCATCCAGATAATCTGCCAGGAGATAAGTGTTTGGTCTTGCTGGTTGTTCAGTCAACAAGCAGAATACTTGTTCTAACACTGAAAGCCTATTCCATTGAAGTAACATGTCTACTTTTCTCATTTAAAAAAAATCTAATGCTACTTTGATTTGTAATAGGAGTTTGAAATGGAAGATGCAGTTTGAAGTGAAATGAAACTTCTGTAAAACAGCCACCCCATCAGAAACTCAGCTGGTATAAGCTAGTGAAAATTTCAGATATCAGTATGTGACATTTTACCTATGTCTCAGAATCTGTCAAACTAATTAGCTTTGGCTGTGCCAGTGTTTGGAGAATGAAGGTGCAAAATTAAGGAGAACTTACTCTGTGTAATATACATTGTTATGTATAACAATGCTTAACTTAGTTATACAGCTGTCTGCCATCACTGTAAGTAAAGCTGTACCTGGTTTGGTTTATAGGATAGACTATACTCTTGACAGGAAGCAGATGTACAAAATATATTTTCCTCATATATGCTCCTATAATGATGCTTATTTCTGTGGCATTAAACTCATTCACTGAATATGAAAGTGGTAATTGCCTCACTTCCAACTCTTCCTCCTCCCTGCTGCTCTCTAGTGGTTTTCACTTAAGGGTTGGAGTTTTCCAAGACTGACTTCTGGATATTATGAAAAGCACCCAGAGGTGTGGGTAAGATTTATAAAATTATATAAATGCAGTTAAAATGGGGTTAGCAACAAAACCTTGGAAGAGTTGTTTTAACAAAGATACCCTTTATCTACTTCTAATCAAACTGTATAGCTCATTAATACTAAGGTGTTGTCATTGTAGAAATAATTTGCCTTTTTCTTTTGCTTTTTTACTGTGACTGTCTTAAGGCAACTTATACAAGTTTTTAGAAGATGACTTTGCTGGATTTTGAGGTGCCATAACAGATCATGAGCTCCTAGACAAGAGCAGTAATTTATTAATAATTCTGTTTGGAAATTGAAAGGGAACTAGCAAAGCTTTTATCTGAAAAGAAGGCAGTTTGTGGTTAATCTGTTTTGGCAACAGCCTTAGGTGGTTTCCAGTCTCCAGAAAGGTTGACTGGGGAAAAAGAGTATAAATTCCTTTCCCTAAAATCAAGGAAAACGCACCAGTGTGCTTTATTGTGTGTTTTAATGAGAGAAAAGTTCCTGTGTATGCATGTCTGGTTTCAGTGTGAGTTATACTAAACTTGGATGATGATGCAGTATTTTTCAAAACTCAAGTATCATGCTAATGAATTCAGCGTTTCACAGATGAAAACTGTGTATTACCTGAGTTTTGAAGACCTGCCAAATGGTGTGAGGCTTTCAGGTCTCTGATTCAGGAACAAGGGCAGAGTACTTTATCTGTAAAGGTCAGGCTGAATGCTGGGGGTTCCCCAGCTGCTCTGTCAGCAGCTCAGCTGTTTGTCAGCATGCTTGGGACAGATAGTAGGCATCACTAATCACATCACCTCTGTTAACTTGTTTCCCTTTTTCCCCTTGACTTCTGAAGATTTTCACATAATTTTGATCATCGCTCAGGCTTGCGGGTGATGCTTAAAACATTGGATTGGGAGTACTGAGCCCTCAGCAGCTCCATCTAAGCTATGTGCTGTTGCACTGAGGTACGAAGTTTGCATACAATGCAGTAGTAGTGGCAGTGATAAAGGTAACTGAACAGCCACTGAAACAAAGCAGTTAGTGTTAGCATAGTATTCCTTGTGGAGAAAACAAGAATTACTCTGCTTCTGGATAACTTGAACAGCTACGTTTTTGTCATCTGCAGGAAGTCCTATGTAACTTTTGATGCCCCGGGCTTTTGTTGTGGGCCAGAAGGGTAGGAGAGGCTAGGTGAAAGGTAAAACCTTAAAGAAAGATCAGCAAAATGCTTGTTTGCTTCCTCAAAAAGTAACTAGTATTAGAATACAGGTTGTTTGACTTTTTAGACCTAGAGTTGAGTGGTGCTGCTTTTTTCTTTAGAATTATTCTGCATTCTTCTTAGAGAATGACTTAGTAATTCTATCAGCCTCTTCTAAACTGCTTCAGTGCATCTATTAAATTGACTGTGCATACTTCGTTTATTTCTTGTGAGATGAATGAGTGAAGATGGTGCTGAAAGGCAGTAATGTTGTATTTTGTATGTTTTTTGTATAATCTTGAAATGAGGGCTGTTGGAGGTGGTTTCCTTGTAGTGCATGTCTTACTCGTGCTGGTTCTGACACCTCTGCTTGCAAAGGCTCTTGGCTGGTTGGTCTGTGCTCTGCATAGTGTGCTGTCATCACAGAAGACATAGGTGTGATGACTTGCTTAGCTAGTCTGTGAATAAAGGACAGACAGTGACTCTGCGCTTCTCAGTAGAGACCCTGCAGTAGGAGAGCTGATAGGAAGAAGATACGCTTGACTTAATCTTACTTGATCATTAAGCTACTGCATGTTTTTACTAATTAAAACCTCTAGAGTACATCACTTGATACTGAAGTGTTGTAAGTTGTAAAAATCAAGCTTGGAGTTTAAATGTGTATTTTTTTTGGCAAATAACATATTTGTCAGTTGGTTTTTTGTTAGTTGTTCCCTTTCTTCCGCTTACGGGTTGCCTTTCATGTTGTTCAGTACTTAGTTTTACCAGGACAGCCTTAGTGGTAGTAAGGCTTATGTTCCTTCTGTACCTCCTGTGACTCCAAGACTTTGCTTTTTCTGCTTGAGTTACCTTAGCTGATGAGCATGGAATGGAGCAAGTTGGCACAGTCGGGCGCTTTGAAATACACCATAGTGCTAAACATCAATTATACTTTGAGGATTTGCCAGGGGATGAGTTTAGAACTATTACAGGAGGTGCTGTGTGAAAATTCCCCTACCTAGCTAGGTCATTTCTCAAGACTAAAAAGCCTCAATAGGGTCTTGAATGCTTAGGCAGTCTTTAAATGTGAAGAGGGTGCAGACCTGCATGCGTGGTTTGCCTCTGTCAATTCAGTTTAGACAGACTTCTGTTCCATGAGGGGTTTTGACTTGCCAAGTAGGCTGAAATGACTCCTGAGGGTTGATTTTTCTTTACAATTTAGAGAATTCTGCTGTGGTGGACTTTTTTTTTTTTCTTTCTTTTTTTTAAGACTGATGTCATTAAATATAAGGAGTCAAACTCATTTACTGTTGTATTTGCTTCTTTTTAAATTTCCTGTGTGGAGATTAATCTCTGGTCTTTGGAAGGGGAAATACTTCTGCTTTAAATCACTGTATCATCTGCCATTATCTAAGATGTAGGGCCTTAAGCTTGTGCATTATTCCTTGTTGCAGCTGAAGGCACTGTGTACATATTGATGCTGCAGATGGGGGTTGATCATGTGGTGGTACTTCTCTTGAAAAGCCTTTCGCAAATGGTAGGGTAGACACAGGAAGCCTAATTTTAGCATGATGTGTGTATGTATGGTGTATTTTACAAAACTCTGACTAGTTGGTAAATTTGAGGAGGACTGGAACTGGTGCTTGTTCTTCGCTGAAAGAGCTCATGTATTGGGATAAAGTCCAGTGCTGCTTGGGAGTAGGAAAGCATGTGTTGGTTTAACCATTTAAATGTGCTGTAAAGAATCATTCCTTACTGGCAGCATGTCACTTTCTTTGTGACATGGAGCTAAGCTGACAAGCAAAACAGTTTCTTTAACTGAAAGCAGTAACATAATTCTAACCAAATCCTGGTGCATGCCAGTTTAAAATGAGAACACATTTTAAATTTATTCTGTCCAGTACAGTAGGCAAAAGTTACAGCACTCACTTGATTAAAACGAGTTCTTGGAAAGGAGGCAGGAGAAACTGTTAAGTGGAGTCTCATGTTACCAGCTGGTTTGGAAATTCTTCTGAGAGTATGTATAGAAGCTTCTTGCATTATTATTGTCACTGTGCAGGCATGTGTGCAAATGATTTTAAATTTATAGCATCTGTTTTGCTTTTATTTCAGGTGTACTTGAAGGCACCTATGATTCTTAATGGTGTTTGTGTAATCTGGAAAGGCTGGATAGATCTTCAGAGACTGGATGGTATGGGCTGCCTGGAATTTGATGAAGAGAGAGCGCAGGTAAGAAAGTCTGCCTATAGCTACTGTGCCTTAGACATCCTTCTGCTCTGAAAGGAAACACACAGTCAGGTAGTGATCACACATTCTAATGTGCTTGTTTCCTGCGTACACTTTGAGTACTAATTCCAAAGAGAACTCACAGTACAGAAGCTCAGAAATAAGTGGTTGTAGTTAAACTGGTGTTTTAAGTTAGATCAAAATATTAGGGGCAGGAATCATCCATAGTTTACAGCTTTGTGGGTGATTTAGCACTGTTCCTATGCTAGAGTAGTACATCTTGAAGTATTTGAAAAGCTGTGTCTGTAATATGTACTGATTCAACTGGCTAGTCTGTTTTAGCAGTTTATTTTAGAGTGTTTGGGGTTTTTAAGTAGCTTTTTGTTTTATTACATATGGGGGAGGATGAATAGGGTGTTATCATCTCTTCTTTAATAGTGGTGGTCTCTGCTCTGTTAAGGTATGGCAGTTTTTGAGAACCTGTTTCCTGTCTATCTACTTCCTGCCACCAAAGTGACTGTCTAGTGGCTGAATTTGTGGACATGCACAAGAGCAAAGTAAACACAGAGGAAATAACTTAAAGTACATATCACATGTGTAAGGTTCACTTACTCAGCTGTAGGATTCCTAAATTTAGTCAGACTTGAGATACATCCTAGCTTTTGAGATGTATTTTTGTAGCAAAGCTACCAAACTGATACTAAAACCAGCTACACCAGGTTTGTTAGAGCTTCCACACAGCGGATAGTAAATTGGGTGTAGTAATGATTTTAACCTCTGTTTTGTGGTGAACTCAGCAGTTCATTTCTGTAGTTTGATAATTTAGAAATGTTAGAACCATATGAAGGCAAAGCCCAAAGTGAGTCTGTATACAAGGTTGGTTTTTTGGTTGTTTTTGTTTTTTTTTTACATGGAGGTATGCATAGCTGCAATCTTTGCGGTGCCTTGCCTCTCCCTATCTTAAGAAGCCAGCTTGCACATTAATGAGATCATGTCATTGTGACTATGTTCTGGGTTGAGTAGAAATACTTTGTGTCCAAATAGTGTCTGTGAAATAGTCACAGCCCTGCAAGCTTTCTTCCAGGATGCCTGGAAAGAGAGGGTATGCTGTGCTATTCTGAGAATATTCAGTACCTCCTTTTGTTAATCTATGGGAAAAGCCACAGAACCAAGCTTTTACTGGAATGCTGCTATTTGCTGTGGTGTTCACTTCTTCCAAAGCTGGGTGCTGGCATTTTGAGCTAGCCAAGTTCCAGTGTGCTCCTTGGAGAGTTAACTGCTGTAGATGCTGTTGATTAAAAGACCTTTAGACTATAACAGCTTCCACAGCTAGGTCAGACGTAGACCCCTGAGGATTGTACAGAATAAATGCTGAGGTTCTTGAACTCCAGCTATGAAGTTTGATACTTAACATTTAAATCACATAACTTCTGGACTGAGATGAGACTGATTTGGATGTGCTCTCAGAAGCAGATAGTGTCATTCTTCTTCAGAATTGGATAGTTCCTGAAAAAAGTGGGAACCCTTCCAAAAAGCGTAGTCAGGTGACTTGTGGGTTCAATTTTCTTTTTTTAATTTCCTGATAAATGTCTTTGCATGCTCTTGGATTATTTTAATTTCTGTATATCCTTTTTTAACTACACTTGAGAATTCCTTTCTATTGCATTCAGAGAGTGTTTGTGCACTGAACATGTTATATAGCCTTTTTGTTTTGTTGTGTTTGGAGTGGTTTGGGATTGTTTTTTTTTTTTTTCTTTTTTTTGGGGCCGGGAGGGGGATGTTTGCGTGCTTTCAGGTGTCAGGGCTTGCTTGAGTTTTGGGTACAGGGTGCTGAGCTGGAGGTATTACATGGTGTGGTTCTACAGGGATACGCTTGCCCTCAGCTGCAGTTGTAATTTGTCTTCAATCTGTGCTTCACAGTGATTGCAGGGAGGTCACTGGTTGTCTTATTTGCTGCAGTAGTAGCACCTAAAAATTCCCATTGTCATAAAGCACTAGAGACACCAAAGTAGGTGCATCCTTGTATTTGTCAGTATTGTAAACGTTTGGGCAATCTTCTACATTCTTCAGTTTCCTTTTTCTTTAGGCAATCTTCTACATTCTTTCAGTTTCCTTTTTATCTGTCATTTTGCTTCCTTTTTTTTTTTTTAATAACTGTTTTAATATTGCCAGTGGCAGTTGACCTAACTGCTGACTTTGATACGGTAAGGGCCTGGTACTGTGCAGTGTAGCGCCTGTGGGGTACCCACTTGTCTTTTGTAACAAGAGGTCCTGTTGCCATTCAGACACACCCCCATACGCATCCTGTACTCCTGTTTTCTAGAGGGCTTCCTCTTACGCAAACAGAAACTCTTAAATAAAAGAATTCTTTATTAAATATTTAAATACTAATATTAAATGTTAATTTGAAAGAGCTTTCTTAAATGGAAACTCAAAAACTGTTGCATTTTCCTATCTTTTACTACTTAATAATACTCTGAACAAATAATATTTTTTTTTTTGTTGTTACACTTTGGAAATTATACTACCGTTCAGGTCAAAAATGTTTCAGAAAGAGAAAAGGCATGCATGACAGTGAAGTATTTAAAATTTTTTAATCTAGTGTTTTTTCCATTTCATTCACAGCCTGTTCATGTCTGCCTACTAAGCTGTCTTATTTTTTATGGGAGGCCCAGATTCAGCTGCTTGTTCAGACTTCAGTTAGGCTAACACACAAAGCTCTGCATATATGCTTGAGTATCTTCCCCGTTTGGGGCTGAAATTTGCCTGGATTTGATATTTATCTTGAGGGTCATCAAAAGGCTGTTTCTGTCTTTGGCACTTTTGTATCTCTTCTGTAATAGAGGATCCTTACTATGCTTAGTTAAAAGTGGTGGTTATTTTCACAAAGTGTTTTCTTACCAGGCTGCTGCAGGAGAAATGTGTGTGAGTGGAGGAGGGATGTTTAAGCTTCTCTTGGTTTTTGTTTGTCTGCACTGGGGAGTTTATTTTGTTCTGTTCTCATGTTGATATAGTTCAGGTTTTGCTGCTTCTTTTTCTGAATAAATTCATACCAGAAGCATTTTCACTGATTAAAACCAAGGCGGATAAATTATTTGGTCTCCTACAGCTGAATTCACTACGCAATAATTACTAGATCTGAGTGACATTTGAAAAAAAATTGTTAAATTCTTGTTGTACAAGATCCTGAGATGTTTGTTGGTTTCTGTTATCACCAGGGGTAGGGCAGAATTTATTTTTTTTTTATTCTTAAAAAAATAAGTTCTGATGCTTCCTCTCCCCTTTTCTCAGACATTAGTAAACCAGTGTTTCAGCTGTCAGGATGTGTTTGTTCTAGATGTCAACATACTGATTTTTTTCCTTATGAATTTCTAATCTAGTTTCTTTTGGTTATGACCATTTCTTTTACAATATTCTGGCTTAAGCTGTATGTTAGTCTTTTATTTCATGACCACTTTAAATGGTGGTAAAATGCAAAAATCTTGTATTAAAAAAAATACACTTTCATTTAAGTATGTTTAAAAACAGGGTCAAAAGAAATAGGGTGTTAAAGACGTAAAATTTGTAAATAAGAAAGAAGGCATCTTTTCTGTAGTCATCTAGGAAACAAGCTTTTGTATCTTATCTCTATCCTGCTGCATTATTAAGAACAAACTTACTTTCCACTGTCTGACCGTGGTTTCTATGCATGTGCAAACATTAAGCTATAAAGGGCCAAATTCTACTCTTAACATTTTAACAGTACCTACTATTTTTATCTTACTGGCAGCTTTAAACATTGCCTTTTGATGTAACTTTCTGGGGAGCTCGGTGTGTAGAGTTGTTGGTTGGCAGATGTTTGTATTTAAGTGTGTTAGGCCACAGGGGGCACTCATTCACATCATTTCACAAAGTAGCTTGAGGGTGCACCGTTGTGCCAGCGGCAAAAAAGGCAATTTAAATTCTCTCAGACTAGGGATGCTTTATCTTAAATTAAAAAATGTATGCACTTAATCCCTAGTTGGGTTCTTAACATGTTTGTGTCATCTCACAGTCAAGGTTAGGATTTCACTTCTTTAAAATAAAACTATTAACTTGAAAAAAACATTTGCATGTATGTGGGAGTCATAAGCAGTGTTAGCGGTAAGTATAACTGGGAAGTTGGGAAGAGGGAAAGCCAGTAAACTTATCCCTTACTCTTTTGTGGAACCTCTTTAGACTTGTCTCCTTCATTCTGAGCACTTGAAAATTCTGCTGGGGAGCAGAGCCATCTATTTTAATTCTGAGCAAAATCTGGGCTATAAAAAGTATCTTTAAGAGAAATTTTTTGTAAACCAATAAACAATGGGTTACATATTAATAACACTTTAATACTTTTTTCTGCATTATAAATGCATTCCTGTTCAAAAGCCATTGTTGGAAAAAAACAACAGGGCTGTCAAACCTACAGGTTTCTTCTGTATTGTATGGGAATGTGCAAAATTAGTAGAGGAATAATTTCTGCTTTGCGTTTTCTTATGCATCTAAGCTTAAACAATTTAAATTTTACGTAAAGATCGCAAACGTTTCTACTGATGCACCTTCAGCAGCTTTTGGTAAAACAGAGGGTTTTTTTGGTTTATAGTTTAAATGAAATATAACTAAGTTAATTGTTTAAATGAAAGATAATTAACATTATTTATATAATGATACTGGTGAACTGTCTTAGACATACCTGTGAATACTGCCTTCAGAATGACTTTTATAAGAATAAAATGCATTGAGTCTTTCATGTAACTTTTGAGAATTTCTAGCTTTAAAAGAAAACAGCAGCATTTTAAACTACTTTGGAACAGCAGGTCTCCTTTGAAAATGTGTTTTAGTAGTAGCTGCATTGAAGCTTTGGATCTCTACTGCAGTGATGAAGGTGAGTATTATTCATTAACCTATATTGGCATTTGCTGGAACTCGTCTGTATCCTAGCAGATTCTGTAGGACATTTTTGTCATTGCTGTTAAGTGATCCCTAAAATTCAAAAGAAATGTGATCTGGTAGAAATGAGGATAGCCTCTCGTGTCACTCTGTTTCTGGTTTGGTAGCAGGAGGATGCACTGGCACAACAAGCCTTTGAAGAAGCTCGGCGGAGAACTCGTGAATTTGAGGATAGAGACAGGTCTCATCGTGAGGAAATGGAGGTGAGGGTTTCACAGCTGCTGTCAGTAACTGGTTAGTACTTTCCAAAAACTTCAGATTTGTTTCCATTTGTTTGTCTGTACTGTTTGTGTGTTTGCTGTAGTTTAAAAATTGCAAAATACATTGTTTTCAACTTGTAAAATGAATTTCAGGTTTTGGAAGTTTTGATAAGAATTCTCTGATTTTTGTCCTTTTACTCTTTCTGTAGATAATCTCTTTGTGGGTACTTAAGCTTCGAGGGTACATTTCAGTTCATTTGATCACAGAGCTGTTGTATCTCTCTCAACGATACTTCAATAGCAGAGAAGAATTTTTTCCACATGCAGTTCTTACAAACACAGGAAGGGCTTTGGGAGCTGTGGGCATGTAATTCTGTAGCTCGCTACCCTGTCCTGTGGGAAACATTACCAGAGTAATGACAGATGCCACAGTCTGCTTTCTTTACAGGCTGGTTTTATCTTCCTCTCACACTTTTCTTACTGGCAGGGAGTTTTACTCCTCTGTTTCACCTGTAGAGTTCCCTCTATCTTGTTCTTGGCTTCTCTAGGGCCCCATGGTCTTGAATCTTTTTCCCTCTTGATGAGAGCAGGTATTAGTGGGATCAAGCAAAGAGGAGCCAGGAAAGAGAATGGAATCCAGCTGCCCTGACATGTTAGAAAGGCAAGAGCTGTAAGAGGACGGGTAATGCATAAGGAGAGTTTTCAAGTTAAGGCAGGCTGTAGGGAGAAAACAGAAGCACTTTTAAATTTCTTACCCTTACTAACTTTGTGGTTTTTATTTCCTACTTCATCAGTACAGCCTGACTTTACTGTAATCAAATGTGATCAATATGCTGCTTCTCAGGTTTTTAGAAAATTCGGTTATTGTTACTACTAAGCTACTTTTCTGTCATCCTTATGAATAATTGAGATCATTAGACAGGCTTTCTTCCCTTCCAAGTACAATTGGAAAACATGAGCATGAGAATGCATGAGAATGCAAGGAGAAGAAGCAGATGGAAAGAACAGTACCTCTCACTTTGAAGGAATGGCTGGTGTACCTCTCCTTGAAAACACTAGTGTAGCCAGGTCAGGTATCAGCTGTAGCTAAGGTAAAATCCTTGTCTTGGAGGCCTCGCTGTAGCAATAGTTATTGCCCCAGCTCTAAAGCACTGGTTTAGATCACCTACAGAAAGGAAGTAAAGAAAACTCACTCACTTGAAATATGTTTAAGGAGAATTGAAGAATATTGTCAAAAGGTACTTCAAATTTGTGATGTTGAATACAGGTTTTTAATAACTGAAATACATTTTTATGCATACTTTATATTTTACTGTACATGTTTAATATGTATAAGCAAGAGATCGTTTGCCTCAATTACTTGTAGTTCTATAATTGGTTTTTTTTACATTTCAATTTTTCATTTCTATGTTTGGCCACATGTTTGGAACGTTTACAGATAAGATTTTGCACTCTGAGTCTTAAGACTGAATAAAAATTGTGATCTTTGGGGTAGGGCAGGGGAGAGAGCTGGGATAGACTTACAATGAATTCCTAAGGAGGAATCGGGTTTTCAAACCATTGTTTCCCTGACTTCTACTTCAGTTGTATCCTAATGCAGTGTTGGGGAGAATCAAATGAATTTTAATCAGTAAGCACTTACATAAGGTGCTCATGATTATCATACAGAATTCTCAATTAAAAGTAATATAGAAATGTGTATTCCTATGTTGTATTTATGGCCTGTATAAAATTTTCCAATGCCTACATGCTTGGTCAGCTTGTACCCTATTGATAATTGTGTTGCTGACAGCTATAAAAACATTAGTCCAAACTATGGTGTACTGTTTGTGTAATTTCAGTAGTGAAATAGTACCTTTGATGGTACTTGAAGGTTTTTATGGCTAGAAAAGGTAGGTTCTGAGTGTGCTGAGTGAATTTTTATGCATGTTACACTACACACAGTTGAAGGTACCCTCAGCATAATCTTTTCAATATGATAGCTATACAACTTTCATCATTCATAAAACTGAAAATTTTTCTTTCCTGCTAAGCTTGGGCAGTAAAATTCAAATTGCCAGGCCTGGAGCAGGATCTCATCAGTGTTAATGATTATTTTAGGAATTGCAACACTGTATAAAATCAGGATATTTCAGACAGCAGAATTATGGCTAAAATGCCTTTAATAGAGACCAGATTCTGCTTCAGTGGCAGAGGGAAGGAGAATCCTGCAATATTCCACCCACTCCTACTCAAAACAGAGGCGCCAGCTCTTTGGAAACATTTATCCACCCAAAGACTGGCAGCATATGAAAATGATCAGATTCGTTTCTTTTCTTACACAGAAAAGAGGCTGTATAAATAACATTCCTAGTCTAAGTCTCTTTGTAGGCTTCTAAAACAAAGTGGTATATCCTGGCCTAGGAGTCATCAGTGAAAGCTGTTGGAAACAATACGAATGGCTTGTATGTGGCATTGGATATTAGAATGGTGATACTCAAAGGTGGAAGGAATAGCAAGTGCAGTAACAGTTTAGGAGTGATCACTGTACTAATTTCAATTTTTAAGTATCCTAAAAAAAGAAACAAACCCAACCGAAAAAAACATCACCAAGAAAACCCTCTTGAGTGCCGTCAGGTTTGTTTGACTTCATTTCATCACATAATGTTGCTTCCATTGATGAGTTCATTAGCACAACAGATCTTTTATTTTAATGAACATTTTCTTTGCATCTGAGGGCGGAATCAGTAGTGGTTGGTAGCTTGTGCTTGAATTTCCAGAACTTGATCAGATTTCTGTGCAGTTACAGCACGGTAATGTAAATAGGTTATGACTGGATTTAGGAATTTTCATTAAGTGCCTTTGAGATGAACAGTGTTCTATTGTATTTTCAGTATTTTGGTTCTCAATACAAGATGCTTTGGGGTTTTTCTATCAACTTGCATAGCTTGGTCACATCAAAAACTGCAGATCCTGCCTCTCTGTTCAGGATTCTTTTGTTTCAAAGATGCTTTTGTAGTCAGTGTTTTTAATTAATGCATTCAAAATTAATAATGAATTCCAATGGCTTTAACTTTCACAAAAACATTGGAATGCTGAGGCGGTAAATGTTTAATGATACACATGAGGAAAGACTTTATCCCCAGTTAAAGTCTGGTAAAAATAAATGATTGTGTGAAGTCTTGTCAGTTCAGGAACAGTGAGCAACTTGGCCAAATTGCAGTATTTAGTGGCTTCAGACCACTATGGGAAAATTCTTTTTCCATGGGCAAGTACTTTACAACAGGGAACTTGGTCCAAGGCCATTTCGTTAGGGGCATGTTCTGGGACTGATGCCACTGAACAGGTATATGAACTTGAAGTATTTGTACGTTTCCCTTTGCCAGACTAACCAGAAGAGAGTGAGGAAACTAAAGGAATATCAGCAAGGCAGATGCTTAATTTTCACTACTTCTTTCTCAACTGAGATGCAAGGGGATAGTCAATACTAGTTGTTTTGCTATGTTTTCAATATGAATAACCACAGTTCAGTGTCAGGATGAAAAGTGTTCTACAGAAATCACTGTGAGGTTGCTGTCTAGATGTACCTGAATCTTCCAGCACAAACTTCTGCTTTTTATTTGGTGTTCTGGCCATAGTAGCGTGCATTACACTGTCCAGAATGAGAGAATTAAACAGCTCCAAGTTGATGAAATTAGAATACATTGAAAGTAACAGCATGTGTTCAGTCAGGAAAAGCAGCAAGCAGGTGCCTCCTGCAGCTCTTCACTGGAGCAGCAGGTACAAAGCGGTGGATTTCAAGGGTGTAGGTAAAGAGAAGAGGCCAACTCATACGTTGCTGTGTGCAGATAGTTGTCTTCCTAGAAGTTTGTTTTGTATAGGCAAACTGCAACTTCAGTTTTTAAGTGATCTGCTTGAGTGCAGTTTGTCTTACTCTGCTACTCTTTGGTTTAGCCAAGGATGTTCTTCAGATTACTCCATTTTTGGAGGAGGGTTGGATCTCTTCTCAGTTTTCCAATGTAATTTTGTTCAACCAGCATCTTTTAAAGTCATTTTTCTGTGTTGTGTTCATTTCCCATGCTACTGCCATGCACTTTATTTTAGTAACAACATGAGTAAAGAGGCAGAGTGGTTTGCTCTTCCCTGAAACAGTCTAGTCTAGCAATCTGTCTGGTTGTGGGCTTACGCTAAATATAAATTACATTAATGGCTAAGCAGAGCCATTTAACAGAACTGCATGAAATTCTCATTTAAAATCCTTCATTGTACTGGAGAAGAAGAAAGAAAAGCAGTAGAACTAACTTTCCTATTCTTCCAAGGTTCTAGACAGTGAAGTTATCCTCTCTTTTATTAAAAAAAAAAAAGGGGGGGGGGGAATTTAGGGTTAATCGACTAGTATGTATATATAAATGCTCTAATTTTTGTCAAATAGAACTGGCTTCAGAAGAAAATACCGTATTGTGATAACATTGGGGTTTTTTTCCCTTCTTTCTGCCATCTTTATCAAACTCTGATTTTTAGGGCTTTTTTTTCCCCTCAGAAATTAATCTGTAATGAGTGTAATTACTTATTTTATGTTCACACTTAAAATATATGCTCCCCATGCTGATAACAATATAAAAATAGTATAACCTTTAATAGTACAGCTTTTTGGATGGAAAGAAACCCAATTCTTCATATGTGGTGGATAGTGCAGACTTGGTGCATGATTGTGTAAGTGTTTGTGTTATGAGCATATGTATATATATAATATGACTTGTTTATACTCGGGATGAATACAACACAATTTAGAGAATACATTAAAGTATGCGTGTGATGCATTGCCTCAAAAGGCTCTACAATGTGAGTGTAGTACAAGTAGGCCAGTAAGGTTAAGACTAGATTCTTTACAAGAACTTTTCAATAGTTGGTTCTTATGTAGAAGTGCTATGGAATGCATATCTCACAAAAAACAACTTGTGCTGTACAGAATCAATGCTGAGGGTAGTACAGAGGAGATCAATCTTGCAAATCAGGCAATACTGTAATGTAAGCGTCTTCTTGCAGTCAATGAAGGTTAGAAAAGGCCTGAGCAACAGATGAATACTGTCTGGAGACAATCAATATTAATCATAAATTTAGCTTTCAAACAATACTAAATTTCTAAAAGGGAGAATTTCACTTTTTTCCCTTAGAAAAGAGGTTTTCATACAAAAGTAAAAACTTCTGTCTTTAGTGAAGCTCTTGAGCTATACACTTGCTATGCTGCTTACTTTCTTGACTTGCTGTTAGTCCAATTACCAGTGTGGTGGTACCAGAATCTGTAGCTTTATAATAGCTTTTAAACAGAGAGGCAGCCGTTTTCAGGCAAGAGAGTTCATCACGGCTGGTAAGCAAATTATACTCCTTGGCTTGGTCTTGTCATCTGTAACTCTTTGCAGCTGGTGGTGGGAGAGCAGACTCAGCATATAACATGATTGATGGCTGTGTTTAGTGAGGAGTACTCTGTTTCTAGGAAGTAGATTGTTGGAGGCTTGAAAGGAAATCTTAATGGAAGTAGCTGCTAAATGATTTTTATCTATGGCCTTTGTCAAGAAAAATTGTTTATTTTTACTTTCAGCATAGACTTTATAATATTAATTGTTCTACAAGGCCTTTAGTCTAACATCCAGATCTCTCACCAAATTTGAGACTGCTTTCCATTAAGTGGTGCTTGACATTATAATTAAGATGAAAACTACTTCTTTCCAGGTTCAAGTGAAAAGCAGAGGTGACTGCAAAATGGCTGTTATGGCCAGCAAACAAACTCCAGAGGCTGGAGCTGAGCCACAAAGTCTTATGCTGATAGCTACACCTGCTGGGAATGTGGTAAAAATCATATCCCCTGCTGAGTGCCAGCATGTTGTAGGTACAGTCTGTAGTGATGATGAGGTCCCTTTGATGCTGGAGCTACAGCTCTTCTGAGGACTGAAGACTGAGAGGGAGAGTCTCTATTCAAGGCCCACAGAGACCTGAAAGCGCACAGGGTGCTTCATCAGGCTCTGACTGTGACCAGAGAAGTTCTATTATGTGTAAGCTGTCATTCTTACTGTGTAGTAGTGGCCTGGTTTTGCCTCTTCTATTGAGTAAGGGCGGCAGAAGTGGAGGTATGGCTAGCATTTTAACCTCTACAGCAGAGGTTCTTACTAACCAGCAGCTCAGAGAAGAACTTTCAGTTTGTTGCTTTTCTTGATGTGGGTCTGCCACAGCTAGGGCTTACATGGAGGTGTGCGTGATTGGAACTAGTCATTTTTGAGTGGCAATCTTTTTGTTTCAGATTGTTTGTGTTGGTTTTTTTTTTTTTTTCTGAGGTTTTTTTTTTTTGTTTGTTTTTGTTTTGTTTTTTTTTCCTGTGATTGTGTGCTTTTTGAAAAGTATTTGCAGTGGGTTCTCAGGTTTGCATTTTGTTTTGGTACTTTATTTAAATCCTTTTCAAGAGGTTGACAGTCCTTCTAAGAGAATCCAAATGCTCACTGTTTAGCTTTTCATAACATACCCTGATTTTTCACCTATTTAGTAAATTATAGATGACAGGTGCCAAGGCACATAAAGCATCTGCTCTGTCCGTTTCAGCAGTATGGAGTTGCCAGAATGCAATTAAAGAATTGCAGTGGAGTTGTCTGTGGAGAGACTTTGTTTTGGCTACTCCTTGTGACAGCCCTTCTTCAAATTACCTCCCTCCTCCTTCCCCATTCACCAGAGTCCCAAGTTATATATGCAGTGCATATTGTTGTACTTGTGATTTCACTGCCTAGTATTCAGAGGTCCCAATTTTGCCTGCTGGTATTAAAGTGATTCATTGAGAGGAAGGGCCGGCTTCATGGCAGCCCTGTCCATCCTTACTAAATTTACCTCCAACTTTCCCAGTTCTGCTTTCTCAGAGCTATCATGTCAGCCACATGGTGGAACTGCATTATCTTTTCCTGATGAGCTCATGGTAAAAGGAGTTGGTTTCCTTGGGTATGTTGAAGGCCTCTGAATGTGCACTGTAAGAGAATAATTACAGATGCTTTCTCAAAGCCAGCTTAAGGAGTTTTATTAGCGCTGTCAGATGCACAATTGACTGCAGCATGGGTCAGGATTGAGTGGCCAGAGAAGGATGGTAGTGTCCAACTATCTTGACTGGAGGAACTACTTGGTTGCCATGCCACCCTCCTTAACCACCATTTTCCTTAGAATCGTTTTTTGTACGTGCCCTAGTAACAGATGTAAATGCTCCAATGTGATCCAGAAAAGTCACAATCCTAAGTTAATGACATGATGATTTCAAGCTATCAAATTCATTAAGAAGAAATGTAAGTATTACTGCATCACTCTCTTGGTAAGACTTAATAGCTCATACTAGTTAGGCTATATTTAAGCTTGGGAAAAGCTCAGAGATAACAGGGTTGAAGGGAGCATAGGTATAAAAGCATTGCAGCTTCTTGTGTTGTACCCTCAAGGCAAAATGGTTTTGTTAGTAACTTTTTTCAGTTAGTATATTATTACTGTTATGATGTCAGCATTATGAATTCAGGATGAATAAAACTAGAATAGCATGAGGAGGCTTTGAAATGTTTTTTTTTGCCAGATGCATTCCTGCAGTTCTTTCTGTTGGTCTTCACACTGTCTCGAACATTAGAGGTTTTAAATGGCTTGTGGCCAGTTGTAATTCCTTCCGTACTGCAGATTTGCATGGCTTCATGTGCTGAAAACGGATTGTGAAGTATTTGGCGGTATTGAAACTCCCTATGTGTCCATCACATTTAACTATTCAACTTCAGGATGTTTGGAAGGAAGCGTTTGTTAAAATATTTATTTTTAGGAAAATCACAGCCTTGGTGGGATCTGTGTAGTACTTAAAATTTACATTGTTAAACTTCAGCTAAATAACAGATGAATAACATTTGAGGTAGTGCTCCTTCAAATTGAAAATCAACATTTGAAAAATGAAATATGCTGAGATAAGATGAATAACTACTGTTTTCTCATGATTCATTATGCATGACTCATGGCACAGGATTCCATTTCCCAATGGCAAAGATAGATGCATCTTTCTTAATTGAAGCAAGTCTCCTTAATCTTGGACAAGCTGAGCTCATTATTCACTCAGACTAGTTCTTGTCCTTCTGCATGGCTTCAAAAGGTATGCAGTACATCAAAAATCACAGCAAATACTGCAATTCAGAGGATTCACTACTTGTGCTATGAGTATAGGGCCCCAAATGGAGAGAATTGTGGAAATGGAGATTTTACATCTATAGAAGTGAACTTTTAGCTTCCTGTCGTAGACTGAGGAGAACTACCACATTCAATCGTGCTGGTCGTCACACTCCTTCTGCAAGTGAGTATTAAGGATCATCTTGCATATCCTATGGAAGTTGTATTTTGTCCATTGTCAGCAGACAAAAACACTACCCCATGCCTGACACTCTAAAACGTGCTTGCTTCTACAAGCAGTAGAATACAAGGTGATTTCTCCTGTTTCGTGAGTGGTCTTACTGTATATACACACACATATATATATATACATATATGATGCTTTTACTTTTTAATGTGTGAAAAGCACAGTTGTAGTTGTTCCATATTATGCACGTATGCCTTGGCTGGATGGTGGCTGGTAGAATAAGTGTGTTTCACATGTGCATATTCTTGTATAGTTGTATAGCACAAATAAAGTAGGGTGTCTCAGACAGAGCTGTCATTCCAATAAGGTGCAGTTGCTTGTGTAAATTCACGCTTACTAAAATGCAAAATTACACCTTTATCCACATGTACTAGTGTAAGAGATTGTAATGACTGTTTCTGGTATGTTTGAGGGTAACTTGTCTTGCCTTTTGCAGATCACTTGAAAGAGTAAATCTGGTAGTTGTTTAGTAGTGGCTTCTGCAAGTAGCAATGAGGTTATGAATCATGTGAATTCTTTCATGTGTTTTGAAAGAAAAGGCCACTTCAGGCAAAGCATAAATGCAACCGTATGCCCATACCTCAGAGTCTTCATAGAAATTTGATGATAAAATTGCTGTGCATATGATTTGTTTTCTGAGGAAGAAACTCTTGCTTTTAGAGCAGTAGTATAGCAGCAACTAACTCACTGGTATTTTTCTAGCTAAGTGTAAAAAAACTAGAGTATAAAATTGATAATTAGATTGGTATAAGTAATATTTTTGGTAGTTTTTAAAGATAGTGCATGCCTTGTTACCTTTCAGGAGGAGGCAGCAGTTAAAAGCAGAAGAAATCTTGTTACAGTCTGTTCAATAGGAGAAAAGTATGCAAAGTGGAACTGTTATGCTTTTATTAATCTTAGTATGGCAGTATCTGTGTAGACTCATTGAACAACCATTTTGTGTTAAGAAAAGTCTTCATAGCACAGTTTTCTGTTGAATTAAAAAAAGTGAGCTTTCCCATGTTGCCTTTTCTACAGTGATCTTGACTGTCCAAGTTGAATGATTTGGCTTTTGGAAATAATGTGAAACTCAATTAAATGTCCTCTCCCAATATTCTGCATCTCTTCAAAGAGGGCAGTTTGCAAAAGTGGCTTCAGGGGCTGAAAGGAATATGCCCTTAAGCACTTAAAATCTTCAGCGCTGCATGTGATTAGAGCTGTTTAATGTGATTCTTCAGAAAGATTACTGAGAAATCTGTGGGTTTGTGCACCAGCAGTGACATCATTTGTCCTGTTCAGAGTTCTTCTGCAGGTAGGAAAAGCAGATGGTTTCCTTTAGTCGGAGTATGACCAGTGTAGATAGAACAGAGTGAGAAGATTATCTCACCCCGAAATACCTAAAATGTAACTAACATCAATACTGGATTTGTAAATGTAGTAGGTAGCAGTTGTGATACTTGATAGTGAGGCTGCTTCCAAAAAAAAGAATGGCAATACAACCACTAAAGAAAGGGCAAGAGGGAATTGTATTCTCTGGGAACAGGCTGATTACTAGTGGGATTTATTGAATGAACCCTGTGTACGTCAGAATGGGATCATTGCACATGAAAGGAAAATGTAACTTTAAATCGGTATATAAAAGGGAGAAGAAAGAAACAGTTCTCTGTTTGGGTTAAGCTAACCAATTGTACTGGTAGTGTAAAATGAGGCAGGCAAAGAAGAACAATAGATAAAGGGGGAAGAGGTGGACAGAGAAAGAGAAGTCTAAATTGGAGATGGCGTTGGCTGTATGTGGCAGAGGGTTAAGTCTGTTCCTCCCTCTTTCAACAAAATACAAGAAGTCTTTCAAAGGAGCTTTTTTTTAAATTATTTTTCTTTAAGCCTCGAATGTGGCAACTTACAGCAGCTGGTGAGACTAATGGAGCTACATGGAATAATGCTTGTGTTGTGGAGCCTCCCATCAGCTAAGGAGGTGGCCCTGGTACCATTTGGGGTGGGCCAAGGTGCCAGCTATTCATTCTGTACAAGATAAAGTATCTGCACTGAAATGGCTTAAAAAACAGATAGCATGTATTAGACATTCCCAGAGTTGAAGTATTGCTTTAAAAGACTGAGGTACTTGAATTTTAAAGTATTTACCTGCAGCATTTGTGTGTGCTACTTGGAAGCAGCCTGTAGGTAGGTAGGTAGTGATGTCTTTTATGGTGACTGATATTGTTACAACTGACCATCCTTAACTTCCTCTCTAAAATGCAATCAACTCCAACTATTTAACAGAATCATTTATTTAAAGGAGAATTTACATTACTTTTTTTTTTAATACAGGGTTGTAATAAGTGCTTG
This sequence comes from Pezoporus wallicus, assembly GCF_028554395.1. Lineage (NCBI taxonomy): Eukaryota > Metazoa > Chordata > Aves > Psittaciformes > Psittacidae > Pezoporus > Pezoporus wallicus. The sequence continues at coordinate 13,846 of NW_026638968.1, read as the reverse complement.
AGTTTCTCAGTTTTGTATTATTGCTAACTTCACAGGTGCACCAAAGGAAGAAAAAGTAAGCAGTGGTTAAACCCCAAGTGTTAAAATGTGTCAGTCTACAGTTTAAATTGTGCCAGTGTGTTAATGTATATGTATTTATATATCATGTTTATTCCAGACAAAGCTAAAGTAAATGTTTCTCACATAAAAATACTGAGGGGAGAGTTATTTGGCAGTGATGTAACATGCTCTGCCATCCTGCTTTGTAGCCTTTCTCCCCAAAATCTTGATCCTGAAAACATTTACAGAAAAGGTTAACAAAGGGAATTTCACAGGAAAGAAAACAATTTTGGAAAAAGAGTGACAAAATTGTTGCCTGTTTTGGAAGTCTGTTACTGATGGTTGAAGCAATGCTGAGAAGTGTTTCAGCCTGACTGCAGGAGTGCCTCTGAGGCATATACATGTGCACACTCACTCCCCAGATCACCAGCCTTGCCTGCCCCCAGACCAGAGCTGTGTACCCCTCCAGAGGGAGGAGGGTACCCCACTACTGGATCCACACCCCTCCTGTAAGATTGCTGGTGGTTCTGGGGGCCTATTGAATTCGGAGGAAGAGTGATTGTGATGTTAAAAATTAATGCATTGGTTACTGCTAGAAATGTCAAGTTTGTGCCTTACAATTGTTTATGGTCTTAGCCATGTTAATATGCTGAAGAAATTAACTGATAACTTCTAAATATTTTTCCTTTTTTTTTGATGCTAAATATGTTTTTATTAATTCAGGCAAGAAGACAACAAGACCCTAGTCCTGGATCTAATCTAGGAAGTGGCGATGATCTCAAACTACGTTAATCAACAGCAGCAGGCGTACCATGGGTCTGCACACACGCATTGCTTCTACTTGGCAAAGGATTTAATAAAAGACCAGAAACTGTGATAACTGGGTATACTATGGTCTGTTTCCTGACCTGCGGCAGTCAGAATCACCATGAACTGTCATGGTTTGCACTATGTTTATGTTACAATACCTGCATTTCCCATTTTAAGCATGTAGCCAGTGGCAATTTGAAAGTTTTTTTTCTATGCAAACTTATTTTTGTTGGCGCTATTTTAGTGAAATGGAAACTTACACAGCTATAAAACCATTTTTCTCAACTGTAATAAAAAGTGTCGCTTAAAAATAGGTCAAGATATTACAGATTTAAAACTTCTTTTTGTTTTTTGGGTTGGATTTTTTTTTTGTAAACTGCTGGAAGCCAATGCATTCCAAGCGTAATTTTTTTAATACGAGCTTTTGGAATTTTGATTGTCTTTACTGTGCTCCTCCTTTATGTTAGATACGCATGCTTATCTTCCTTTCACTTTTCCTTTTCCTAAATTTGCAAGATCTTCTTAAAACTGCTGACATTATTTTGCATTATTTCCAAGCTAAACCCAGTGAATCAGAGCTGTTGGAATCCTTTCTCAAACTTGTGGGTTTGTAAATGCTACAGTTGCAGTATGCTTTTAACTGCTAACAGTTCATTGGTTCCACTTTTTAAAGGATAAAATCTAAAAATGTAATTTTCATGCATTGATAATGCATTCTGCCCCAGTATCTGTCTCAGATTTTATTATGATACCAAGTGAGTTTGGGTGGTTATTATACCCCTGTATATAGTACTTTACTGAAACTCATAGGAAGTCGCAGGCTGGCTTCTGTTTTATTCAGGGATTTTTTTAACTAGTTCTTCAAAGGGATACTGCAACTCTACAGTCAGATTCAACAGCACATTCAACTGGGGACAAAAGGTGATATGTATTAAATCATGTTTCAAATAGCTGCTTTGAGTATATTTTGTATCTTAGGCTTTTTGTAAAGTTGTGCTGAATGGTGAAAATAGGAGGTTGTGTGCAGAGAATCTCATACAATCCATAGGACACTTCTCTTGATCTTATGCACATTAAGACTACATTGCAGTATATATTGCATTTTCTAATAGGGTAAGATTTGGGATGAGTTAATCTGTGTGAATTACCATGTTTTATTTGGGGTAGTGGTGAATGGACTTGTTCCAAATTTTTCATTGCATCCAATATTTGAAGAAAATTGATTGGAAATGTGATGATGTCATTTGGCTTTGTTAAAATGTGGTGCTTCCTGTACAGCCTGATGAATTAAAATGTCACTGCAATCCTTTTTTTTTTAAATAAGTAATCTGGCTTCAGTATCCTAAGAATTACTTTGAAGGTAGAAACTCCGTATGGTTGAAACAGTTGAATCTTTTCAATCTTTAAGATTCTTTGATGAAGATAATTACATTCCTCATAAATGGCAAAATGATGCGAAAGAGGTCTTGCAAAAATGTAAGCAGATGTCAGTGTGAAGGAGACTATGTTAATAATATGAATATTTAACATTCACATCAAAATGTCAGTAACTGTAAACTGTGAGAGTGTCATCAAATGAGAATATTTTGATACTTCAATTTAAATGTGATTCACCTGAAAAAACCTTTTTCACTCTGTGGCCATGTATTCTTCTTGCTCTTCTTCCCCCAAAGAAATAATTTTTCTAAAGTGTTTCTGTAGTGAGTTATTTAAGGGACACCCTCATGCCCACACACTCATCCCTAGCCTTGGAGCTCCTCTGCCATCTGTGGGTTTTTTTGATGGAATAGTCTGAAGATGTCTGAAGACCACCGTTTCAGACAGTGGTTTTACACCATGAGTACACAGGAAATTACACTATCAGATATTAACGTTGCTGTCTTTGTGTAAATACTGAACTTTCCCTATCATCATTTAGCATTCTGCTGCTTTTGATATCTTAATGCTGGCATTAAGATCACAAGCCCTTACCCTCTGCTGCTTAGTGCAGACTTTTTAAAGTGCATTTTAAGTTATTGATGCAATTTGATATTTTTCATGATTTCTATTTAAACTGAAGTTGCATCATCTTTCTTGAATTCATCTCCTGTAAGAGTTGCCTTAAGCTGCAGGCTTGCTTTCGCCACTTTTTGTGTTGTATGTTTAACTTTCATAATAAACCTCTTGTGTAGTGAAAACAAGTCACTGTAAATTTATTTCTGACATCTTGGCAGTTCATTCCCTTACGTTAAGTGTTCATGGGGTGATTTTCCAACCTACTGCCTGAGCAGGGCTGCCTCGGTGTCCATGGGTAAAGCAATAGTGACATCCAGTGGTCGTGGAATTGAAGTGAGGACCTCCCTTTTTCAGGGACTGTCCGGAGGGTCTTCATGGCTCACAAAATCTTTAAGGGCGTATGTTGGGGAAAATGCATGTATTTCTGCCCGAAAAATCTTGTGTTTTTTAGAAGTGATACACTCTGGTTACTGAAGGGGATACACTTTCCAAGTAACCCTAAGAAAATCTGTCTCACTGGGTTGCAAGTTGTGCACACTTCTAGAAGAGTTGTTTCTGAGCATGTTTTTACAGCAGCCATTAAACCTTGCTAATTGTGTGGTTTGGATGAGGAGGGAAACGAGGCAGTTTGCACATTGAAATTCGGGAAATTGGGAAATGTGGTGAAGTCCTGTGGAGAAAATATGAATGGTCCATGCTACACCTGCAAACCTCATGTGAAGCTGCTAAAATCTCAGGAAGTATAACTTTATATAATACTGACCCTCAGGGGTGGTTATGTTCTGAAATCACATAGAGGGTTGCTTTGTGAATAGGTCGGAGTCTGCCACTGGGTTTGGGAGTGTTTGCATACAAAAGGACAGTATAACTGTACATGCTTTTAAAATCTGACTGTAAACAGGTTGGACAGTGCCTCATGAAACCAGCACTGACTGAGATATGTGGCTTTTCTGAAGAAACTGCAGTTTGGAACGGAGGTAGCTCTTAAAACAGACATAAATGATGAACTGCGTTACTGTGATTACATGTTCCTGATGGCAGGTAGTGATGTTAGGTACTGTAGGCTCTGCCATGAGAACAGCTGGTTTTGAAAGGCATTTGTAAAAAGCAGTTAGTAAAGCTGTTGGATAACTGTTCCGCAAGCTCATGGGATGATGATTCACTTTGCTGCCCAAGGTGCATCACAGTTGGATGGATACCTTGTTTATAAAGGCTTTTCTTGAGTGGAGGTGTCTAAAGAACAGACTGTTCTAAGAACAGGTGCTCTTTTCACCTCTTGAATTACACAGCCTCTTTCTAACTTGAGAGAATCCACAGTATTAACTCTTCAGTCTGTTTTATGAAAGCTTCCAAATCCTGAACCCACAGGTTTCCTCCTCCCTCTTGAAAGACACGGCAGCTCTGAGCTGCCCTGCCCCAGTCTCCTGGCCCCCTTTTGAAAACAGGCCACCATAGAAATGAAACTGGGGGTGAAAACAGCAGCTTTTCTGTTCCTGCAGATCTTGGACGGGTTGTCTAATAACGAGTCTTGTTCAGTTAAGGGCTGGGGAGTTAAATGAAGGATTCGAAGGTTTGGAGAACTCCAGGGTTACGTGGCCTGACAGTTTCTTGGTAGGCCTTTGTATTTTTTTGCCTTCCAGAGGACCCCACTCTACTACAGCTGTACTCAGCTGAATGGTGTTCCTATACCATTCTGTGTGTAGGAACAGGACCCATTTCTATGGTTACATTATTCTGTTACAACATTTCCCATGCAAATAAGAATGACAAAAACGGCTTCAAGGATGGGAACTGCAGTGCAAAGTTAGAGCAGAGCCAACATTTGCGTAGGCCACATTTCTCATAACTCATTTACCTGGCATCCTGTCCTCACACTGTTGTGACATGGAAATCCCAGGACATGCGTATTCACCAGCTGCCACACAGCTCGGAGCTGCTTGCAGGTTGAGTATTAAATAGCTTTCTCAATTATAGGTTGAGATAAGTGAGTTGCCAGAATTGCCTCAGGCTCAGTTCTTAAAGCGCAGGAGTGAGGAAGGGGGGAAAGTAACAGAAGAGCCAGGTACTGCCTCGGCTGGTGCTGTCACCCTTCAGTGGGTGCCTGTGGGAGGATGAGGTACATGTAGGAGGGGATGAAGTGGGAAAAGGGAATGTTTCTTGTTAAGCTGGGTGCTTTTTACGCAGCCTGGCCCACAGCTGGTGAGGCTTCTGTGAAGTCTTTGCTGTTCCCCACAGCTCTTCCGATGAGTAATGGTGTGCTGGGGGGCATGTTTTCTAAGTGTTCCACTTTCCATCACTCCATGCTGTAATTCTGTTTTTTGCAGGAACTGGTGGCTTTATCACCTTTCACCCTTTGCAATCCCATAGCAGGTGAAAGGGAAGGATTAGCCTGAAAATAAGGAAACCTTCTAGAGCTCAAGAAAACTTTGTACCTGAGAGCTCCTGTGTCCTCCATCCGTTCTCCACTGGTTTGCTGCAAGAGACTGTCACTCCAAGCCTTGCCCACTTGCATCCCCAAGTCTTTCGGCTTTTCCTATTCATACCATGCAAAAGTCCATCAAAGTAGAAAAATGAGCAGTGTAAGAGGACTAAACCAGTAGCTATTGGATGTACTTGGCATTGAAAGCTTCTTATGTGACTACACTGTTAGTACAGTACACTGTACATGTTTGGGCTGATGGTGCTTCTGCTGGGATATTTCTAAAGTGTTTCAGGACTTTGGCCCTTTAAGGCTGGGATGCAGATCATGGCTCTTCAGGCTGTGTTCCCTAGGGATAACGGGAGTGTGAAGAGCTGAGGTCTGCACAGGGGGAAGTAAGCGGTTCATAGAAGAAGCCACAGAAAGGTGGTTCGGGTTTGCCTTTGGGAAGTGAGCAGGTACCTGAGTACATCAGATGGAGGAGGGAGGGGGGAATGGGGAACCTGCAAGGGCAGGCATTCCTGACACCAACCATTTCTTTCAAGTCTAGCAGGCACTGTTGCGTTTGCCTCACTATAGGCTGGCCAAAATGGTTGTGGTTCTTGGCTAGAGCAAAAGGAAGAGGGGACGTACAGTACTGAAGGTTTGTACCTCGTGCAGCAGTTGTGGGTGCCAATTAGTGGATTTGTTCAGGCCCACAGATTTCGGAGTATATTTATGGATACTCAGCCCTGCATGCAGGCTGCCTATGGTTCTGTTCCAGGTCACTTGCTCCAGCTGTGTTTGAGGACAGAGGCCAAAGTGAGGAGGAAAGGGTGCACACAACATGTGGTGTTTGCATGCACGGACTGCTCCTAGCTGCCCTGTGCTTGCCTTCTGCTTGGGCCAAAGCTGCTGCTGCTATCTCTGAGAACTTCTGAGCCCCTTCCTGGCAGGGACATCCCCGCTCAGAGACACTTGCCGAATGCTCCCACACAGAGGAGAGGATGGATCCTCTTTCTAGTTCTGCTTTCAGTTCTGCTCTGCAGAGCGCTTCTGGTGTACGGCTGGTGGGACCTGGTGTCGGTGGGACCACGGGGAGTGTGACTCAAACCACCAACCCCACCAAGGTGCCTTTGTCATCAGCTCCTTCAAACCTTCTCGGTGTCTTGCCCTTTGGTTCTGCATCTTGGGCAGGGCATCCTAATGGGACCACAGGACACCACCCTGCAAAGCAGGACCAGGACAAGAGAGAATAAACTGGAAAATGAGCCACTGTGGTCCAGGGGTGTGAGATGACTGCAAAGGGAAAAGGAAGGACCTTGCTCCAGCTGCTTGCCTCTGCCCAGAAGGGGTGCCAGGTGTTCCTCAGGCTCTTCTAGCATGGCACACAGCTGTAGCAGGACCTCTTCTGCCAGCAGACTGGGCTTGTGCTCTGCTAGGATAAATCTGTAAGACTTCCAGTTGTGTCAGACAGCAGGCCCTATGGAAAGCTGTTCTTGTTATTGCATTGAAGATCTACCACCCTTTTAACATCCTGCCCTGTGTTTCAGTGCTGTAGTCCATTGCTCAGGCTGGGGATTTTAACAGAGCAGCAACTAGTGGATGTTTCCCACTTGGTGCCTGCTGTGGCACATGGTGCAGGATCTGCTCCCCCATTACTCCCCCAAAATAATTTCTTACTTTGAAGAAACCATTGGTGAAGGTGATGCACCCATCGAAGGACATGGACGGTTTGCACGGGAGACCAGTGGCTTGGCTGTGTGGCTCAGCTCCTTCCTAAGTGTATTTTTGGTGTTTTATATCTCAGCAGTGTGAGCTGGATTCCATGTGACAGCGGCAGAAGGAAAGATGTTGGCTTATGTGCAAAATGGGTCGTTTGGGTGCAAGACTTTCTTGTTGGGGCTGGGCTGCCATGGAGATGCTGTGAGGGCTGGAGCACCTCTGCTCTGGAGACAGGCTGAGAGACCTAGGCTGGTTCAACCTGGAGAAGGCTTTGGGGAGACCTTAGAGCAGCTCCAGTGCCTAAAGGGGCTACAAGAAAACTGGAGAGGGGCTTTTGACAAGGGCCTGTAGGGACAGGACAAGGGGGAATGGCTTTAACCTGACAGAGGGGAGACTAAGATTAGCTCTTAGGCAGAAGTTCTTCCCTGTGAGGGTGCTGAGGCCCTGGCACAGGTTGCCCAGAGAAGCTGTGGCTGCCCCATCCCTGGCAGTGTTCAAGGCCAGCTTGCATGGGGCTTGGAGCAACCTGCTGTAGTGGAAGGTGTCCCTGCCTGTGGCAGGGGGGTTGGAACTGGATGAGCATTGAGGTCCATTCCAACCCAAACCAGTCTGGGATTCTATTCTTGGCCAAGCACAGAATCACTTGGAAAATCATTGCTCTCAATGTGCTGTGCAGCCATGAGCCCAGCACACCCTGTGGCTGGTGAGGAAGAGGATGCTGTCCCAGACCATGCAAGCCCCAGATCATGGAGAGTCTCTGGACAAGGCTCAGAACATGTTGGAGTTTTTGTGTGTACAGGTAAACAGACTGTCAAAAAAGGCCCTTTCTGTTCCAGCTGGCTCCATCGGTGCTGCCCATCTCGGTGAGACCCAGAGCAGCCAGAGCTCTTGGTTGTCAGATTAAACCCTGCTGGAGAGGTGGTATAACCCCTGCATACAGTCCCAGTGCTTCCCCAGCACAGGAGCAAAGCCCCCTTTGCTCTATAGCCAGAGGAGCTGCCAACGCTGGGACTGTTTCTAACTGCAAACCCAAAGCTTTTCAGCAGGAAACGCACCTCTGTGAAAATAAAAGCAGCTTCAGATCTTTACAGCAATATCCTTTCCCACTGAAACAGCACTGCCAAGTTTGGGTCTGTTTCCAGAGCATTTTTTGGGCAGCCAATGGACAGATTTCCTTACGGACTGGTTTGCACTGTTGCTGTTGAATCCCATCAGGAGAAGGCAGCTTGCCTTTAATGTGAGCCACTGCCGTGTTTCCCCGCTGGTCCTGGTGTGGTTTTGATCCCTCCTTTTGGTTACTTTTGCATTTTTTCTCCCTTTCTTTTGTCTGGCTGGATCACAAAGCCCAGCTCCTCTCTGCTAACATCTGCCTGCAGATGTGTGGGACTTGGGACAGTCAAGTTAAAACCTAGTAATTCCCTACAGCTGCTGATCCCACCCCAAGCTGTGATGGCATTGTAAGCCTTAGGTAGCAGGAACCTGGATGGACACACTGCTGCCATTCCTGCAGTCTGAAATAGTTATGTTGTTCATTTATTTGTGTGGCATAAATAGAATACTATGACATTTTGTACAGCTCATGTGAACACGTATATCAAGATTGAAGTAAAAGCTATTCTGTGGCTGCCCCATCCCTGGCAGTGTTCCAGGCCAGGCTGGACAGGGCTTGGAGGAACCTGCTCTAGTGGAGGTGTCCCTGGCTGTGGCAGGCGGTTGGGACTGGATGAGGTTTAGCATCCCTTCCAACCCAAACCACTCTGGGTTTCTATGAATTGCTAACAACTGAGCCAGTCTTTCAAATAAAAGTGAATATAAGCTTCCGAAAGCTGTGTATTGCTTCCTGAGCCTTGGGACCAAACTCAGGTATTTTTTGTGAATTGCTTCCTAATCTGGAGAGTGAGAAGGATATTATTATTATTATTTTTCAATCTAGTTTTTGCCTGTGCCAAATGGCTGCTGAAATGATGGCGCTTTGCTCCATCCACCTTGAAAATGCCATTCAGGCTGGTGTCACTGGAGGGCATGGAAGGGCTGCTCGTGTCAAATTGGTCTCCACTCATGATCTTTGACAGCCCCAAAGCACCCAGTTCATAGTGGGAATACATGGGTGTCCTGGGTTCAGCAGTAGCAGTCATTTTTCTCCTTCTTGGTAGCTGGTGCAGTGCTGTGTTTTGACTTTCAGCTCGGGAACAGAGCTGATAACAAGGATGTTTTGGTTTGGCCAAGGACTTTGTGAGCCTCATGCTCTGCCAGGGAGGAGGGGAAGCCAGGAGGAAGCAGAGACAGGACACCTGACCCAAACTGACCAAAGAGGTATTCCATACCACAGCACGTCATGCCCAGGATGTAACTGGGAGTTAGCCGGAAGGGCTGGGAGACGGCAGGGTTGGAGGAGGTATGGGTCGGTGCTTGGTCGGGGACTGGGGGGCCGAGTTATCAGTTGGTTGGTGGTGAGGTGTTGTATTCTCTTCCCTTGTTATTTCTATTATCATTGTTATTATTGGTAGTAGCAGTAGTGATTTGTGTTATACCTTAGTTACTAAACTGTTCTTATCTCAACCCGTGGGAGTTGCATTCTTTTGATTCTCCTCTCCGTCCCTCCGAGAGCAGGGGGAGGGCAAGAAAGGGGGGGAAGTGAGCGAACGAATTACCTGACTGGGTTTAAACCACGACAATGGGGCAGCTCCATCCTCTGGGATAGTGGTTGCTCCAGGCCCCGGACACAGCCCCCAGTACAGAGTTGTCCAAAAGGAGAACTGTGCCTGCCCGTGCTCCTGGGCAGGTTGCTGGTGCTGGCTGTCCTTGGAGCACAATAGGTGATTGGGGAAATGGGAATCTTCATAACCACTACTCAGCTGTGCAAAAGCATCCTCCAAAACAACTCAGCAGCTGGATCTCACCTGGGATGGCCTCTATAGGAAAGTCAGGAGAGGGATGTGCCTGGAGGAGATGAAGGTGATCCCAGCAGTCTCCAGCCCCTCTGCAGAGCAGATGGTACCCTGTGCAAACCAACCTGTAACGCTGTCCTAAAAGCAAGGGGCTCAAAAGCAACCTTCCAGCTGCTTGACTTCAGTGCTGCAGCCACCCTGTGTACAAACAAAGCCCTGGGTGGGTTTTCTGCCTTCTAGAGACTCGGGAATTATTTTCTTGCTTTACTTTACTTGTTCACTACTTTCTTGGTGGAACAAGAGCTGCAGTCTGAAAGGGAGCCAGCCCCTCTGGGAATCCAGGGAGGATGCTGTAGGTACACAAGGGGTATTTTCCTGTGCCCAAGGAATCAGAGGGCTCAGTCTTGGTGGTGGGTATGGGCATGAGGAGATGTTCTGTCTCCTGCTATGTCCATGCTTGTTCTCCTGGATGCTGTAGTGGGATGTGTAGACTCCCAGGGTGCTTTGGATTGGAAGGGGCCTCAAAGCTCATCCAGTTCCAACCCCCTGCCATGGGCAGGGACACCTTCCACAAGAGCAGGTTGCTCCAAGCTGTGTCCAGTCTGGCCTTGAACACTGCCAGGGATGGGGCAGCCACAGCTTCTCTGGGCAACTTCTGCCAGGGCCTCACCACCCCCGCAGGGAAGAACTTGTATCTAACCTAAACATCCTCTGTTTAAGTTTAAACCTGTTACCCCATGTCCTGTCACTACAGTCCCTAATGAAGAGTCCCTCCCCAGCATCCCTATAGGCCCCCTTCAGATACTGCAAGGCTGCTATGAGGTCTCCACGCAGCCTTCTCTTCTCCAGGCTGAACAGCCCCAACTTTCTCAGCCTGTCTTCATATGGGAGGTGCTCCAGTCCCCTGATCATCCTCATGGCCTCCTCTGGACTTGTTCCAACAGGTCCATGGTCTCCTTATGCTGAGGACACCAGCACTGCACACAGTGATCCAAGTGAGGTTTCACAAGAGCAGAGCAGAGGGGCAGGATCACCTCATTCAACCTGCTGGTCACGCTCCTTTTTCAGCCAGCTGTGATTCACTGCTGCTCCATGCCTGCACCCTGGGATCTCTCTGCCCACCCTGGGCAGTTCCTGAACTCAACTATAGAACACACAGCGCCCTGGCAGCTTTGCTTTGCCCTCCCAGTTATTTCAAGGTTTATTTTAAGCCCGGAGATGCAGAGACGGCTGGCACGCTCCCTGGATGGCGCCTCCTTGTCAATTCACTGGTTATTATTCTACAGTGCAAAGTGCAGAGCCTGCCCCTACTTCGCCCTGGGGCTTGGGGTGATGGGTGAAAACTAAAGGAGGGTAGAGGCACATCCAGAAATCACAGAATACCAGTAGACAGGTTTGGGTTGGAAGGGGCCTTAAAGCTCATCCAGTTCCAACCCCTGCCACAGGCAGGGACACCTTCCACTAGACCAGGTTGTTCCACGCCCCATCCAAGCTGGCCTTAATCAATTAGCTCAGGATTTGTTACCCAATTGTATCTGACCTTTAGCCTCATTGCTTTCCAGTCTCCAGACCTACACAGGGATTCCACCTCATGCTCCAATGTTCTTTTCCAAAGGATGCTGGTTTTTTTTGTTTTAGTGAAGCCATGCCTGTGTCACTCCCCAGTTTGCAGCACTCAGCATCCAAAGAGCATCACCAAACACTGGGGTGAGTTAGAGAAGAGTTCTTACAAAGCCCAGTGGATCTACATCCGCACGCTTTCCACCCAGCATCCCTACTCAAGGGGTGTGCATGCCCTGAGCCTTGTTAAAAGTGAGTGCTGGGGTATCCTTTGTGTCCTTTTAAATAGGTAGGATATGCAAGACTTATAGGTAGGTATTTGTTCTTTCAAGTGCATTCCTCAAGGGTATTACTATATATATATATATATATATATATGTATATATACATGTATACAAATACATGCTGTAGTTGGAGTGCTCTGGGTGGCTCATGAGGAAGGATCAGCCTGCACTCCCGGGAGAGGAAAGGCTAATTTCTCTTTTTGAGCCAACACAGATGTGTCAGAGGGCTCGAGGAAGGGGAGAAGTTGGCAGTACCTCTGTGCTTTTCAGCGTACCTGAGATGTCACCGTGCTTGGATTTAAAAAAAGGAAAACCCAGCAAGACATGACTAACAAATACAGCAGTCTGCATCTGCCTTCAGGGAAAGCCAGTTTCCCTGGGCTCACCCCATGCTGCACACACTGAAATTTTGCTTGCTTCAACAGCTCCGTGACCTAAAGAGAGGTGCTGAGAAATGTGATGTTTAGAGCAGAACCTGGCCGAGGTCCTGCTCCCAGATGGGACTGGGATTTCTTTCCTAACGCTTTGATTCCTCCTGACAGTGATGGCTTGGTCTGCCCGTGGGAAGTAGAACACCTACTTGAACTATTTTAGTATTAAATATCAGAAGTCCACAGTTCTGTGCTAAGTTGCATGAAGAGTTTTCCTAACTGGTGTTTTCTGTCATGCTGCAGCATATTCCATGGGATGGATATTCTGTGTGATGGTCCTGGCCTGCTGCAGACCTCCACTGGGATGTGGTGGGCACGTGGGATGGGGCCAAGACAGGACCGAGCATCACCACCCCAAGGGATGCAGCAGAGGAGGGGGGACAGCAGATGAATATCACCCAAGGAAAGGTTTTTCTTCTACCACATTTAAATAAACATGGAAAAAAAAAGGTCTCTCCCCCACTCAACCTGCCAGCAGAAAGAATTACAGCTACTTCCAGACCCTCTGGATCCTCTTCACTTTCCAGCCCTTCTCCAGTGGACCGCTGACTTCTGAAGGCAAGTCTTGCTTTTTCTCATTTACTTTTAATTCTCATATTGGGCAGTGCTTGGCCTGGTACCATTCACTGCGGATCAAGTTTCCGCTATGAAATGGGTGATGGTCTGATGCGGGGTGTCCAAAGTGGTGTCAGTAACTTGGTGTCTTGGGAGAGCTTCGTTACCCTTGTTAGCTGTGCAGATGCTGCCTGCTTGCACATGGGGTCTTCTGGGTCTGAATAAAGCAGGTTCATGTGTGGTGACCACTGCCGCAGGGGAAACATGGGTTTCCCTAGGGATAAGGCACTGGGATGGCAGTACCCCTGTTTTCTCAAATAACATTGCAAACCCAATGACCTCCTTATGACTTTCTTCCTCACTGAGTCATTCCTGAGCTTGTTCCGGTAACTTTGCTCATGCCACTGACTAATTTCTCCTTAACTCTTTTTTCTCCACCCTGGCCTTTCAACTGGAAAAACTGGATGCAGCTGGGTTGGTTTGGGTTTGGTTTGTTTTTTTTTCTTTTAATCCCGAGTTTACCGTGGCGGGCTGCGGCATGATGTAATTAGGGCTGGTGCTGTAGGTCTGGTGACAAGGGCGGGGGGTGGCAGCGGGGCTGCATCTACCACTCTCAAAACAGCCCTAAGTCTCCCGGGGTGGGACTCGAACCGCAGATACTGAGGGGCGGGCGGGCGGCAGCGGCTCCTTCACCCGGGGGTGCGGGTTAGGGGGCGGTGTCGGCGGCGGCTGCCCGCGCTTGGTGCCTTGCCCGAACGGGCCGTGAAGCGGTGGAGGTGGAGGGGGGGCTGGTTGCTCTGGCAGCCGTGCCCGCGCTCCCCTTCTGCTGGGGGGGCTTCGCTGTATGCTCAGCGCTGTCCTCCGGGTTTCTGTCGGGGTCGGGGCACAGGCTGCCATTAGAGCTTCCTTCCGTCCCGCTTCCTCAGAGGGTCCGGTACCGCGACCGGGTGACCTGCCGTGCCAGCCCGCGGCCTCCGCGCTACCTGAGCCAATGCTAGATCTGGAGGTGGTGCCCGAGTGGCGGTCTCTGGGGAACGAGCAATGGGAATTCACCTTGGGTAAGTGAGTGCCCCCTCGTCCCCTGGGCATGAGCGGGTGTTTCGGGTCCCCTCATGACCTGTGAGGTTTCTCCCAGCGCTGTCAGGGAGTTGCGAGAGTGAA